>NC_142801.1:4667288-4997288 GCF_049724085.1 Artemia sp. Qi Xiang Cuo
TAGAAATGATCAATAACTTATTTCATTTTCATTGAGAAAATTCAGAATCGAAGTTGAACTTTTCTTCTTCCGGGGAAATATTTGGAACAGAACTTTAAATTTTTTTATCTCTTTGAGAATGGTCAGAACTGAATTTAAGAAAATTTAGAATTAAAGTGAAATTTTTTATCTTCATAGAAAATAATGACAATCATAGTATAACTTTTCCTATCTTCTACGGAAAAATTTAGAAGTGAACTTTAAATTTTTTATGTCTTGGGACTTTTCTTGTTCCGGGAAAATATGTGGAATAGAACTTTAAATTTGACTCTTTGAGAAAGGTCGGAACGTAAAAAGTTAAAAAATACCATGTTAAAAAATTCAAGAAAGTATTTACAAATTGGGGTGGGGACTCTTTGAGGTTGGAAAATGGGTTTAGGAATGACATTATGAATGGAACTTGTTCAGAAATGATATAATAAAGCCATAAAAAAGTATTTAAAAAATGGAGCGGGGACTCTTTGGGGGGCCCGGGGTGGGTGTTTGGGGGACCCTTGGGGGAGGGTGTCCCTTCTGTGTCTCAATGCACAAAAAATATTAAAAAAATGGGTAGGGGGAGGGGATGGGAGGGGAGGAGGGGAGGGGAGAAGGGGAGGGGAGGTGACGGTGAGGAGTGGGGAGGAGAGGGAGAGGGAGGGGAGGGTGGGGGGCCCTTTGGGAGCCTGGGGGACCTTTGGGAGCCGGTGGAGGGCCTTTGGGGGTCCTGGAGGCCGGTTGAGAGCCTGGGGGACATTTGGTGACCGGGTGAAGGCCTTTGGGACCCCGGTGGTCTTTTGGGAGCTCGATGTGCCTTTGGGGGGCCTGGGGTGGGCCTTTGAGGGTCTGGGGGCCGGGTGGGAGCCCTGGGAACCTTTGAGTACCGGGGACTTCCTTTGGGGTTGGGGTGGGGGATTGTAACCGTTTGGGGTTGGGGTAGGGGACCTCAAAACACTGTTCAATGGAACTTTTGTATTATAACGACCACACTCAAAAATCATCTTTTAAATCATCTTTTAAATCAACGTCTCTAACGGTTTCGCCGAAATAATTCCATAAGCTGTCTAAAACCGTTTCGCCCAAATAATCCCTAAAAGTAATTTCATCGTGTTCCTTTTGTTTGGCATCTCAGTGCTTTCACATTTCAAATTTCTAGGAAACCCTTTCCTACGTTAATCTCTTCATCTCATAAATTTTCCTAGCTAAACTATTATGGTTTCGTTAGAATATCAATTTATCTCTCCGACTTAAAGCTCCGTGAAGCCGTATTTAAAAATAGAATTTCTATCTCTTTAGACTCCCACATAATTCCAAGATAACAAATGATGTCATTTATAATTCATGACACTAAAGATCAATGAAGCCCTATTTAAAAAATAAAATATTAATTTTTCTCTCTGACCTAAAGAACGTTTATCCCTCAGACCTAAGATTAAAGAAGCCTTAATGTTTCTTAATTCCCCTTCGTGAAGCCCTATTTAAAAATAGTATATTAATTTTTCTCTCTGACCTAAGGAACGTTTATCCCTCAGACCTAAGATTAAAGAAGCCTTAATGTTTCTTAATTCCCCCTTCGCGAAGCCCTATTTAAAAATAGTATATTAATTTTTCTCTCTGACCTAATGAATGTTTATCCCACAGACCTAAGATTAAAGAAGCCTTAATGTTTCTTAATTCCCTCTTCGTAAATCAATAATTCCCCCATCGATTATGTAAATCACCACTCATGACATTACACGTGGCCAAACATAAACAACAGATAGATTGACCTTTAACCCCAGACGTGAATCAATAATCACCCCATCGATTATGTAAAACAACCCTCATGCCATTACACGTGGCCCAACAACAACAACAGATCGATTGACCTTGACCCCCATTAGACTCGATCGATAATCCTTGAATAAATTATGTCCCGTCAGCATTAAACTAAATTGTAGATGGCAGCACATGTGTTCGTACCGGGGCTTTAGGGTCACCTCTACTAGCACCTTTGATACAGCTCAGGGACCCGCGGCACTTCTGAGACATGAAAAAAGCAGACTCTGGCAGTCGTGTAGAGGTTATATTTATCAACGAAAAAATTTCGTTATCAGCTGCTACTGCCCTCAAAACACTAATGTGGAGAACATTGCCAAAGAATGGAAAAGGTTGTCATTTTGCGTTGAACTAAAAAAAAATATGTAGATTCTGACCCAGTTTATTTCTAGTTAAGAGTACAAGAACGATGTGATAGTCCTCACGTGAAAAGTCTCCCATTCTTGGGTAAAATCATAATGAAAATGCTTATCCTTCCACATTCTTCTTCTTGTGCTAAGAGGTCCTTTTCAGCTGTCAATTTTCAGCAAACAAAACGAAATTGAGAAATAAACTTGGCTTTGCTATTCTTAATACTCATCTGGATGCTCAACAAGGCGTTACTAGGGACTGAAACCCCCCCCCCCCCATGAGCAAGGTGACACGCTCCAACTGGTGAAATACTGGAAGAGGGTAGAGAAAATCTGCAACTGCGACTGCTGCCATGGTTTCTGATTCAGAGAGTGGTGTTTAGTGCTATAATTTTGTGATTTTAATGTGTAGTTTTTATAGGGTAGACTAGTTGGAACCTCAGATAATTCAAAGTTTCTCAAATGATCCTAATAGGTTGTTGTACTTATATGTAATGCAATAATTGACATTTTTTTCAATTTGAAACTTTATGGTTCTGTAAACCGTTTATTTTAAAAGCCAGTTTAAGTTTTAAAAATAAAAGATGCTGTTATCTAGATGTTTAAGGTAATTTAAAAGATAGTGAAATACCTGGCCTCTATTGTGATATTTGTGGGGTTATATCTAACCTGACCTTGACAGTCTTTTAAAGGCATTTCAAAGAAAAATATTGCTTAAACATAAAAATGTTGAGTACGCGTTTGACCATAACCATCAGGTCCATTTTTTGATCAGTTTTAGTTTCAAAATCAATTTTCTTGTATTGTTTGTAGGGAGTAGCGTGTATTAGGAAGGGTTCCAGGAGAGACCCCCACCGAGATCCTCAAAAAAGGAAAAAAGGGGGATTTGTATGCAAACTCTTTAACAAGAAAAATTACGCTGTCGCGGCAGCGAGAGTGACGATGCCCCAATCTAAGCCTAGTTTTCAGGCCACCCACATCCAATATGGAGTTCAGCACAGGTTTTGCAGATTATCGCTTTGATTGCCATGTTCAACACGGCGAATGTCTTCTCAAAACCTGTGCTCAACCACGCTATTCTAGCATATTACAGTTTTGAAGAACTCGTAAGATGAAAACGCTTTAAAGTTTTACTAGGTTGAACACGAAGAGCCTGAAAATGATTCTTGTCGAACCCGCTTAAAACACTTTTCAAACCCGGTGCCTGAAAACACAACTCTAATCGAAAAAGGTTTCGTTTACAGCAATCACGTAAGCAAAAATAAATATCTAGCAATTCAATGGAAATTTGGTTCACCATAGGTAAATAATAGGTCCCAGTGACAGCTTTTGGGCAATATTCTGTAACAATACAAGCTTAAAATTCGATTTTAGCTCCTTATTTGTACGAAAATCTTCATTCGGGACGAATTTCAGTCCGATTTCAGTTGTTTCTGGTGCTAAAAACTGTCATAAATCGTGGAAAAACAACGACATTTTTTTAGGCCGGTTTCAGGTGTTTCTAGTGCTAAAAACTGTCACAAATCTTGGAAAAACAACGACATTTTTTTCGGCCTGAAGTAATATATTACTCCAAACATTTCCTTCAAGTTGTGTCGGAAGCACATGTACTGTGTTATAAAAAAAGGAAAACGAGGGAATGAATAAAAAAAAAAATTAAAGAAAATGTCTGATATAATATTTTCACAGATAGCACTGTACTTCCCCCACGATCGGGAAGAAAAAATCAACACGTGAGAAAAAAAAATTGGGACATGGTAAAGTTTTTTGGTCATTGGTACATTTTTCGGGCAATATGTGGTACTTTTTTTGGAAGTGTCGGCAATGCTGATGGTTGATGGTAGGAAGTCACAGGCTTTCGTGTCAAATGCCTCTCAAATGACCTCATTATATGGCAAATTTTTAAATTTTGTAGAGCTCACGTAGACGGATTTATTTTTAATGATTTTGAGACTTGACGTGAAGGTATTCTTAATATAATTTGTTGGGGATTTACGCAAATAAGCCGATGCATCGACCAAGGAACAGAGGGGAATTATTGACATATATTTGAAAGACCAAGATATTCCAGGGAACAATTTACTTGGTATAGGCTACTCCAGAAATAACACTAAAATCATAGTGTTATTTCTGGAGTTTAAAGGCTTGAAGTCATACAAGGTCTGCCACTGAAATTTCCGTGATCAGAAACCCTTAAAACAGGGCTTGAAATCTCGCTCTTGAATACTTCCTTTCCTAGTCACCTTTGAAAGTGGAAAAAAACAGTTTTGAGAAAACTACCAAGTGACAAAAAAATCATGCAAATACAAGGCTAATTCGTATTCGTCAATGATATAGGTCATTTAATTTCATTTCAACCCAACAAAAATCATTGATTCGCAATTTATGCAACGTCTATCTACAAAATCATCTAAAATAACCTCACCCATAACATTTCTCTATAATTGATAAATTCTGAAAAAACTAGCTCCATATTTGAAGGCTAGCCTACCTTGAGTTGCTTAGAGAATTTAAGATGGATGGTAAAATCTATAAACGTTATAGCTGGTGAAAAACTAATAAGCACCTTGTGATATAGTCTTTCATTTTGTGCAGGCTAGTTAGACTTTCTTGCTCCTAAGAGAAACAACCTGTTTTTTCAGTTACGCTTTGTTTTCAGTAAAGCGCTAGTTTTTCAGTATTCTACAAATATGAGGCAATATCATGGTTAAAACACAAGTTAGAATCTTTACAGGTTTTACCTTACTGTAACTGTTTGTTCGTTAAAGTCATGAAATAAATGCCTCAAGATCATTCATCAAGTAAAGCTCTGTTTCATTGTATGAAAAAAAAAGAAAATCATACGTCACGAACTATTAAAACCAGATTTATTTGTTGAACGAAGGTTTACTTAAATAGGATTGAGTGGCACGTGGGCTGAGTTGAACGGGGGTTCCGTTGCACGAGGGTTCAGTTAAAGGGGGTTGAGTTGCACGGGTGGTTCAGCTAAATAGGGTTCAGTTAAACAATGGTAGAGGTACAAGGGTTCAGTTACACAGGGGTCAAGTTGCACGAGGGTTCAGTTGCATGAGGGTTCAGTTAAATGGGGTTCAGTTATACGAGGGTTCAGTTGCACGGGGATTCAGTTACAGGGGGTTCAGTTACACGGTGGTTCAGTTGCACGAGGGTTCAGATGCACAGGGATTCAGTTATACGAGGGTTCAGTTACACGAGGGTTCAATTGTACGAGCGGTCAGATGCACGAGGATTCAGTTGCAGGGGCTCAGTTGCTTGGGGTTCAGCTACACGAGGATTCAGTTGCAATTGAACCGACCATTTTAGTTGGCGAAAACAATAACAATGATCTTTAACTTCTGGGTATTAACATAAATGTTAATAAATAGTGCTGAAAGCTCTAAAATAGAGCAGTACTTTACTTTTCTGATTTATTTTAGCACTTTGCTCCATATTCAGAGCAGCCGTTACTTTGGAAGGAGAAACAGGCGCCATCTCTTATAACCTTTTTATACAACCTAAAAAGGTTAATAATTAAAAGGAGGGCATGGCTTCTTCCAGCTGTCTTATACATGAATTAAGATAAGGGGAAATCTGCTCTCCACGATTTCTGTATAAGCTTCCTAAGGAGTAGAACTAGTATGCTGGAACCATATCCTAGAACCCAGAGGCTGGATTAGGTGAAGCTCCATCTGATGAGATACTAGCTTAAATAAGTATTCAAAGCTATACAAATAAGTATAAAAAAGAAGGAGGCGAAGCATAGCATGTTAGGTTTAAACAGTTGGAGTTATTTCTTCTAAGATTCCAATGACTGGATTTGGAAATTCTGAATTTGGAGTTATATTTGGCATTACTATAATAACATACTATCTTCATAGCTGTGCGAAATTTGTGACTGTTCTTATTGATAAATTAAGATTACAAAAACTCATTGCCTAAGAGGCTTGCCTCCTAGCCCCATTCAATTCTTACCATTTGTTAATCTCCCCTTTGAATTTCTCATAATTTTCATATAACTCGTAAAGTTAGAAAATTAGAGCTATTTCTTCTAAGATTCAAATGGCTGGATTTTTAAATTCCAAGGTTGGAGTTATATTTGGCACTACTGTCAAAATATACTGACTTCACAGATCTGTAAAGTTCCTGACTGTTTGTACTGATAAATTAGCAATATGCAAACTCGTTGGCCAAGAGACTTGTTTCCTAGCCCTAATTCGTTCATACCATTTGTTCGATCCCCCTCCCCCTCTGAATTTCTCATAAATTCCATATAACTTGTCTGTTTCCTTGGTTTGATCAATTTGCATGGAAAATTGATTACTCAGGAAAACAGCCCAAGACAATTATTCAGAAAAGGCTTTTGCAAAGCTTTCTGCCAAAATTTCGTAGCATTTGCACTCGGCTTATAGTTACGAATCATGAATGAATTGCATTTTGAATATTACTGAAAGTTTTCCCAAGTTGATCTATGAAAATAAGATTTGGCAACGCTGAGGTATTGACTAACCGGTCATGTTACTGAACTGGTAAAAAAAAACATTACCCAGCATTAACCTTATACTCGTATAATTTTATTAAATCAGCCACTCATAGCCAACAACTAGTCTTAACCTCTGAAAACAATCGAATGACATTAAACAACGGATACCTGAAGCGAGTATTTCTCATTATAGCCCTACACTGTAAAATCGGATTCAGTATCTTTCTGATCCTTCCTATGCATTCCACCCTTCCTATATTTATGCGTGGCGTCAAACAGGCTTATGCCATTATGTTGTATAAAGCTGGATTGATTGCTGAGTGGATTAAATATACTGGGAGAGGACGACATGATGCAATATCTATTAACACTAAAAGCGTCTCTGGGCCATAGCTAATAATAGAATCCAAATCAATTTAAAAACAAAATATGTGTTTTACTCCTGCCAAACACTCTTCCTATCTTCTGTGTCTCCACATAATTCCTGTCACTTGATAATAACATCAACGAAGACCACTCTTCGGCTGCTATTTTTATGTAATTTAGAATGTAGGTGGCATTTAGTTTTTTTCAAATTGTTTAAATAGTTTTTTATTTATTTCTATAAATTGGTGCCACTGAGAGGAGAGGAAGTTGGATTAAAAAAAAGAAAAAAAAAAAAAAAAAAAAAAAAAAAACCATCAACGATATCCTCCATTTCAATGCACATAGGGAGAACTTCATCCCACAACCCGTGTAATTCCTTGCCAAAACCCGTAAA
Source organism: Artemia sp. Qi Xiang Cuo (assembly GCF_049724085.1). NCBI lineage: Eukaryota > Metazoa > Arthropoda > Branchiopoda > Anostraca > Artemiidae > Artemia > Artemia sp. Qi Xiang Cuo. The sequence goes on from NC_142801.1 coordinate 4,674,709, forward strand.
TTGAATTAAATCATCTTCCTGATCTCTACACATAGGGCAAAAATAAGAACTCACCATGAGGTAAGAGGTAATACGTAGATGTAGATGTATAAGTATGTACAAGTAGATGCATAGTAGATTTATAATTGATGTATAGTATGATGTTTAGTAGATGCATAATATTAGCAATAGATGTATAAGTATGTATTAGCAGATGTATAAGAGATGTACAGGTACGAGCTTTTAATACTAGAATAGACAAAGAAAGAGACAATGAGAGTAGTATCGGGATAATCTATTCTACGACATGCCCTCCCCAGTTTCTACGACATACCCTCCCTTTTTCCATAGAATTTCTACGGCATGCCCTCTGACGTCACTGCAGCCATAAGGAAAATAGCATTGGGTTCCGACCGGAGCCCTCTAACGTCACAACACCCCTGGTAAGATTCCCAGGTGCTATGACACAATATAATACTAATTGGAGTGTGGTCGGGATAATAGAAAAGTTCAATTAACAAGGGGAGCTCTTAACTCCTCGCACCTGCACAACGCAGTCACTAGTTCTATTAAAGGGAATACACTTGGCAAGACTGCATGACACACCCCTCTGGACTCCAATGAAGTCACACGACTTACCGGCATGCCATAGAAATCCTATAAAAAAGGGAGGGCATGTCGTAGAAACTGGGGAGGGCTTGTCGTAGAATAGATTATCCTGATACTACTAATGAGACAATGTTAAATGGTTCTAGAGAGACAATATCACCCATGTATGCGACACCATTATTGGGCATGAGTAGAAAATTATCCTCCCTTATAATTAAGAAGTAACTGGGAGTCCTTGTAACACAGATTTTGTGAGTCTTATCTTAGTACGAAATGGGGTGATTTTTGGTTTCTATGGGGTTGAATTGGTAGAATTGTGCAAGATAGAAAAAAGGTGTGATTTCCAACGTTCTGTTACTATCTCATTTATTGTTTTACAAAACTTCTTGATTACACATGCCCTTGCGTCACCCCCTGTTGCAGCTGGAGTCCAACCCTGGGCCACGTCTCTTCAACCCACTTTGCCACCACAAGACATCTATTACCATTATATTGGATGAAGATGATTTGCTTACTGAGTGGATTAAACATTCTGGGAAAAGATGAAGGGCTTAAAAAAGCAATCTTGAAGTAAAGACTACAACAGACAACAAAGAAGATAAAGGGGGAGGAAAAACTTACCAAGAACTGGATCGTAGTGAAATCCGTATTTGAAGGCAGTGAAAAAGACAATTTCCAAAACCAGTAAAGTAATGAAAAAAAGTAAGAACCAGTTCATTTTCCTAAAAAGAAACAATTAATCAGAAAGTAAAGAACTAAATACAGAGGAAGGAGAGAAAAAAAAATGAATCCAACAGGATTTAGCACTAAGATTTAATTATACAAAGAAGGGGCTTTGTAGAGCCAAAATTCTTTTAGAAAGACATTAGGAATTGTGGTGACATCGACATTTTTTTTTGGGGGGGGGGGAGGGGGTTCCACCCTCTAATTAGAGAATCACTTAGCCAATCACTAACCTAAGACAGCAAAAGAGGGAAAAGTCAAACGCTCAAAAAAAAGAATGTAAATATTTCGTAATGGTTCTGAAATTTAAAATTTCAGAACCAAGATTTTCGATACTAATGAGCTTTGTTTCAAGACCAAACACAGCCGAGAATTTTTTCAGAATCCAACCTTTAGTAAGTTTTATATATCCGTGGATCGGGCAAATCATAATTAAGTCAGTACCAGGCCAGAAATAGTATAACCACAAAGAGTTTACTTATAAAGAATTTAAAAATTATTTAAATAAGACTTTTCGTTCTCTTTAATGACTTAAAATTTCACACAGGAACTATCAAGTTTGTAAACCGTCCTGGGTAAGTGGTTGGAAGCCGTCCTGGGTAAGTGGTTGGAGCGCTGGTTTGAGAATTCTTTGTCCAAGGGACAAGGGTTCGATCCCTGGCGAAGCCAGTTATTTGATTTGGGACGGCGGTCAGTGGCGTGACTCTGTAAGCTCAGCCAGATTCGACCCAGCTCTAAATGGGTACCTAGAGAAATCTGGGGGAGGTAAGCAGGAAGGATGTGCCAAAGCACAGGATGGCTGGTCCCTAGCTCCCCATTACACTTTCTGGCTGAAGGGCTACGGTACGGAGATCAGCACCGCCGGTTTGGATCTTAAGGGTCTAGTGCCGTCAAACTTACTTCCTTACTTACTTATCAAGTTTTGTAAGCGCACAGTCATTGGCTCCACTTTCTGGCATACGTTTAACCAATAATGCTATTGGCTAACGAAAAGTCACAGATGTAAAACAACGAAGTTAAAGCATACAGTTATCTTAATATTTTTTTCAGGAAAATCTTTAAGTATATTGAAATTTTTTATCAAGCATTTGGTAGTGATAATGACAAATTTTGTTACTGAAAAATCTTTCCAATCAGGTTTTAAAAAGACAGGATAATTTATCTCTCCTGAAATTTTATTACCTTGTCTGTCTGATTTGTAGCTCAGCATTATTTAACCAGAAGCAATAGTTAACCTTGTTCTTAAAAAACAGGGCTATTTTAGTCCCAAGAAATAAGGAATAATGTGATTGACTTGTGAAAATATGTCACAAAAATAAACCAATGGAAGTAAAGCACACTTTTTAACATGGACAGCGGCATCTATTTTTCTCTTTTGCAGAAATAGAAGCTGGAAGTAAGAAGAGTGAGGCATTATTTATAGGCACCATGTGCACTTTTGGCATTTTTTATTGAAAGGAGAAGTCTTTCTCTTCTTTTTCTTTTAGCAGGACAAGGCACTTTCCGCCTCACGTGGTATCTGAAATTAAGCGTTGCGTGGGAATTCGTTTAACCACAAGCTCCCCAGAGTCACGGCGGCTGAGCTTGCAGAGTCACACGGATCACTGCCACCCCCAAGCCAAAGGATTCGCTATTCCAGAAATTAAATGGGGTTATCTGGGTTCTTTTTCTCTCATATGTCTACGAAATAATGTGATTGGCTACCGAAAATACCGTCACAGTTGAAAAACCAAATAAATTAAAGGGTATTTTTTGCCACTAAGTTCCAGGAAAGTTGTTTTTTTTTATCTTTAGTAAAACCAGATTGCCAAAGCCAGATACGGGCTATAGTTTAACAATCCTTAGTTTGAGGTAAACCCAGGTGACGAAGGCTGCTTATTTTGGCCCGGGCTGGGAGGACCAGCCTCAGGCTGATTACTTTTTGGTGTCTAATTTTATTGGAAAAATCCTCTTTCCTAAAAAATATGTGACTCTTTAACTGTAAAATAGTTCCAAGACCTTTTTGAATTACATCAGCTGTAGCATTAGAGTTTATACATGATTTCCTATATGTTGAAAAGAAAAGAATATGGATTTACTAAACAAAATGCTTATACATTTTTTCGTATTTTCGAATATTTTGCTGTGTTTTTTATGAATCCTTACTATTTCACTAGGTTCCCACTAAATCCTTCCAATAAGAGTTAGTGATAGGGCTGAAAATGTTACTGAAGACGAATTAGAACATTTTGATCGTCTCATACGTTTCATACAATTTGTCTGTTTCAACTCTTTTGATGAATCTTTCCCCAACTCTTTTCCCCACTTCCACTCTCTCTCACTATGTTTTCTCGACATATGCCAATTTGTCTGCTTCCTTATTTTGTCTTGATTATTTTCTCAACATATTTAACCATATTGCCAGGAAACAGGTTACAATCATTAATGGTTCAAGATGTGTTTAGTGCCCAGTAAAAAAACATATATATCTTCCGCTTAATCACCCACAAAACCAGGCTTTAAATACCCCCCCCCCCCCCACTGATCCACGGACAGACCAGAAATGTTAAAAAAGTATATCATTGTGCAACAGTCACAGACAATATGTGGACACTTATACACAATTTTTCCATAATATACAGACATTGGCGTTAAACAAGGTCATATTTGAAACCAGAAAAGGGGATAACAATATATTTTCATAAGACATTAAATATCCAGCATACTGAAAACCCGCCAAAATACTGAAAAACCTGGAAAATACTGGAAGTGTACCAAATTCTTCTCTTGTAGGCAGGCGAAGGAGGATTTCCTAGGAGGTGGAGGCAGAGCCCTGGTGTTGCTGGCTATTTGGTTGGGAACGGTGGTCAATGGTGTGACTCTGTAAGCTCAGCCCGAGTCGACCCAGCTCTAAATGGGTACCTGGAGAAATCTGGGGGGAAAACAGATCTATAAAAGATAGATGTTACTTTCAAAGGAAGCATCACAGTTTCATAACCTTCACAAAAAAAGAAAGGTCTGAAGCTCCTGTTTCAGATGTCACCTGGATTAAAAAAAATTCTATTTCGTGAACAAGTACAATCATGTTTGGTTAGGGAACTTAAACATAAAAACTCGAAAATCTTTTTGACTAGTTATTTTGAGTTTTTTAAATCTACCACCTGCCACTTAAAGCCTCTGCCACCTGATAGACATATAAATTAATGAGCTGAATCATGAAAGGCCCGAAATTATTTTCCACAGACTGAACTTTCATTTATTTTTCAACGATAGAATTTGTCACAAGCTACTTTCATATTTATAATCCCTTTTTTTTCTACTTCAGCAGGTCTGCTGACCAGGTCAAGCACCAAACTTTTTCCAAAGAGTGAGAGTGAGGGTATGAAAAAGTACTATTTACCGGAAAAAATTTCATTTTTCATAAATATTGCAACATATTTGTACATTTATGGTATTTTGGGAAAACCCTGCCCCAGGAAACCAAAGGGATAAAAACAAATGAACCTGGGCTTTCGTCAAGGATTCACGTCCACCAGCTTAAACATTGAGACGTGAAAAATATTTCCGACGAGTTGCCCTATAAAATACTAAAGCTCTTTCACTTACTTTTCAACGGTAGAAAATTTGTTGCGAGTCAACTTCAAATTTAAAAGCATTTTTGTTTCTACTCCTGTGTAAACAGCTACACCTGAAAAGGATAATGCAGCAAGTAAGACTAAGTACAATCCATTTATAAATTCAACTGGAACTAACTTGGCATCTCAACTAAAATTATTACCCCTCTGTAAGCATCTTAAAAAGAAATAGAATAAACAAATGAATCAACGGTTTCTGAAACCAATACATTTTTTCCCTATTTGAAGCCATTTTTCAGGATTTCGTATCGTACAGTTCATGGTAAGGGGGTGGAAGTGAAGAAAGACCCGTGCCAATAGCACCGAAACTCTAAAAAACAGGATTTTGGGAGCTATGCTTATACAAAATAAAAACTTTATTTTATGCTGATTTCAAATATGCGAATTTTATTAAGTTTAAAGGTAGATGTCAAAGTGATTAGTATAAGGTATTTTGCAAAATTTCATGAAAAATGGGAAAACACCATCAAAAAGTTATTCGACCCTAAAGAAAACTGCACCACAATTTTTCTACGCCAAAAGACCTCCAACAGCATTTTCAAGTCCTTAACTAAGAAAATATAAAAATATTTTTACCGTCACGAGTGCGTATTTATTTGTTTGTGTATTTCATCTGTTTTTTTCGCCCAGGAGCCATCATACAATCGTATGGTTGCAAAACTTTGGGAGGGACCTTGTTTGGATAGAAATTTTTGAGTTCTAGCCTCACTGTGAGAGCCGATTTCACTGAGATTTCAAAGCAGACTTTTCACTTAGAAACATAAAAATATCAAATAAAACATATCTCCAAAGACTGTACAACCAATAGAAGCCATGGGGTAAGGATCCGAAGTTACTCAATTCATATAGAATGATTAATAAATAAATCTCCAAAGAAAGGTACTCTTATTATAAATTGTTAAGATCAAGATCTTAAGGTTACTTTGGTCCAGATTATTTTAGGTTCTTCAAAGGATATTTTGGAAAAGACTTAAACTTAGAAGTGTGACTAAATTTTTTGAAAAAAATTAAAAGGTTTATCCTGGAATTTTAGATTAGAAAGGCGAGAAGGTTATGCCTGGTTGAAATTTGAATTGCAGGTACATTTTTGTAAATTTTATAAACAACAAGGAACCAAAGACGTTCCCGTTTCCATGGAAACAAATGAATTATACAAATACTATACTTAAGGTAAAATTCAAGGTAACGAATACGGCTTAGAACTTTATAGTTCTTATCGGTGGCGCTGATCTCCGTTTCATGACCCTTCTATCGGGAATTGCAATGAGGGATTGAGGGCCAGCCATCCTGGGCTTTCACATACCCTTCCTGTTTAACTTCCCCAGATACCCATTTAGAGCTGGTTCGACTCTGGCTGAACTTACAAAGTCACGCCACTGACCCACGCCCAAATAATTAGCGACACACCCCGACCCAACAAACAAAGGATTTCATGTCTAGCGTGCTAACCATATTTAAGGCCCAGGGGTTAATTGACAAATTTTTGAAGAGCGATAGATATATTATGATATGTTTAGCTAACATTATGAGGAGTTGTAGCAGCTTAAAATCAAGCAAATGGTTATGCAATATTAGAATATGTTCAATCATGGAAAAACATACAGCGAGTTTCAAAGTAAAAACAGTACTTCTGACGAGAAAGATTTAAATTTTAAAAAACTATGTTTCTGTTGGAAAACTTCCTGAAATGCTCAGAATATGATGCTAAAAAATGGCTCTAAATAAAATAAGAATATTTCTATTCCAAATGAAAGAAAACAGCGACATTAAGACTGAAAACACATAGCAGCCTGTAGCTGAGGAGGACATACCACCTCCCTCAACCCTACGCTTTTTGCACTAAAAGTTTGACCAACTTTTTTAAATGCTTCTGAAACGAATTTTCTTAATAACAAAAGAGCAAAAAGACCATTTATTCGAATCTGAGTTAACAAGCATAATTTTCAAATTAAGTAATTTGAAACAGAGTCGCTAAATAATGTATTTGGAAATACTTTTAATATAATTAATAGTCAAGCTCTAGCGTAAAGGGCGTGAAGACCACACGTCCCTAATATACATTTCTGCTCCTTGTTAGATCTAGCATGGCTCTTTACTTCCATGGGAAAAACTGATTTTTTCAAATTTGATTGACAAAGAATACATCTTAAATCAATATGACGAGGTGGGAAAATAGAATATAAAAAGGGGATAAGTTAAGATAGAAGGTATTCACTACTGATTTGACCCCCAAAACACGGTGTAATTTTCTTGATCATAACTTGACCTTTATATTTATTTAACGCAGGTCATAGTTAAGTAATTTAACGCGTAGTTAAGTAATTTAAGTTATAGTTAAGCATAGTTAAGTAATTTAACACATTACACTCTTTTTATCTTGTGTAATAAGTAGGTATAAGGAAAAAAGGGGCGCTTTGGGCCCATACACCCCATGAAAACTTGAGGTTCTGAAGATTTATCCTGTAGCTTGCTATAATTTCCCCTTAAGGTCCACAACCGATAACGGCGAAGGGAAGACTGCTGTTTCCAACTCTCTCCTTCGAGGTCTTACATTTTTCTAGTAATTATACATGATGGCCCTATTCTATTGGCTCAAATTTGCTTTTTAACAACCTAGCCCCCACCCCCCAAAAAACATTGTTCATTTCCGCTTACTATTATATACCTAAGCTGTTACTATTTTACTTTCATCATAGATGCAAAAATAGAGCCATGGTAGATGATGTTTTGGCTGTCTTTTTTCCAGGGATTCTTGTTGTTACATTTTCTTCTCCACGAGGGAAAAACAAATAGTTTTTGAACAATTTGTCAAGAAGAAGCATAAAAACTTATACCATAAGCAAAGTCGGTCTCTTTCATTCTACAGCCTCTTAACAGGATATTTTCTGGCGACAGTGATGTTGACTCTATACCTCCTTCATTAGTAACTTCTAGCTTCCCTTGAAATCTGTACAGGTTATCATTCGGGAGCTCACATTCAATTTTCGCAGCCAGTGTTGTCATTTGCTGTAAGTCGTGGATGTTTCGTGTCAGTTTAGTTGCACTAAATATCTGAAATATAAGTTGTAACAAAATAATATTGGTTTAACCTTTTCGTGACAATGACTAGCTATACCTTTAAACAAGGAATATTTCCAAACTAAACAGGAAAAAAATTGAATACTCCCATTGTTTAGGTTAAAGATTAGACAGAAAATAACGACTATACAGCATTACGATGTTAAACATTATAAACGTTTAATAGTTAACGATTAAACGTTAATGGAGCATAATTTCTTCCCTAGGATGTAATGCACTTCAGGTGATTTTGGTAACTCGTCCCCTGAGAGCAAAGTTATCGTATTCGGTAAAAAAAAAAAAAATTTGGAGATATTTTTTTTACTTGGTATAATTGTTTCTGCTCTTGTGAATGGTCTACTTGAGGATTCTCTATGCCACCAAAACTACGTTGCTTACCAGCAGAAACTTCAGTTTTATCTTAATCAACACGCCATATTTTTGCAAGAGAGAAGTTATCCTTCGAGCGAAATTATCCATTTCTGCTTATTCATTTTTACTATGATAAATGAACAAGGAAGCTGATACAAATTTATTAAGTCGACTACAGAACGTTCGAAAAGGCGAGCTCAAAAACTTTATTCGCATTTCTTATTAAATGAGTTTTCAAGCAGTAGGGTATTTTCACTTTCAGGTTGTAAGCTACTACCTCTACTTCTCTTAAAACTTCCCACTTGTTATCCCAATTTGAATTATTGTAGCCAATGTTATCATTTCCAGTCAAAATTTTGAGATAGCCATTTAGTTCAGCGCAGTTGATTTCCAGATAGAAAATTTGTTTTTGAAGAGGAAACTTCCCCACAGCCCTCAGGGCAAGGGTTTTAAGTTGTCCCCTGGGGGCATATAAGGTTTTTGTGGAAGGCGTTGTCGAAGAAACTTCAAAACAGGCTCATTCGATTGGAAATTCCAAGGGCTAGTAACCTTTTTAATAGTCGAAAGTGATTTGAGTGCAACTAGCCCCCCCCCCCTCCTCACACCCTTCATTCCCCCAAACACATCCAATCAAAGTTTTGAGATGGCCATATTGTTCAGCGCAGTTGATTTCCAGATAGAAAATATGTTTTTGAGGAGGACACTCCCCCCCCCCCATCCCGCAGGGCCGGGGTTTTAAGTTATGCCCGGGGGGTACATAAGGTTTTTAAGGGTTAGTAGATTATTTTTTCCCATCTGTTTCCTACCCTATAATAAAACTTAACTGATAATTGAAGCCACGGCGCTTGATTAAGAGTTACCGAGTTCAATCCTGTCCGTCACAAGAAAAATGCTTTAAAAGATAGCCATTTTGAGAAATTCTGAGATAGCCATTTGGTTCAGCGTAGTTGATTTGCAGATAGAAAATTTGTTTTTGAAGAGGAAACTTCCCCAGAGCCCTCAGGGCAAGGGTTTTAAGTTGTCCCCTGGGGGCATATAAGGTTTTTGTGGAAGGTGTTGTCGAAGAAACTTCAAAACAGGCTCATTCGATTGGAAATTCCAAGGGCTAGTAACTTTTTTAAAAGTCGAAAGTGATTTGAGTGCAACTAGCCCCCCCCCCTCACGCCCTTCATTCCCCCAAACACATCCAATCAAAGTTTTGAGATGGCCATTTTGTTCAGCGCAGTTGATTTCCAGATAGAAAATATGTTTTTGAGGAGGACACTCCCCCCCCCATCCCTCAGGGCAGGGGTTTTAAGTTATGCCCTGGGGGTACATAAGGTTTTTAAGGTTTAGTAGTTTATTTTTTCCCATCTGTTTCCTACCCTATAATAAAACTTAACTGATAATTGAAGCCACGGCGCTTGATTAAGAGTTACCGAGTTCAATCCTGTCCGTCACAGAGAAAAATGCTTTAAAAGGGTTTCAACGTCATAATTTTTTATTCGATGTTTAAAGGAAACATAACATTTTTAATTAATTTCATTTTTATGTTCCTGGCCTCCCCCAGGCCATTCAGCGTGTCCCCAGGTGGCGATAGGGGAACGCGCTACAGATATGTAGGGTACCTCCATACGAGGCACGGACCAAGGGGGGACCTTGTCCCTGGGGGGTCCATAATAGAAGCTGGGACACCCTCGCCAGGGGTCATAAATACAGATGGAGGAGGAAGAAGGCCCCTCAAATGTACACTCAAAAGGGTCCACTGGTTTGTCCACAAGTCCCATGAGTTGCAAACCTTCTCCCAGTAATGGGTTAAATTACATGATGATGCAGAACATAATCGCGGGAGGATCCTCTATAAAAGGACAACTGTGGCAGAGTGTAAGATCCAGATCTATGGACAACAGCCTCTGCAAAGGGCTGCCTCGACTTTATCGGGGTATCTGCAAGACTGGGGACCTTGCGGTCAACTCTATTCCCACTTGAGGAGTGGCGCCCCTCGAGGAAATTATAGCCTAGTAAACGACACATCATTCGCACGGGATTCTGACTAATGGACAATTTTTTTGGGCTTGGTATTTTTTGATGGGCGTCTTTGGGCTGAAAAACCTCTTCCTAGCTAATTTATCTATTATGGGTTACCTCCCCGTAGTAGCATAATATTTGTAGGCATGAATATATAATGAGTCGGAGGAAATAGGCTTGAGGATTTCGACTCTTGTTGATAGAAGAGCATCGCCAAGTGCTGAAAACCATGTTGTGACCAAGATGGGCCCAGGATTGCACAAAGCCTCCATTCATGGAGGTCCCAGGGACTTCTTGCTGTCCGGTTCTAAGCCAGCTTAAGCACTTCGGTGTAGACTTGAGAAGATATGTGATCCCCGTCCTGCACTGGTATACAGGATCATTGCTTCTCCTGAGGCCAAAGTAATTTCAATGATTTAAAGAACATGAAAACTAGAACTTGGAATTTACAACATTAAAAAATGAGTTTTGTATCAACATTTTGACTGACAAATTCAGACAATTTGAACTGGATTTATTAGGAATTTCAGAAACTCATATCCCAGGGATAGGAAGCATGAAATTAGGTGATATGGATTTACTCAAGCAGGAGGGATGGGGTACATAGACAGGGAGTAGGGCTAATGATGAAAAAGGAAGCGGCAATGTCTTGTTAGATTGGGAAGGTATTAATAATAGAATTCTAATCGCTCATTTTATGACTAGACAGTTCAGGGTATCAGTTATAGTAGTATACGCCCCTGTAGAACCGACCGACGGAGTTACTAGTGACTCAGATGAATTTTACTTACAGTTACAGGAGCAAATAGACAGGGTCCCAGGCACAAATATGATATTATTACTGGGAGATTTTAACGCCCAGGTTGGTAGAAATAGGGATAGATGGTATCCCAGCCTAGGTAAATTTTGTTGTAGGAAAAGAAAACAGTAATGGATACAGACTTTTGCAATTTTGTAGGTATAACAATCTAGTTATAACCAATACGGTGTTTGGTCATAAAATTGCTCATAAGTTATCATGGTATTCAAGTGATGGTAAGACCGCAAACCTTATTGATTATGTGAAAGTAAACCGAAGACTGGCAGGATCAATACAAGATACTAGGGTATATAGGAGTACCGTTATCGATGTTAAAAGTAAAGATAACCATCTAGTAGTGTCTAGGATTAATTTAAAGCTGAAATTTCGGAAGGGTAACTACCTCCCGGGAAGTTATGATGTTGGTAGACTCCGGGATGAGAATTTGAGAGAAATTTTCCAGGAGCAGTTGAATACTAAAATTTAGCGTTTAAAATTTGATAATCTGGAAGATGGTTGGAATAATTTCAGAAAAAATCATTTGTGAAGTTGCTGAAGGTGTATTAGGGAAGAAAGCTAGGACTGCAGCTAAGAATATTAGTGAAAAAGCTTTATGTTTAATAGATAGGAGAAAGGACTTGTACAAGAATTATCTGAGTGATAGATCGTATGAAAACAGAAGAAATGTAAAGAAAGTGGAGAAAGCATTAAAATATGAATTAAGGAGGTGTGAAGTGGGGGCCATAGATAAAATTTCCGAGGATCTGGAAGATGCAGCTAGACGGCATAATAGTAAAATATTATACTGGCACGTTAACAAATTGAGAGGGAGTAGTCAATCCGGACTTGGCCAAGTTAAAGATAGGAATGGGGTCGCAATTAGCGATAAGGAAAAAACAAAAAGAGAGATGGGCCGAACATTTTGAGAATTTGCTTAACCGAGATAGAGTTGCAGGAAAAAACACAGAGGAAAATGAAAAAGTTTGTGATACCTTGGATGTGAAGGAAGATTTGTTTTGTGAGGAGGAATTAGCAATAGTACTAAAACGATTAAAGAATAATAAGGCACCAGGTGCTGATAGGGTGGTAAATGAGTTTCTTAAATATGGTGGCTCTGAGGCTAGAAATAAGTTACTGAAGGTTATTGAATATGATTTTCGAAAAAGGGGAAGTACCTAAGGATTTTAGGAAAACCTTAATTAAGCCACGTTATAAGAAAGGTGATAAAAATGAGTGTGGCAATTATCGAGGCATTAGTCTGGTCTCTGCAGGTAGCAAATTGCTTAGGAATATGATACTTTTTAGACTTAGCGATGCCATAGACAAAGTTTTAAGAGAAGAACAGTGTAGTTATAGAAAAGGTAGAAGACGTGTCAACCAAATTTTCACTCTTAGGCTAATATCGGCAAATGCCTGACTAGTCGAACACATGTGTTCATCAGCTTTATAGATTATGAGCAGGCGTTTCACTCTTTTGATGGAAGAGCTTTAGTAAAGGTTTTCTCCTTGTATGGCATAACAGACAAATACATTAAAGTGATTAGTGCTATGTACGAGAATAACACTGCTGCGTTTAAGGTAGGAAATGAGGTTAGCAACTGGTTTTGTATTAAATAAGGAGTTAAGCAGGGCTGTGTTCTATCCCCTTTTGTATGGATTATTTTGATGGATTTTGTTTTAAGGAGCACAGGAAAGGCAATGGGAGACCACGGAATCCAATGGGGAGGAAAAAGTCTCCTGGACTTGGATTATGCTGATGATTTAAGCATCCTAGATGAAAGTATGAGCAAAATGAATGGTCTTTTAGAGGTTTTGTGAGTTCAGGATACTAGAATTGGTTTAAAAATTAATTTTAGGAAGACTAAGTCACTAAGGCTAGGAATAAGTGAAGATGAAAAGGTGACGTTGGGTAATGAAAAGATTGATCAGGTGGACAGCTTCACTTACCTTGGTAGTATTATTAGTAAATATAGTGGGAGCAGTGAAGATGTTAAATATAGAATAGCCAAGGCTCAGGGTGTTTTTTCACAGTTAAAAAAAAGTCTGGAAGAATAGGAAGATAAGTCTGCAAACCAAGATTAGAATATTAGAAGCTACAGTGATGACAGTGATCAAATATGACTCTGAAGCATGGACGCTCCAAAAAGCAGATGAAGATTTGCTAGATGTTTTCCAGAGAATTTGCTTGAGGATTGTTCTGGGTACCCGGCTGACTGACCGTATTTCAAACAATAGGCTATACGAAAAATGTGGTTCAATACCCCTTTCTAGGGCTATAATGAAAGAAAGGTTGAGGTGGCTAGGGCACGTTGTGCTGATGAAGGATGACATATTGCCGAAGATTATTCTTTTCGGCCAACCATCTAGGGCTAAACGGAAAGCAGGTCATCCCCGTTTGGGGTGGGAGGACGTCATAAAGAAAGATTTAAAGGAAATGGGAACTTCGTGGGCGAGTGTAAAAAGGGATGCTTTGAATAGATTGGGGTGGAGGAAGAGCGTGCGTAGCTGTGTTGGCCTCAGGCGGCTAGGTGCTGCAGTGAGTTATTAGTAGTAGTAGTAGTAGTGGTTACCATTTCCATCAATTGTGTATGTACCTCGTCAACTTTTAAATCCGTTGTCAATTTTCTTTGACAGTTATAATTGATTTTTGCCACTGACTGTAAGTTGTGTACGTTTCTTGTCGATTCTGTGTTTGGTTGTCGATTTTCGTGGCCAATTGTAGTGAATTTTCATAGCAATGTTATAATTTGCTGTGAGTTTAGCATTGGTCTTGAAATTTTTTTAGTTAGCGGTCAATCTTTAAAGCCAAATTTAGCCAATTTTATGTAGCACCGTTACCGTTTGCAGTAAGTTTCGTGTTTGTCTTATCAGTTTTGTATTCAGTTGTTGATTTTTGCTACCAATTTATCCAGAATCAACAGGAAACAATAAAAATATTTTTCATTTCACTAAACGAAACTAAAAATGTCGAAAAGCGCCAAATAATTATTTTTTTAATGAAACTAAATGACTTTGGATCCTAAATAAGAAACTTTACTACTAAATAAAAACATTTCGTAACTTTTCGATGGTAAAAAAAAGATAACAAAAAAGTCACAAAACAATAAAATAACATAAAATAAAGTAAAATAAATTAAATAAAGTAACTAAGATAAAGCAAAAAATCAACAAAAAAGAAACAATCTGGAAGGCATTTTTGTCAATATATTCTTTTTGAGATACAAAAAAATGGTGAGTATCTCAAGGAAGCCCACAAAATGGTGGGTATCTCAAGGAGGCCCATATAAGGAAGTCTGAGAAATTCGATGCAAGTTGAAGCAACCAGCCTTCTGAATAAAAAAGTTAGTTTTTATCATTTATTCATTTTATCAATTTTATCATTCTTCTCTTTTGTTTTTATTTTTGGTTTGCTATAAGTCAAAATATAAAGAAACTATTTTCTCCAAAATGACAAAATAGGCATATCTGTGTATTATTTTTTTTTTTAGCAAGGATTGTAAAATGAAATCTGGGTAAGAGGAAACATACAGAACATAGCAAATCCTTTAAAATTAGGATATTCATGAAGGAAATTTTAAACAAAAAAGACCTTCATGTGCAGTATGTCGTTTTTATTAGTAGCAGCAAACGCCATCTTAAAAAAAGAAATAATTGAAAATCAACAAAGACAAAACAGATGGCATCAAACAGCTTAAGAAGGCGTATTTTTCCTTCGAAGATGTAGCTGACTTTCGGAATTAACAGACTGTTAACGGTTTAATTTTGAAGGACAAAAAGTGCAGTTAATTTTAACTATAAAATAACTTAATTATCAACTATTTACTTAATAACTAATTTAACTATAATTACCTTTGCTCATTTATTTTCACGGTTTACGTGACAACATTGACAAAAGTGTATTCACCTAAAACCTTCATCATTTTTAAACGACCAAAAGAAAAATCTAGAATTGCCGTTCTCACGTATGAATAGATCCAAGATGGCTTATTTATAAAGGCTTATTATAAATAGGCTTATTATAGATATAGGCATATATAGATAGGCTTATTATAAACGCTTTTTATTTTGATGGCTTCGGTTCTTGAAGTCCAAAATAAACGAACAATTTTCGCCAAATGCCCAGGGTGATGCTTTTTTTTTAACTTGCAGTACAAGGTAAAATAGGAAGGGAGCGCTGTAAAATTAAAATTTTCCAGCTATACTTCAGATGTAGTTTTAATAGCTAAAAGATCAACTTGATGTTTTGAGCAGATTTCTCAGATATTACTAGTCTTTGGACACTAGTCTTTAGATTAGTGATCCTATCCCTAACCTGGTTGAACTCACCTTAATGTTAGTTTCACCATCTAAATTTGCCGTTGTAACCAAGCATCGCCCTTCCGTGTCTGAACTACACACAACAGCCATATCACAAGGAAATTCTTCACCATTCTCAACCCTCACAATATCACCAACTTTTATGTCTTTGCAGTTTACTACCTGAGAAAATAAATTTATATAAGTACTCAAAGTTATACAATTACTTGTCATCTTCGAAGGAATATTTATCAAATATGTGAATTAATGTATAATATTTGTTAACTGTGAGCTTTAGATACGTGCAATTAAATATGTTTGAATTGATGCAAGTATTATGTTTATATTTATGTTAATATACGTAAATAATTTTCAAAGGTTAAGCAAATACGTAAATGTTTTATGTTCTTCCATAAATATCTCAAATCAGGTAATATATCCACAATGTCGCACACCCAACGTGTACGTAGGAGATACACGGATTTCAAGCCTAACCCCCTTAATTTCGATTAGTTGAATGCTTACCCATAATTTTTATAACATCAATTTTTTGTCGCATTTCCATAAATACTCCCCCCCCCCCCTTTGTGCAGTAATTTTTTTTAAGGATATATCATTTCAGAATTCCTTTTTTATTTTAGAATCATTTTGGTGCAAATCTTAAATTATAGTGCAAAGTTCAAGTGTTGGAGGTTGGTATTTCCCCTAAAATAAAAAAAAAATCACCTGAATATAATATTCAAAGGGACAAAATTAAATTCAAATTTTTAAATCAAAAATTAAAGCAAAGAGTGACGCTAAAACTTCAAACGAACAGAAATTATCCTATAGATTCAGAAGATTGCTGCAAACATAGTTCCTGGTCTTTCCACTGAAGTTTCGCTTCGACTTTTAGAGCAGAATTAGTACCAAAATCAGCACAGTAGAGTTGATTAAGTAAAGAGCTGTGTTCCTCCCATGTATAATTTTTCTCCCCTGTTAACCCGTATAATAGAGGCAGTCATAAGACCTTGAGAGTGGCGCCACTCGATTGACAGTCTTAAATGCATGTCCCCTTCCTCAGGACCAAAAGTCATTGGAAGGTAGGAAACTCCCCTCCCGCACTTATTTTGTCTCCAGTCACCGGTAAAAGTTTTGAGACACCCATTCAAATCAAAGTTATCAACAATTCCAAAAACAATTTCTCTGGGGGCATGTTGACTTATGCAATTCAAGAGCAAGGCATTATATTATACAATTGGCCCAATATCGAAACATTATAGCAGAAAATGTGAGCATATAACACTTTGCTAAGCACAGACAGTTGCAAGAAACTTAAACACGTATGATAGGAATTACACATTCGGCCTGTGAAACTTCGATATCTCTCCCCGTGACTACCAACTTTTAACAGAGAAGGTTTGCACGTTAATTAAACTTGTAGATTAAACTTGTAGTATGGAGGGATTTTCAAATTCAGTGCCAGATTAAGTTAAGTTTAAGCCAGTGACGTCAATTGGAACGTCAATTCCTGTGACATCAATTCCTTCTGGAACTTTTTCTATTGTGAATTTTTGATCCTACAAATTCCTTTTAGCCTACTTTGTCTAAATAAAATGCCCTAGCTTCGAAGCTTAACTTTTTAGAAATCAAATAACTTTGGAAACTGATATACTTTCATATTATCTTTTCAACAACCTAGGCAAAACTTCAGAATCATATATAATTTTCGCAAAATAATGCCGAAAATCTTGATTTTGAAACAGAAGTTCCGATTTGTTTGTTCTTTTCTAAAAAAATTGGATATAATATTTATTATATTTTAGATGTTTAATGTCATGAGCAGTTAGTAAGAATCCATGTGCTTTTTTATATCTGAGAATAAGTAGTAGGCTACATTAAAAAATAAAAGTTTACATTTTGAACTGTTTAACGGATCTTCATTAACTAGAGTCAATAGCACTCAGTATTGGTACAGGCAAAACTAAAATAATACAAAGTTCGACGATTACTTAGTACATGTTACCGTGAATGTCCAAAATGGGTGAATGTCGACAATCACCAGGGAATGTCCGAAATGCCTTTTTCGTCCTTGGATTTAGTCAGCGTTGTCAGTCAAACTTTTTCAGTTATATGCAAGGTTTAATGGAGACAGGTTAGGTTTTTAACCCATTTCTGAGACTTATAACATAATTGAACCTAACCTAACTTTAAATTTTACCATCAAAGCTTGCATAAGATTAAAAAAGCTGATTCGTAACAATAATTGAAAAACTGATTATGTTTCTTTTATTCATTCATAGAGGTTTTTGTCACTTTTTCATTTTAGTTTCTGTTCATTTTAGGTACCATTTCTTTATCCATAGCAATTTTTATTCATTTTAATTTCTGCCATTTTGGGCTCCATTTCTTTATCCATTGCAATTTTTACTCATTTTAATTTCAGCTATTTTAGGTTCCATTTCTTTATCCATAGCAATTTTTATTCATTTTAATCTCTGCCATTTTAGGTTCCATTTCTTTATCCATAGCAATTTTTATTCATTTTAATTTCGGCCATTTTAGGTTCCATTTCTTTATCCATAGCAATTTTTATTCATTTTAATTTCTGCCATTTTAGGTTCCATTTCTTTATCCATAGCAATTTTTATTCATTTTAATTTCGGCCATATTAGGTTCCATTTCTTTATCCATAGCAATTTTTATTCATTTTAATTTCTGCCATTTTAGGTTCCATTTCTTTATCCATAGCAATTTTTATTCATTTTAATTTCGGCCATATTAGGTTCCATTTCTTTATCCATAGCAATTTTTATTCATTTTAATTTCTGCCATTTTAGGTTCCATTTCTTTATCCATAGCAATTTTTATTCATTTTAATTTCGGCCATATTAGGTTCCATTTCTTTATCCATAGCAATTTTTATTCATTTTAATTTCTGCCATTTTAGGTTCCATTTCTTTATCCATAGCAATTTTTATTCATTTTAATTTCGGCCATATTAGGTTCCATTTCTTTATCCATAGCAATTTTTATTCATTTTAATTTCTGCCATTTTAGGTTCCATTTCTTTATCCATAGCAATTTTTATTCATTTTAATTTCTGCCATTTTAGGTTCCATTTCTTTATCCATAGCAATTTTTATTCATTTTAATTTCGGCCATTTTAGGTTCCATTTCTTTATCCATAGCAATTTTTATTCATTTTAATTTCGGCCATTTTAGGTTCCATTTCTTTATCCATAGCAATTTTTATTCATTTTAATTTCGGCAATATTAGGTTCCATTTCTTTATCCATAGCAATTTTTATTCATTTTAATTTCTGCCATTTTAGGTTCCATTTCTTTATCCATAGCAATTTTTATTCATTTTAATTTCGGCCATCTTAGGTTCCATTTCTTTATCCATAGCAATTTTTATTCATTTTAATTTCGGCCATTTTAGGTTCCATTTCTTTATCCATAGCAATTTTTATTCATTTTAATTTCGGCCATATTAGGTTCCATTTCTTTATCCATAGCAATTTTTATTCATTTTAATTTCGGCCATATTAGGTTCCATTTCTTTATCCATAGCAATTTTTATTCATTTTAATTTCGGCTATATTAGGTTCCATTTCTTTATCCATAGCAATTTTTATTCATTTTAATTTCTGCCATTTTAGGTTCCATTTCTTTATCCATAGCAATTTTTATTCATTTTAATTTCGGCCATATTAGGTTCCATTTCTTTATCCATAGCAATTTTTATTAATTTTAATTTCGGCCATTTTAGGTTCCATTTCTTTATCCATAGCAATTTTTATTCATTTTAATTTCGGCCATATTAGGTTCCATTTCTTTATCCATAGCAATTTTTATTCATTTTAATTTCGGCCATATTAGGTTCCATTTCTTTATCCATAGCAATTTTTATTCATTTTAATTTCTGCCATTTTAGGTTCCATTTCTTTATCCATAGCAATTTTTATTCATTTTAATTTCGGCCATATTAGGTTCCATTTCTTTATCCATAGCAATTTTTATTCATTTTAATTTCTGCCATTTTAGGTTCCATTTCTTTATCCATAGCAATTTTTATTCATTTTAATTTCGGCCATATTAGGTTCCATTTCTTTATCCATAGCAATTTTTATTCATTTTAATTTCTGCCATTTTAGGTTCCATTTCTTTATCCATAGCAATATTTATTCATTTTAATTTCTGCCATTTTAGGTTCCATTTCTTTATCCATAGCAATTTTTATTCATTTTAATTTCGGCCATTTTAGGTTCCATTTCTTTATCCATAGCAATTTTTATTCATTTTAATTTCGGCCATTTTAGGTTCCATTTCTTTATCCATAGCAATTTTTATTCATTTTAATTTCTGCCATTTTAGGTTCCATTTCTTTATCCATAGCAATTTTTATTCATTTTAATTTCGGCCATATTAGGTTCCATTTCTTTATCCATAGCAATTTTTATTCATTTTAATTTCGGCCATATTAGGTTCCATTTCTTTATCCATAGCAATTTTTATTCATTTTAATTTCGGCCATTTTAGGTTCCATTTCTTTATCCATAGCAATTTTTATTCATTTTAATTTCGGCCATTTTAGGTTCCATTTCTTTATCCATAGCAATTTTTATTCATTTTAATTTCGGCCATATTAGGTTCCATTTCTTTATCCATAGCAATTTTTATTCATTTTAATTTCTGCCATTTTAGGTTCCATTTCTTTATCCATAGCAATTTTTATTCATTTTAATTTCTGCCATTTTAGGTTCCATTTCTTTATCCATAGCAATTTTTATTCATTTTAATTTCGGCCATTTTAGGTTCCATTTCTTTATCCATAGCAATTTTTATTCATTTTAATTTCTGCCATTTTAGGTTCCATTTCTTTATCCATAGCAATTTTTATTCATTTTAATTTCGGCCATTTTAGGTTCCATTTCTTTATCCATAGCAATTTTTATTCATTTTAATTTCGGCCATTTTAGGTTCCATTTCTTTATCCATAGCAATTTTTATTTATTTTAATTTCTGCCATTTTAGGTTCCATTTCTTTATCCATAGCAATTTTTATTCATTTTAATTTCGGCCATATTAGGTTCCATTTCTTTATCCATAGCAATTTTTATTCATTTTAATTTCTGCCATTTTAGGTTCCATTTCTTTATCCATAGAAATTTTTATTCATTTTAATTTCGGCCATTTTAGGTTCCATTTCTTTATCCATAGCAATTTTTATTCATTTTAATCTCTGCCATTTTAGGTTCCATTTCTTTATCCATAGCAATTTTTATTCATTTTAATTTCGGCCATTTTAGGTTCCATTTCTTTATCCATAGCAATTTTTATTCATTTTAATTTCTGCCATTTTAGGTTCCATTTCTTTATCCATAGCAATTTTTATTCATTTTAATTTCTGCCATTTTAGGTTCCATTTCTTTATCCATAGCAATTTTTATTCATTTTAATTTCTGCCATTTTAGGTTCCATTTCTTTATCAATAGCAATTTTTATTAATTTTAATTTCTGCCATTTTAGGTTCCATTTCTTTATCCATAGCAATTTTTATTCATTTTAATTTCGGCCATATTAGGTTCCATTTCTTTATCCATAGCAATTTTTATTCATTTTAATTTCTGCCATTTTAGGTTCCATTTCTTTATCCATAGCAATTTTTATTCATTTTAATTTCGGCCATTTTAGGTTCCATTTCTTTATCCATAGCAATTTTTATTTATTTTAATTTCGGCCATTTTAGGTTCCATTTCTTTATCCATAGCAATTTTTATTCATTTTAATTCCTGTACATTTCAGGTTCCATTTCTTTGTCCATAGCAATTTTTGTAGGCATTTTTTGGAGGCTTTTTAACAAATTATTTAATAATCTCTGGAAACTCTAGCATAAAAGCAGGGGGCCCAAGGGACGCAGCATCCTTAATATGCAAGATAATTTCTGATTGTTTTAAGTTTAGAAATCACTTTTTGTTTTCATTTTGAAAAGATACTACTCTTTCAGTTGAGTTTCTTCCTAAGGTCAAACTAGATTCCAAACCACACGCATTATTTTTGTCACTATTAAGTTAAGTTTAACTTAGTGAAGTTTACTTTACCATTTTACAGTTGAAATTTAAATTTTTATTTTCTCTTCTGCAAATTTTATCGCTTTCTTTACAAATATGTATTCCCAAATTAAACTAAAGTTAGAATATACTATATATAAAATACTATATAATTAACTGAAATGTTATATTACCTTAATTTCACCGTCTTTAACAACTTTCACTTTTCTGAAATTAACGGCGTTGTCGCCTCTATGTCGAAGGAAATCTTCCCAGCCTTGTTTGACTGCCGTAACACCAAGCACAAATACAAGCGGCAATATTGTTGTAATTGGAGAAACGGGAGAATCAATAGTCACCTAAAACATTTTTATAATATACTTTAAGGGCTAATAAATTTGGAAAATTTATGTGGGCTCTCGTGCATTTTATATTTCAGATATAGCATTCAATTAGCACAGGGTGTTAACACAATTTTTAGCACTTATGTATTATAACGCCAACACTCAACTGCTTCATTTAAGTAGAACCTGTTTCTCTGGCGCTCAATCCTAATGAAATATCACAAAATAGGATGAAAATATAATACTTTAGAAACAAAATTATGGAAACTACGAAAGAAACTTATAGAATGCAGGCCGCCCAGAACATATTGATGTCATTAAGAATCGCGTTTACAGGATCTCTGCCTTCTGACCTCACTGCCGCACGCCACATAACTTTTTCAGTCTTTGGTAAATCCCAAATTATCATTTTAACATCCATGGTCAGATACTATTCTGAATCAATACAGATGGCAAACTAAATGAATTTCATACATGGTCATAAAAACCAGTTCTTCTTAGGTTCTACTTAAATGAAGAACTTGGGTGTTTCGGTATCATAGGCAGCGCACTAGCGCTGCCTAAGTAAAGAACGATGTGGGTGCAATGAGTTTTTTTTTTTCCATACCCGGGCACTTCGTATCGAAGGAGTTGTCGTAGAAACTTCAAAAAGGGCTCATTCGATTGGAAATTGGAGTGTCTAGTGCCCTTTTTAATAGTCGAAAGTGATTGGAGGTCAACTAGCCCCCCCTTCGACGCCCATCATTCCCCCAAACACATTCAATCAACATTTTAATATAGCCATTTTGTTCAGCGTAGTTGATTTCCGAATAGAAAATATGTTTTTGAGGAGGACACTCCCCCACAACCCTCAGGGCAAGGGTTTTAATTTATGCCCTAGGGGCATTAAAGGTTTTATAGAAGGCGTTGTCGCTGAAACTTCAAAAAAGGGCTCATTCGATTTGAGATTCAAAGGGCTAGTGCCCTTTTTAATAGTCGAAAGTGATTAGTGATATTTTGTGCTGTTGTTGTTGTTTAGACCAGGGCCCTTCGCATTGAAGGAGTTGTCGTGGGAACTTCAAAAGGGGCTCATTCGATCGAAAATAGAAAGGGCTGATGCCCTTTTTAATAGTCGAAAGTGATTGGAGGGCAACTAGTCCCCCTTCCACTCCCACCCTCCCACGCCCACCCTCTCATTTGCCCATTATGTTTAAAAACTAAATGTTGCCTAAAGATGAAATCAAAATGCACTGTGATAATGCTAAATCCCAATAAGGCATCTCAGCAGTATCCCAAGAACAACTAAGGGTATTATGTTCAAACTTTCAGGGCTACTTCTGCTCTTAAAATTTAACCAAATCAAATATCGTAAGTGTATGCAAGCTATCAAAGAAAGTAAACAGATTTTTTTGCGAATAGTATCAAATTTACTATTCCCGGTTAACTAGAGGAGATATGAAACTAAATTGAACAGTACTATTTGTGTCCAGATTTTTAAAAGGGTGTATGTTGTTAAAAATTGCTGAAAATTTTTCTCCAGCATACAAATAACAGGCCAAACTGAAAAGTCTTAAAAAACAAAAAGATTTAAAGTGTTATTTTCTTTTTCCCTGAAAAGACTATGTCAATATAAAACGAACAGAAATTAATTTAAAAAAAACTAATTCCACAAAATAAGTTTTTCAAACAAAAGTTAAGAACTCCATTAAACAAAAAATTAGCAAAAATAAAATCAAATAATCTACTAAGCGCGAAACTACCATAAATCAGCATCCATAAATAAATGAAACCCAAAACGAACAGAAATTACAATAAATAGCCGAGTCAAACTCAAAACGAGCAGAAATTAACATAAGTTCGGCGCAAAACCCCTATGCCTTCCCAAGGTCAGAAAAAAATTTGCACTTTACTGAAAAAAATACAAATGAATGTGCATTGTCAGTTTAATATACATATACTGATATTTAGTAATCAAAATGTTAATATTATTTGATTTATTAAAGTTATAAAAGTGTGAATGATTAAAATGATTTTTATTAATAAATATCAATAAAAAATCAAACAATATTAACATTTTGATTACTAAATATCAGTATATGTATATTAAACTGACAATACACACTCATTTGTATTTTTTCAGTAAAATGCAAATTTTGTTCTGGCCATGGGAAGGCATAGGGGTTTTGCGCCCAACTTATGTTAATTTCTGCTCGTTTTGAGTTTGACTCTGTTATTTATTGTAATTTCTGTTCGTTTTGGGTTTCATTTATTTATCGATGCTGATTTGTGGTAGTTTCACGCTTGGTAGATTATTTGATTTTATTTTTGCTCATTTTTTGTTCGGGCGAATAATTTTTTTATGCTTATTGGGGTCCCATTGGTTAGGAAACTTCAGGGTGTAAGTTCAAAATGTTTTGAAAGTAAAGTTTGTTGTGTTTGCCCTATACTGTGCCCTATTATTGGAAGATGGTAGCAATGAAATGTTTGGTCTTTTTCCGAACCCCTTTATGGGGGTCTGCATCTCAAATCCAAATTTGTTTTGCGCATTGAGGTCCCTTTGGCCATGAGGCTTAAGTATATAAGTTTTAAATCTATAAGAGAAAAAAAAATTACACCGAGTTCTGGCCCTGTGATACCCTTCCCCCTTACAAGAAAAAATTTAAGGTCTTCCTGATCTGGAGAACGATCACTAAAGTTTTAAGCCAATTAGAAGCCAATAATATCTAACATATCTGCCTGTTTTCAACTACAAAACCATTTGTGACAAGCAGGCAAGGCAAATGAGCCTTTCTGGGGTTAACTGTATCATATCATACCCGATGGCGTATTTATTGAACAAGGCATGTTTCTATTCTAAACAAATGAGACCTATGGGAATTTTTATTCATTGCAGTTGGATTACGAGCAACAGGGACAAACAAGGACACAAAAGGGGCTGTTTGCGTCCAATCTTTTTCGACCCTTAAAGAGGGCACTTTCAGAACTTTAAAATTCCAATCGATTGAGCTCTTTCCCAAGTTTCTATGGCGATCCATTCCATACAGTGGCTGAGGAAAAAAATACGTGGCAGACACCTCGCTCTTTACCAAGTTAATGTTAGTCGGATAACTATGATGTTAGAATGCAGACAGAAACACGTGCAGAGACGTAATAGCCCATCCCCTCTATATTCTACAGTTATGCAAGTGTTTCCATCAGCATTGCCAATTTTCATACAATTTTCCCGTATTTGACTCTTTTGATAAATTAATTTTTTAAAAACTTTTTCCACAAAATAAGTTTTTCAAAGAAAAGTAAAGAACTCCATTAAACCAAAAAAGAGCAAAAATAAAATCAAGCGTGAAACTACCACAAATCAGCATCGATAAATAAATGAAACCCAAAACGAACAGAAATTATAATAAATAACCGAGTCAAACTCAAAACGAGCAGAAATTAACATAAGTTGAGCTCAAAACCTCTATGCCTTCCCAAGGCCAGAACATAATTTGGACTTTACTGAAAAAAATATAAATGTTTTTACTTTTATAACTTCAATAAATCAAATAATATTAAAATTTTGATTACTAAATATCAGTATATTGTATTAAACCGACAATACACATTCATTTGTACACCTAATTTCCAGAACTTTCAACTAAGTTAAACAAAATGGCTATCTCTAAACTTTGATTGAATGTGTTTGAGGAAATGGTGGGCGTGAGAGGGGGGGTTAATTACTCTCCACTCACTTTCGACTATTAAAAAGGGCAATTTCAATTTCCAATCAAATGAGCCCTTTTTGAAATTTTTACAAAAGTTTTCTATATAAACCTTATATGCCCTCAGGTTATAACTTACGACCCTTGCACTGAAGGCTCTGAGAGGGTTGTCATCCTAAAAGATCTAATTTCCAGAACTTTCAACTACGTTGAACAAAATGGGTATCTCAAAATTTTGATTGGATGTGTTTGGAGATATGGTTGGCGTGAGAGGGGATTTAGTTGTCCTTCAATCACTTTCGACTATTAAAAAGGGCACTAGCCCTTTCAATTTCCAATTGAATGAGCCCTTTTGAAGTTTCTACAACATCGCTTTCAATTAAAACCTTATATGTTCCCGGACATAACTTACAACCCTTGCCGTAAGGGCAGGGTTTTTCATCCTTAAAGACCTAATTTCCAAAACTTTCAACTACGTTGAATAAAATGGCTATCTAAGAAATTTTGATTGGATGTGTTTGGGGAAGAGGTGGGCATGAGAGGGGGGTTAGCTGCCCTCAAATCACTTTTGACTATTAAAAAGGGGAGTAGCCCTTTGAATTTCCAATCGAATGATTCATTTTTCAAGGTTCTACGAGAAAACTTTCAATAAAACTCTTATATGCCCCCGGGCATAACTTATAACCCTTGCCCTGAACACTGTGGGGGGGAGTGTCCTGCTCAAAGGTATAATTTTCAGAACTTTTAACTGCGTGGATCAAAATGGCTGAACAAAATGTCTATCTCAAAATTTTGATTGAATGTGTTTGGGGAAATGGTGGGCGTGGAAGGGGTGTTAGTTGCCTTCCAATCACTTTCGACTATTAAAAAGGGCACTAGCCATTTCAATTCCTAATCGAATGAGCCCTTTTGAAGTTTATATAACAACGCTTTCTATAAAAACCTTATTTGCCCCAAGGGCATAACTTACAACTCTTGCCCTGAGGGCTGTGAGGGAGTGTCCCCTCAAAACATGATTCCTATCTGGAAATCAACTACGCTGAACAAAATGGCTATCTCAAAATTTTGATTGGATGTTTTCCGGGAAATGGTGGGCGTGGAAGGGGTGTTAGTTGCCTTCCAATCACTTTCGACTACGAAAAAGAGCACAGGCCACTCCAATTTTCAATTGAATGAGCCCTTTTCGAAGTTTCTACGACAACTTCTTCGATACGAAGTGCCCTGCTCTAAAGGGAGAAAATAATAAATAATATATTGTGCCAACATCGTTCTTATGTGCCCCAGGGCTTAACTTAAACCCTTGCCTAAGGGTTGTGGGGGAGTGTCCTCCTCAAAAACATAATTTCTATCTGGAAATCAACTACGCTGAACAAAGTGGTTATCTCAAAATTTTGATTGATCGTGTTTGGCGAAATGGTGGGTGTGGAAGGGGCGTTAGTTGCCTTCCAATCACTTTCGACTATTAAAAAGGGCACAAGCCACTCCAATTTCCAATCAAATGAGCCCTTCTCGAAGTTTCTACGGCAACTCCTTCGATACGAAGTGCCTTGGTATGGAAGAAAACAAAAAATAAATAACACATTGTGCCCGCATCGTTCTTTACTTAGGCAGTGCGATTGTGCTGTCTATGATGTTCCAAATGTCCCAGACACAAAATGCAATGCATGTGCCTGACACAAGAACGTTTATAAGGGATTCTATTACAATTGCACCCAACATGCGTCTTTTCTTTAACATACGTTTTGAGACGATACAAATTTTGAGACAGCCGTTTTGTTCAACATAGTTAAAAGTCCCAAAACTATGCCTTTGGAGATAACATACCCCCCCCCCCTGCCCTGAAGATAGTTCTTTAAGTTATAAAATTTGCTTACATTGCTTACACATAGCATTTGTTATTGAGACCTATACAGGCATTCTTTTTTTTGGGGGGGGGGAGATTTTGTACTTGGGATTGGTTTCCATAAGGACAATTTTCCGCGTGGAGGAATATTTCCGGAGTGAACTTTCCAGGGGACATTTTAGTGGGAAATTTGACAAAATTCCTACACAGAATTCTTTTATTTGTCTTACTTTCTTTTTGGCCACTCAATTTTACATGTGTAGATGTTCCGGGAAATTGTTGAATGGATGGATTTATCCGGAAGGAATTTTACGGGGAATGGGGTATATTCTTGCGTGGAATGGACTTTCCAAGGAAGAGTTTTCCTGAGGGGTGGAAAGTTTTCATGGAGGGTGAGCCAGATTTACTGGTGTTATTTAAAAAAACGAAAAGAAATTTAATAAAAAAAAAAGTTTTTCAACTGAAAGTAAGGAACAACATTAAAACTCAAAACGAACAGAAATTCTTCTGTATATGATGCGGTTGCCCCCTCTTTATTATGTTGCTTTTTACGCTAAAGTTTGACTGTTTGTCCCAATTTTTTAAGAACAACTACTGAACTACAAGGGTTTTATTTTTATTATTAATTTCTAATTAAATTCTATTAAGGTTTTATTTTAAAGTGCTAAAAACCTTAGCGTGAAGAGCAAAGTATTTAGAAGGGGGGCAACCCGTTCATACACGGAATAGTTTGGGTTCGTTTTGAGTTTTAATGTTGCTCCTTACTTTCAGTTGAACAGTTTTTTTTTTATTTAATCTCATTTAAGAATTATTTTTTTTTAGGGTGGTACCCTTGAGTTCTGGAGATCCTGCAGACCACCTTAATGTGTATTATCGAATACTGTGTATCATGACCTTGTTTGGCTATAATAAATCTATTCATTTTATTATTTATTGCAACCCCACATTTAAATTTGATAGGCTTTTTTGAAGGTTTTTCATTGTGTATAAAACAGAAAGCAAGAAGATTCACTTTGGGAAATCACATAAAATAATAAAAGCAGGTAAATTTCCCGACAATTAAACACTAAACTTTAATTAAGCAATTTAATTCAACTTTTCATTTCAGCTAAGATGGATTTAAAACCTGTACGTTACACGGTTTTATTGGCTGAAAAACGGAAAGTGTAAAATTTATTCCCGCAACAGTTATTTTTATTATACTGTAATACAATATGAAAAATCCCTGTTTTAATCTCTTTACTTCCTCTCTTTATCACTAATTAAGGTTAATTACCAATAATAGACTAATTAATTTTTTTTAGCTTTTAAGTTTTACCCATGATTACGGGCAATAATGATAAATTACAAATACGAATGTTCAAAAGTGATTTCTGCTATTCTATAAGAGGACAACTAAAAATTCAACGTTATTTCATTTGACTTTAATAAAAGAAACTGTTTTCAAACAGTTTATCCAATATCTTGTTTTTCAATAAAATGAGACAAATTTTAGACAAAAATATCCAGTATTGTGATGTTTGCTCCGATTTTGGGTGCCGGATATTTAATTATGGTATCTTAAAAGTTACTTATTTGTGAAAAAATAAGACACTGGAAAATATTTTCTTTTTGAAACTCTTATTTTATTTATTTTTTATAAAAATATTATAATTAAGCCATTTTCAAAGTAACTTCATAGAATACAACGGACAATTCAACATTATTTCATTTCCTATTAAAAAAAGCTACTTTAAAATAGTTCTGTAAAATCTGTAAAGTCTTGTTTTTTCATAAAGTGAAACAAATTTAGGCGTAAATTTCCAAAATAAAATACGATTGCCGTTGTTTTCGTTAATTTTGAGTTTTGGTTTGTAAATTATGGCGTTTAAGAAAAATATGAATAGAAAAATATTATATACAGAAAAATATGATTTTTTTATATGTAAAATTTCAAGCCATATTCCAACGACAAAATAAAATACCTTGCTGAGAGCGAAATCGGAAATCTTAGTAACAGCAAATGGCCGACCAGCCAGAGTTCTTCAAACTCTAACTCTAAATATTCTCCGAAAGTTTCACTCTAATACCATCACCTAAATATCAACATAGTATGTTTCGATTTAGTTCAACGTTCCCCTCAACATTCCCCGAATGTTACATCTTTGACCCTTAGATACAGTAGTAGTAGTAGTAGAAGAAACAGTTATAGTAGTAGCTACAGTAGCAACAATAGTACCAATTGTAATAGTAGTAGCAATAGTAGTAAGCATATAGCGGCTTTTGGTCAGTTATACGCCCCGCTCAACATAACCTGAAAGTTTCAACTTAATGCTCAAAGGTGTTACTGAGATATTGCTGATACTCCCTTTTGACAACCTAAAGGCACAGTTTGTTTTGATTTAGTTCAATATCTCCCAAAAACTTTTAATACCCTTGGCCTCAGTAGTGGTATTAATCGTAGTAGCACCACCAACATTAGCAGCACTAGTAGCAACAGTATGCAAATAAGGGCACCTTTTTTTCAGCATCCTCCTCAACATACCCTGTAAGTTTCAACTTAATGCCCTAAGCAGTTCACCGGACATTGTGATACGTTCTTTTGACAAACAGCACGGACATTGTGTGTTTTGATTTATTTCAACATCCCATCAACATTCCCAGTAATTTTCACCTTAATACCCTAAGCTTTATTAGTAATAGTAGTAATAGCACTGTTAATAGTAACTGCAGTAGTAGTAGCAAGCAGTACCAGCAGTAGCAACCACATAGTGTCGTATGGTACGTTCAGCATCCACCACAGCATGCTCTTTATGTTGCGACTTAATACTCTAAACGTTTCTAAGATATTGCTGGTGCCCTTTTGACAATCTGTATGCACATAATTTGCTTTGATATAGTTCAAACTCCCCCTGACAATTACCTGACATTTTCACCTTAATACCCTTAACCTTAGTAGTTGTCGCAGTAGAAGTAGAAGCTATAGTTGTATTAGTGGTTGTAGCAGCGTACACATATTGCCTTTTGTTCAACTATTAAACCCCCTCACCATACCCTGAAAGATCCAAGTTAATAACCTAACCCGTTCCTGATATTCACTCTTTTCACAACCTGCTTGCATATTGTGTGTTTTGATTTAGTTTAACCCTCTCATCTACATTCATTGAAGGCTTCATTTTAATATCCTTAGTCTTTTAGGACACCAGAAGTTAAACTTGCCCCATTCCCAACTATAAATAGTATGTGTAATCATTGGGCGAATTGCATGACATACAGGCATTTGCCCTAAGGGTTGTGTAGGGGGGATTGCTATCCCCAGAGGCATAAAAAAAGGCTATCTTATAACTTTTATCAGATATCTTTGGGGGCTGGGGGAATGCTTGCCCTCAAATCACTTTTAACTCTTAAGAAGGGTACTAGAACTTTTAATTTCCGTTGGAATAAATCCCTCCGAAGTTTTTAAAACAACTTCTTCCATATGCAATGCCTTGGTGAAAAAAAAATAATAATACATAGAGCCCACTAAGCTCTTTATCATTAGCGGGGCTATTGCACTGCTAATGATAAAACATTGTTTTTGTCATAAAATTATTATTTTTGACATAAAATCAGGCGGTTGGAATAAATTCGGATTTCTGTCAGAACAAAGCCAAAAAGAAGAACAAAGATTTAATTAATATTAATCTTGAGGCAAAAAGTAAACTTAACTTTCATTGGTTTATCTTTGTGACGTATTTTCGTACTCCTTAAACGTATTTAAGAAACGAAGGCCAAATTATTCATTCCTTTTTATAGCTGATTTGTTCTCGTCCTTTTTACTAAACCATTAAAAAGAGCAAAAAATCAAATCCCAATGACTGGTTCTCCTGTGTTGAATTTTAAGCGGGTAAAAAGAACGAAAAGCTTTTTAATCTCAAAATCGTTTTATAAGTAGTCTCCTCTGTGACTTTAAATAGATCCAACTTTAAACAGAGGATATTTTTGTTTTTGTTTTGTTTAAGTAAAAAGTAGGGGGGAAAGGCATACTCACCGTAATGATAACGACACAAGCGAAGTAGAAATTGGCAACTCTTCTTAACTGTTGAAACAGGTTCAGGAATAAAAAGTTCCATAGAGAATACTATAAAAAGAATAAATAAGATGTAAAAATGCTTAGCGCATTGACACAAGCCAAAAGTAGGAAACAAACAAAAAATTTTAATCGATAAATTACAGGCCACTTAGGTGTTCTGCTTTAATCCAAAGAGATATGCAGGCAAGCATGTATACAGTTGGTTAGAAGGAGAGAGGACATTTTGGTGGGCACAAATTAAATAAGCTCACACACACAAAAACACAGAAACATGAAAAGTTTATTTGAAATTTTTAATAGTTATAAAACTTTCAATAACAATAAAAATAAATAAACAATAATGTAAAAAAAAATTGAATTTAAAATGAACAAGCTAAGAGAAGCTGGCAGAAACAAAAAATATAATCGATAATTATAGACAATCTAATAGCCCAATTCTAAATACCGCTTTAATCCAAAGGACCACCCAGGCTAACGCACATAAATTTACTTATAAGGGGTAATATATGTTGGTGGGCGCGACCTTAAAAAAAACAAAACAGGAAAATATAAGACAATATAGAAACAATTATAACTTCCGTAAGATTTCTAGAGGATGAAGTCTTTAAGGTTTGTAAGGTGTGCCAAAATCAAAGCTGCATTAATTCAAAAACATTCAGAAATTAAATTAAAAAAATAAGTTTTATTACCTGAAAGTAAGAAGCGACATTAAAACTTAAAACGAGCAGAAATTATTCCATATATGAAAGGGGCTGTCCCCTCCTCAACGCCTTGTCCTTTACGCTAAAGTTTGACTGTGTCTCACAACTCTTTTTTTAAAAACAATAGAAAACTTTGTCGTAAAGAGCCAGGCCTTGAGGAGGGGACAGCCCCTTCCATATACGGAATAATTTCTGTTCGTTTTAAGTTTTAATGTCGCTTCTTACTTTCAGGTAATAAAACTTGCTTCTTTAATTTAATTTCTGTAATTTAAAGAAACTAACAACATCCGTCCCGTTCGTAGTAATTTCTGTTCGTTTTAAGTTTGATTTAATAAAATAAAACAAGTTTCTTTTCCACTGAAGCAAGGACCAACATTAAAGCTTAAAACGACCTGAAATTAGAGAATTTATGAAATTAAAGGCTGTTGAATTTCGTAAATGAGGGGGATGACCCCACCTGAATTCCTCGCTTTTTACGCTAAAGTCTTAAAGTTCTTTAAAAATACTTCTCATTCAAATTCAACAGCCTATGTGTTTCAGGAGTCGTTTTCAAGGAAGTGTAACAAAAAGTCAAACATTATATTATTTTTTCATTTCACAAGGTCACATCTTTTGATTTTCATTTTTTTTTTCTTTTCACTCTATATTCTTCGGTCGTTAATTTGCTTTCGAAGATCGAGCATCGAAAATGATCTCGAGTATTCATGGTAGGGGTTGGAGTCGTAGCAAAATCAGATAGTCCTATCGGAGCACTCATAGCAGGGACGGTCATGTTGGGAGTTGAGTAGTAGGGATGATCATAGTAGGAATAGTACCAGTAGAAGACGTGGATATATTTTATATTCACGTCTCAACGATTATATATTCGTATTTTATTATTCGTTATTTATTATCCAATTAGTTCTTTTATTATTAAATAATTTTATATTAAAGCTGACCTTTTTGTACTTACAGGTTGTATCCTTTCTATAAAATTATTCGGACCTCGCAATGTAACTCAATAATACAACTAATTTGATCAGTGAAATCAACTTCTGGTAGTTAACATTAATTCATTAAGGACAATTCCCTAAACAAACTTTGAACTATCAAGTGCATGCGAAGCTGCGAGGGGGGGGGCTTGGATCATCTGTCTTATAATAGGTTATAATTTACCATCCTTGACCTTGGGGCGGCATGCGACGTATTTCCGCAAGCCAATCATATTGTTTCTTAAGGGTATGTCAGAAAGGGAAGCCAAATAACCCCACCTGTTTGAAATATTAGTGGTTCTTCTATATTTATGTTTGATATTTTAAGCCAATCAAAACGATGAAAAGTTTTGAATCACAAGATTTTTAAAAGTAGTCTCTCTGTTTTTCTTACTTTGAGTAGAATCAAAGATAGTCAAAACTTTTTCTTGTTCTTCAACCTTTCTAAACCACAAAATACTAACCTGGACACATGGCAAACTCCTTTTAGTCTACTAGAGACACGGCGTAGATTTCACCTGAAACCGCAAACATAACCATGTGAAAATTCATATGCTTTAAATTGCATTTACACTTTAAACGGATTTAACGCATTAATACATTTATGCCTTCATTACCTCCATAATTGGAAAACTCAAGACATAAAGGTTTGAACTCCCGCGTGAAACAAATATAGCTTATACTTATCATATACTTCTTAAAATCATATTGTATAATCATTCGTTATCGCTCCCTGTCTTTAAAGCCCTATCTTACGCCTCTTAGGTACTTTTTAATTAGCTGGTACCCACGCGATATATTTATAGGGAAAATACTAAAGGAAACTAAGCAAACGGGTATCTGTCAATAGAGAGTTGGATCGCAAACCGTGGTTAGTAATTGCGTTTACAATATTTAAACTATTGTTTTTTAGGGTTTAGGGGAAAAAAAGGTACCTGGGTTAGGTTACATATTTAATATATGCTATGCTTTACACCCCACCCCCTTAAAATGCAAATAAATTGCCAAGATGTATTTAAAAGCTATTATATTTTCATCATATTTTGTTTTATTTCATTAGCATTAACCAAACTTGACTTCTCGCGTGGGTTTAAGCTAATTGAAACGTACCACCTCTTATCACACACTTCTTAAATCCACCTATGCCTACTCAATAAAAAATACCTCCAAAATATTCTCATTTTATAATTATATTAAAAAAACAAATTATATTGATACATTAGGTTTGATCCATCTTCACAAATTGTATTAATCTATAAAATAGATTACATTGAACCAATTACACTTGTATTAAAAAAATATACTCAGAATATACCCTCATATAATTCTTAAAATTACATTATATTATCATTTACTTTTCGCACTCTTCTACCCTTACAACCTTTGTAATCCTTGGAGCTTCTCTAGCTTGTGCTGTCCTCCTAAGCGCAAAGGCTGATCTTGCTCGAACATGTAGAGGACAATGGATAAGAGACAATCTTTGTCTATTTAACGAGGCTAACCTCAGAGCCTATTATACATATTGTTTTGTTACTAATTTTGGACAGGGGTGACAATTCACGAAAATTCAGGAGGGGGGGTGGTCTTTTCTTTTTTAATTAAAATAAAGAAAGGTGGCTTTTCACAAAATTTAGGGGGAAGCTTCAACTTTATCAATGTAGGTAAGATAGCAACACAATTTCAAGAAACAATGATACCTAAGTCGTACCATAGTCCCACTTTTGGATGAAGTTAAAATTACGCACGAATATGGCACCATTTATGTATCCCATTCGTAATTGTTCGATTTAGACAATTTTCAACTTCAAGAATAAAATTTACGACTGACTGATTGGAAATAAGGTTTAAGGCAACGTTTCTTAAAATTAGAAAAGATAGAAGCTAGGAACGGCAGTTTTCTTACTGCAAGATGGATTTTGGCAAATAAATGCAAACATAGTATTAGTAGGCAAGGACATATCCAGGATTATTGTTTGGAAGGGGGGGGGACCAAAAAAACTCTACAAAACCTATCAAAAATTTGTTTATATGTATTTTTATTACTTTTCTACAAGTTGTAAAAAATCAAGGGAGGATGAAACTCGGTACCCCCCCCCCCTCTCCCTGGATAGGACCCTGTTAGTAGGCAAAGGCTGGGAACAAATTAGTATTGATACTCTGCAAAGTAAAATCCTTGCCTTTTGAGTTATCCGGTTCGGTAGTACAGCACAACTGTGACGCAAATTTGAAGTAAAAACAAATGCCATTCACAACCTTAGCTTTTTATATACAGCTGGGGCTCTGATATAACGCTTACCAATGAACATTTTAGAAAAGCCGTTAACTATGCTAACCTAAGGTATGACTTAATTCTTTGGTGGGTCATTTTCGATGTCATGTACGGCATCTCTATTTGAAAATAAGACTTATTCGATTCATAAGCCGTTCGGCTTGTTGAGCTTTTTTCATACCTCGAGGTATTTTACCTCGTTCAAATTAGCGCTTTATTTGTTCGAGTCACCCACAGGACAAGATTTTTTTTTTGCCTTTAAATACCTGAGCTTGTGAACATGTCTTAGTTGGGTTTGATATGCCCTAGCTGCGAGCAGAACGACATTTAGTTTCACTTGTTAATTACCTAAAAATGTTTCAACTGTCGTCTCAGTTAAAAAATAAACAACAAAAGCAAATTAAGTAATAGTTACGGAATAGGTCATTGTCGTCGATCAGGGTCGACCTGACAAGGCTTAATTCGAATGAGGTTAGGGCTGATTTACTCCTTACATTTCATAGATAGAATTTACGATTGAAAATTCTAAGGTAGGAAATGTAATAAAAATTAAGATTCTTTAAAACCAAAAACATTAAAAACAAAATTATTTAATTTAAGTTGATTAGTTAAACTAGATTAGTTTAAATTGTTTACCCTTGGTGGAGAAATAAAAAGTACTGTATTCAATAGTATATCATTGGCTGAACCTTCGCAAAACTTTCCACAGACAAGATCGGCTAACTATGGCCTATAATGGTCGTCTAATGAAAGTTATGGACTAATAATAACTAATATCAATTTTATATTTTTTCAGCGATATAGGGGTTTCATAGCAGAAAAGGTTTGATGTGTTAGAGTATAATGAAAGACATGAAAAGCCCTACCTTAGATGTTTTAATCTTATTCGTACAATATTTAGGGATTTCAGATTCATGCTTTAGACATCCCGGAAAGTAAACATGCCGAATTCCGTCAAACTCTTTCTTTTTCTTTTTAATGCCACAACATTTTAAAAATCCTTCCATTTAGTAAAAGTGATTCAACAGATTAAAAATTACAAATGTTTTTTCGATACACGATAAGAATGTACTGAAATAATTAGTAAGAAAAAATGAGTAAACGTTTTTAGATAAGCTTATCCGGAAAAAAGATAAAAACAAGCGTCATTTAACCGTTTTTTGCCTTTTTATTCTTTCTTTTTTGTTTTATCGCTACAAACATATTATAAAAATCATGTACAATAAAATCATAATAGTAAAACCAAACTTTCGATGGGAATGGCCGGTAAATGAATGGTGAGAACCGTCAACAGAAATCGGAATTCTAAAAAACGAAGGTGTCATATCAACAACAACCCTAACAATCAAAATCCTAAAAATAAAAAACAGAGGTGTAATAACAATAGCCTATTTGTATAAAACAATCACCTTTCAATGATGAGTCCAAATACAACAAATTTATTAAGTTTAAGGGCATGACAATAAAGATGAAACTGTTCATACTATCATCAATAGAACATACTAGGTTATCAATAGAAATCAAAGCCCTAAAAAAAAAAACAAAAAAAAAAGAAATCAACAACAACAAAAAAAGAACGTTATACTGTTTCGTTTTAAGCAGATTCAAAATATTTAAAAATTTATTTTTTTGAAGCTATCTACCTACTACCTCTGAAAAAGAGGGAAAAACCCTCCAATAAGGGCGTTGCCTTGACAAAAATTATACCATAAATTTCCGCTTTTTGGAAATCTCAAAATTAGCACACCATTTTAAGTGTCCACGTACTAAAAATGCACTTCGGGGTTTAAACTGTTCATACTATCATCAATAGAACATACTAGGTTATCAATAGAAATCAAAGTTGAAAAAAAAAAAAAATCAACAAGTCAAACAGTTCGTGGTAACGAACTGTAAGTAAGGAGCGACCCGGCTCAATGGTAACCGAAACTCTAGAAAAAGGGTTTTTGATGCCAATAGATACAACAAAAGAATCAAATTTGAATGCTGATTTCAGATATATAAGTTTTATCAATTTTATTCCTACCGATCAAAAGTAACGGGCGTGAGAAAATGTGGCTGATTTTCGAAAAAGGAGAATAACCCCCTGGAAGTGATACAACCTTAATAAAAATCACTCCATCATATTTAGCCTATCAAAGAACCCTACTGTAGAGGTTTCAAGCTCTTATCAAAACAAATGTGGAATTTTGTAAATTTTTTTTTTGCCAGAAGAAAGATCACGGATGCCTGTTTATTTGTTTTTTTTTTTTCCCATGGGTGATCGTATCGACCCAGTGGTCCTAGAATATCGTGGGAGGACTCGTTGGAACGGAAATTACTAATTCTAGTGCCCTTTTTAAGTGACCAAAAAAAATGGAGGGCAACTAGGCCCCCTCCCCCGCTCATTTTTTTCCCAAAGTCACCTGATAAAAATTTTGAGATAACCATTTTGTTCAGCATGGTTGAAAATATGATAACTATGTCCTTTAGGATGACTTAATCCCCTAAAGTCCCCAGGGGGAGTGCTGAAAGTTATGGACTTTACCCAATGTTAACATATAGTATTGGTTATTAGGAAGTATACAGACGTTTTCAGGGGGGATTTTTTCTGGTCGTAGGGGGGGGGTAGGTCGGGGTTATTTGGGAAGATCTTTCCATGAAGGAAGTTTTCATGGGGGAAGGGACATTGCTATGAAGGGGGCACCGGGTTTCCCAGCATTATTTAAAAAAAAATTAAATATAAAAAAAACAAGTTTTCCAACTGAAAATAAGGAGTAACATCAAAACTTAAAAAGAACAGAAAATATTACGTGTATGATTGGGTTCACCCCCTAGTCAATACCTCGCTCTTTACGCTAAAGCTTATTTAGTACTTTCATAAGAGCTATTTGTTCTAAATAACAACTTTTGTGATTAAGGGGTCATTCTTAAAGAATTGGAACAAAATTCAAACTTTAGCGTAAAGAGCGAAGTATTGTCTAGGGGGCGAGCCTCCTAATATATGTATTAAAAATATATGAATATAGAAGTTCATTAGGTAAGTTAATTCGTAAGTTATGTATATTTACTACTAATAAAAATATTCGCAAATATAATTCAACAACTTTCGAGAAAGCCATTTAACCAAATAAAAGTAAAATTAATCTGCAATTTTGTTTCAATCATTCATGCGAAATGAGCCAATATAAAACTTCGTAGCAATTAAAAAACATTCAAAAGTAAATAAAAAAAAACAAGTTTTTTTTAACTGGAAGAAAGGAACGACGTTAAAACTTAAAACGAACAGAAACTATTTCGTATGAAAGGGGCTGTCCCCTCCTCAACGCCTCGCTCTTTGCGCTAAAGTTTGACTTTCTCAAACTTATTATACTGTTACTTTTTCAGCAGATTCAAAATATTTAAAAATCTATTTTTTTGAAGCTACCTACCTACTACCTCTGAAAAAGAGGGGAAAACCCTCCAATAAGGGCGTTGCCTTGACAAAAATTATACCATAAATTTCCGCTTTTTGGAAATCTCAAAATTAACACACCATTTTAAGTGTCCACGTACTAAAAATGCACTTTTGGGGTTTAAGCCCACCACTCTCTCCCTAGAGAATGGTTTCTAATTTAATTTGTTAAGTGCAATATTTTTTCTTCTTTTATTCGATTCTCGGCAATCACACCCCTAATAATTTAAAGCTACCTTAGTCGACATTTGGTCGACTAAGGTAGTCGACTAGCGCTGCAGCACTTAAGCTCCATGCACTTAAGGCCAGCTCCATGCAAACAAATGGCAAAAATATTTTTGGAGATGGAAAGGGTAATATAAAATCAGAGACAACGCTCT
Source organism: Artemia sp. Qi Xiang Cuo (assembly GCF_049724085.1). NCBI lineage: Eukaryota > Metazoa > Arthropoda > Branchiopoda > Anostraca > Artemiidae > Artemia > Artemia sp. Qi Xiang Cuo. The sequence continues at coordinate 4,713,872 of NC_142801.1, forward strand.
AGCGTAGCCTACAGTGAAGAGCCACGAGTCTTCAATGGTTTTCATTCTCTTTTTTTACAATACCGCTTCGTGTGGAAAGGACGGTCATACAAACTTCAGATTGAAGCCGTTCGACTGGAAATTGAAAGTTCTATGGCTCTTTGTACGAGTAATTAGCAATCGAAACGCAACTAACTCTTTGCCTTTTTTGCTCGCTCGTAACCTCCAAAACATCCGATGAAAATTTCTGGATAGCCATTTTTTTTTAAATCGTAAAAAGGATGCGGCTAAATAGTAGCTGAAACTTTAAAAAACAGATTCTTGATAATATAGATGTATCAAAAGAATTAAATTTTGATGCTTATTCAAAATATATAAATTTCATTTCGAAGTCTCGAGTTGGTTTCAAAGGCATTTTGAGAAAGTTTCTGCGAAAATAGGCGTTCCAGGGTAATATACACTGGACCGCTGATGGCAGATTAAGTGGGAGAAACTGTTTGTACGCGCAGAGAATGTAGTAACCAAAAATCACCGAGCCGTGATCGTACTGTTATATTATCTATTTATAGTGCTCCGGACGAGCCTTATAAACCATTAACCCGCTTTAGAAATATAACGAACTAATCGCTTTCATCTTGAAAGTCTCATTCGATTGTTTATGAACTCAAGAATGCTCATGCCTCGCTCCAAAAGATCCAGTTTAGGGTTTGCACAACATGTTATAGAGCAACCAAAGAACAGCTGCGGATCACTGTAGACTGTAGCGTCTTCTTTTTCCAAACATGACACACATTTGATACTGCGCGTACTGACCCTGGGAGTATACGTTAGTTGACTTGTTAGTGGTCGGACAAAAAAAAAAAACAGGTTTTTCCATAGGCTTCTAGAAATGTGTACATCGGAATCGCGTGTGCGTGAAGGCGGAGTATGAATCTTGTGTAGTTTTGAATCTGTGTCACTTATTTTTGATGGAGAGTATATCCTTTGTCGATACTATACATTCTGTCTACTGTGCTGCTGATTTTAAACGTGAGGTTCTTTCTGAGGCAGATGACTCACTTTTAAATGTACCTCCATTCATTTTCTTTACCCCCCTCAAAGGTTTCCCCTCCTTAGGCCATAGTTTTTCTAAGAGGCATATCAGACATATAGGTACACAGCTTTTTTTTATTATTTCATGATTTGTAGAAGGACACGTCTTAAGACTATGTACTTGACACAGCTTTTTTGGCACTAGACAATGCAATCGAAGCAATCTTAAGGGATATGCTGGTTGCTACCAACATTACGATAATCGACAAATTTTTACTTTTTTCCTAACAATAATGGAATTAGCTGTCTTTGACTATTTCTTTTTGTATTGGGGCTGTATCGCGCACAGTTTTTGGTGATGACTATTTTACCAGTATTGAAAGAAGCTGAAGAAGCATTTTAAACACACGCTTTTATTATATTAATTTTATTAATCTATCATGGAATGCTATTGTAATTGAGATGATATAAATACTTTAAACAAAGCAGAAGATCAAACCATTAAACATTAATTAAATACAATGAAATGATGTCACTTTCTTCTTTTATGTGGCGTTCGTTCTTCAGAAACCACCAGTAGTTGGCCTTCGTTTCAAGAAATATCTGATAATTATCAGGAATTTCTTGAAACAAAGGTCCAACAGATGTGCTATCCCCAGGGTCGTACCCCGAATTTTTTTCAGGGGGGTATACAAAAAAAACGCATCAAAAATTTGATTACAGTCATTTTTGTTGCGTTTTTCGAGTCGGACAAACATTTCGGGATACAGCCTTGGCTATTCCTAGGGCTTTCGCTAAGAAAGTACAAGCGGATATCGAAGATTTTGGAATTGCCTACCTCATCGAATATTGTCATAAAAATGAGCGGTGATGTTTTAATTCCTTTCTTATTACAGAAGCATTTACATGGAACAATAGGTGGAAGCTTAGGTTCGTTCATCCAAATTTTATTAGATTTTTTTTTTTGGGGGGGGGGGTCAAAAGCTTCGCAATCCATGATTCAAGGTCTCAAGACCATAATTTATTAGTCTTCCCTAATAGTTTTAAAGACGGTGAGGTGGAAGGCGGCTCGGGAGTAATCTTGGGATGAAGGATTCTCTTAGAGATAACATATCAAAATGTGCAACATATCAATTGCGTCCCGAAGTCAAATACAAAGCGTTAAGCTTTTAATCTTGTTTTTGCAAGTTACGGTGTTTTGTTCCAAAATTGTCAATATGAAAATGCAGTAAACCAAAGCTATTAAACCAAAAAGGAATAAGAGATAAGCTTATCTACTAGATTTTTCTTTTTGAAAGTTAACGCATTTTCGTCCAATTTCCATTCTCTCTCCTGTAAGTAATTCCTTAAATCCATGATTTATTCGCCTTGAGTCATTTGATGAAGAAATTCCTAATATTGACCTAAATATCATAGGCAATGCAATAGCGCTACCTCAGTAAAGAGCGAAGTGGGCTCTCTGTTTTGTTTGCGGTTTTTTTTTATAGTTTTTTTTTCTTTTCACCAAATCACTTTGTTTGAAAGGAGTTGTCACAAAAATTTCGAAAGTTAAGCATTCGATTGGAAATTGAAAATTCTAGTGCCCTTTTTAAGAGTCAACGTGATTGGAGGGCAACCAAACCCCACTCACGCCCCTATTTCACTAAATGAATCCGATCAAAATTTTGAGATAGCCATTTTGTTCAGCATAATTGAAAGTTATAATAACTATATCTCTGGAGACGACCCCCCCCCCACACACACACACAGCCTTTGGGGCAAGGGCTGTAAGTTATGCATTTCGTCCACTATTTATATATAGTGTTATTATCAATAAAGGGAGGCATGTTCGACCCTTGGGTCTAAAATCCCAAGGACATTCTGGTGAAACTTTCAGGGCCTACTGAGGGGGTACGTGATTAAATCAAAACACACTATATGCATACGGGTAGCCGAAAGGGCGTATATCAGAAGTGGTTTCGTGTATTAAATTGGAACTTTCAGGGAATGATGTGGGGGATGATCAACTGACCAAAAGGCAATATGTGCAAGCTACTGCTACTACTACTCACAACTACTACTTCTACCACGACTGTTACTAAGGCTAAGGGTATTAAAGTGAAAACTTAAGGAAATATTGAGTGGAGGAAGTGAAACTAAATCAAAACATACTGTACTATATGCAAAAAGGTTGTCAAAGGGTGTATCAGCAATACCTTAGGAACAACTTAGAGTGTTAAATTGAACCTTTCAGAGTATGTGGAGGGGGGTGTTGAAAAAAGGCGCTATCTGCATGCTGCTAGTAATACTACTACTACTACTGCCACTATTGTCACACTTGAGGTTTAAGGTGCAGCTTTCAGAGAATATTTTGGAGAAACACGCTATGTGGATGTAGGTTGTCAAAAGGATGCTACCACTACTACTGAGGCTAAGGATATAACGCTGCAACTTCCAGAGCATATAGAGGGTGATTTTACATGGGCACCAGCAGGGGGGCGGAAGGGGGGCTTCCCCCTGAAAATTTGGGACTGTAATTTGGGACTTCATATACTTTCAAAAAATAGAAAATCAAAGTCTATACCTATTCGCCTTAAAGACACAAATGGTAGATTAATTGACCCTTTACATGCACCTGATGCATTTAATAATTATTTTTTGAATGTTCCTCATACTGACTCCCACTCCTCCTCACAGGCTGTATTCCTTTGCTTCAATTTTAGATCCATGTTTTTTTGCCCAACTGATAGCAATGAGGTACTTCAAATCATCGGTTCTCTCCCTATTAGTTTTACTCCTGACTGTCTTGGATTAAGCAATCAGCTCCTGAAGACCATATCTCTTTTGTTTACGAGGCCATCGAGCATATTGCCAACCTATCTTTAACGCACGGAGTTTTCCCTGATTTACTAAAGTCAGCCATTGTCATTCCAGTTCTTAAAAAGGGCGATCCAACTGAGATAGGTAATTATCGTCCAATCTCAATTCTTCCTGATATATCCAAAGTGCTCGAGAGAATCATCTCCAGACGTCTGTCTCCCTTTCTGTTTGACAGTCAGCACTCCGTATCCTTGATTTCTCCTCACCCATATGGCTTTAGGCCGAAATTCTCAACTTCCCATGCTCTAATTGACGCCACACAGTTCATACGCTCACAACTCGACCTTAAAAAAACTGCGTTGGGCTCATTTTTCGATTTTTCTAAGGCCTTTGACACGGTCGATCATAGTATTTTAATAAGTAAATTAAATAGTTACGGTATTCGTGGTGTTCCTCTCTCTTGGTTTGATTCTTATCTATCTGGAAGGTTACAGAGTGTGAGCCTGGGTGGAGTATCCTCTCAGCCCTTACCTGTTAGGAGGGGTGTCCCGCAAGGCTCCGTTCTAGGCCCTATTTTATTTCTCCTGTATATCAATGATCTTGTTATAGACCTGGGCCCTTCAGTGTATCATGTATTATTTGCTGATGACAGCAACTTCTTCATCACTGGCACCCATCTACCATTGGCAATAACCTCTGCCCAAGTCCTTCTGAACAGAGTCCAGACGTGGTGCCTTACGAATAACATGACCATTAATAGCAAAAAAAGCCAAATAGTGTTATTCAGAACCCCCTACAACAAAGACGTTATTCAACCTGCTCTTGGTCTCAGGTACTCCTCCGACATCCTCCCACACGTGGAGGTTGCCAAGTTTCTTGGTGTATTTATTGACTCATGCTTGTCATTCTCTAATCATATTTTTTACATAACAGCAATAATTTTGAGACAAGTTGCTATGATTAACCGTGTGAATTATTTTTTTCCTCCTGACATCCTAGTTACCCTCTACTATTCCTTTATTTTTCCTTACCTTTCTTATTGCGGATCAGCTTGGGGAAATACAAAACGGTCCTTCATTAAAAAACTCAAATTTGCCCAAAACCGCGCCATTAAAACAGTTTTTCGGCTTCCCCGTCTATATCCAACTCGTGATTTGTATTCAGACTTTGGCATAGCTCCACTTGATCAAATCATACAAAAACTAAATTTATCGCTTGCTTACTCTGCTTTCCACAATAATCTTCCCCCTCAACTACTAACCTTTTATGACATTAATAATTCGGAAGCCCACTGTCTCTGTTCATTTAATAGAGCCTTTAAAATTCCTAAATGTATTTCAAGTGCTGCCCAGCAATCTCTCATTTACAAATCCATTATTCAATGGAACAAAATACCCTCCAACGTTGAACTAGCCACAAGTTCTTGCCAGTTGTATAAAAATGTAACAAAACTTGATAGTATAATTTAATATTTCCATTTTTAACAAATTTGTTCTAATTAGCCATGTTTTATTCTTCTATATTTTTTTTTCAGTGTTGCTTTAATTTTTTTCTTCTTTTGGTCCTTAACAAGTTATCTTCTAGGATCTTTATTGTTATTGATGTTTGTGTTATGTTTTTATTCGAATAAAATTGAATTGAATTAAAGTAATTGTATGAAAGCCAAAGGATAGAGGATAGAAAAGGGAAAAACCATGGAAAAAATGGTCTCTACCCCATTGCTGGCCATCTACCAATAGATTTTGACCCTTAATAATAAAAATATAAGTTCTAATTTTTGACTGAGTGACCCTTTTCCCGTTTTTCACAAACAAATTCTGTATGATTTGGTTTGAGTAACAAAAAAAAAAAAAATCAAATTCTTCATAGTAATGAATGGTAAGTAATTAAGGATCCTTGTCAATAACAAAAAAGCTCAATTATTGATAAAATTTAATCAAAGAATCAGCTTTTTGTGGTGATCCTAAATATGTATTTGTTTATTTGTAATTATTGCATTTACTGGAGCACAAGAAAGTTCGTTTAATTATAGAAAACACAAGGTAAATAACTTAAAAGGGGCAATTTCGGTAAAAAATATGCCGTCAACTTTTGCTTGCATTGCAAGAGTACCAATGAGCTGATATATGAAGCAACTATAATCAGAAATGTTTCCCCTGAACAGAATTCTGGGAATTTCTAGGAATTTCCCCTGAACGGATACGTTTTTTGTGTCTTATTAACTTTTTTTTTCAAGAGTGATTGTATTTATCTAGTTGTCAGTTTGAAAAATATTTAATTTTTTACAGTTACGAAGCATAAAGATGTCAAATATATTGGTTTTTGGTATTCAAAATGAAACTAAAAATATGAGGGAGGGAGGCAACTCCCCTCATATAATTAATAATCTAATTAATAATTTCAATTCGTTTTAAGTTTTAATGTTGCTCCTTACTTCCATTTGAAAAAAGTTGTTTTTTTTTATTTAGTTTCTGATCGTTTTTTAAATAGCGCCAGGATACGGGGCTCCAATTCAGCGGAAAAATCCCCCTCCCCACAGAAAAATCCTCTGGACAATTCAATTCTGGCGGAAACTACCCCTGACAATTATCCTTAACATCTCCATGTGTAAAATTGAATCAGTAAAGAGAAAGCGAGATATTTAAATAAAATTCTGTATAGGATTTCTGGCAAATTCACCCAGTGCAAAATTTCCCCTGAAAAATTCACCCCCCTGGTAGCTTCCCTGTACATAGAAAATTTTGCCCGTGCAAAATACTCCCAGCAGAAAATTCGTCCTCCCCTCCCCACCCGAAAAAGGTATGCATATTTCCCAATAACAAATACTACACGTAAACAATGGGCTAATTTCATAACTTAAAAATGTATCCCCGGGGACTGTAGGGGGTCATGTTATCTCCAAAAACATAGTTGTTGGGCCTTTCAACTATGCTGAACAAAATAGCTATCTCAAACTTTTGATCGGACGATTTTGGGAAAAAAGGCGTGGGAGGTGCCTAGTTGCCCTCCAATTTTTTGGTAAATTAAAAAGGGTACTAGAACTTTATATTTCCGTTAGAATTTGCCCTCTCTCGACGTTCTAGGCGCACTGAGTTGATACGATCACCCCTGGGAAAAAAATAATTATACAAGATAAACAAGCATCGATGGTCTTTCTTCTGGCAAAACAAAAAAAAATACAAGATTCCACATTTTTGGAGGTATGAGCTTGAAACCTCTACAGTAGGGTTCTTTGATACGCTGAATCTGATGATATGATTTACTTCAAATTCTATTACTTCAAAGGGGTGTTTCCCCCTGTTTTCGAAAATCAGACAAATTTTCTCAGGCTCGTAGCTTTTGATGGGTAAGATTAAACTTAAGGAAACGGCTGATTCCATATTTGAAATCAGCATAATAAGCCAATTCTTTTGATATATCTATTGGTATCAAAATTCCGTTTTTTAAAGTTTCGGTTACTATTGAGCCGGGTCGCTCCTTACTTACAGTTCATTACCACGAACTGTTTGATTACCCATCAAAATCAAAACAGAGATCATTGAAATATTGATCGTTTTTTCTGCGTCCCCAAAAGTATTGGATTCATAAAACTTTACAGTTTCATGAGATGTAATTAAACAAATAGAAAAGGATTTTCCACTAAAATAAGGAGCAAGTTTAAAACTTAAAATAAATATAAATTACTCTGTATATAAGGGGGATTGCCCCTTCTCATCACCTCACTGCACATTAAACAAAAGTTTTTTAGTGCTTTGGAAAATCTTTTTTTTCTAATTGCAAATTTTCTTTAAAAATTTAGACATAAGCCAAACTTCAGTAAAGAGTAAGGAGCTAAGGAGGAGGCAGCCCCCTTCGTATAAAGAATAATCTTTTCAAATAGGTTTCAAATCTGTTCCTTGCTTTCAGTTGAAAAGTTGTTTTTTTTTTATTTAAGTTCTGATTGTTTTCCAAATCATACCCAGGCCTAACCAAGATATAATTTGAGGTACTGATCCCTTAAATCCCTGGTTAATTGCATTTAAAATGTGTGAATCAATAATTGTACGTTGATTAGTACCATCCTACGTTTAAATTTACAATTTAAGATGGATGAAAAGGATTATTATCGTTTGTATGGATGGAAATTCTGTGAGAATTTCGATCTTCAAAATAATTGAAGCCATCACAACCTCCACAAAAGGATTTTCTTATCGATAAATACATTACATTCATTTGTTTAAATGCATTGAAGTACTTCATATAAATAGAAAAAGAAAAATATTACCATTGAAAATTGCTGAAAACTAAATTCCAAGCAGTATTTGCCACCCCAATGAAATTTCCTGGCGGGGCTGATGATGACCTGCCTTGCCTTTTCCACCTCCGTGCTGGTAGATATGGGAAAGTTCTACAGAAAAACATTTTAATTAATTCCTACCCCCCGGTAACTCTTTCAAAATTTATCTGAAGCCTCATGAATAGTAAGCGGTTTGTCCATTAATTTTTTTTTTTAGGAATCTACTCTACCCCTACCTAAACAATGACTCACCCCCTCATTATAGCTGATACGCAATTATAGATCACCAAACGTAGCCTAATTTCATTACAAATTGAGCGAATCAACTTGGTTGAATCCAGTACTGCCGTCGTATGGCATTATTTTTTTGCAACTGGGAAGCCTAAAATATAGTTATTGATAATTTTAAATCAATTAGCTTCTCAGACTTTTAAATTGATTGCAAATTCTTCCTCTTTGGGGTAAAGTCGTAGTTTGGTGCCCTAAAATGGCAGAAAGCAAGAATTTTCCCTGGCCCAGTCTTTATGATCACTTAAAAAAAAACTTTAAATTTACGTTTGAAAAAGCTCCCTTCCAATTATCTTGGACCTTCGGTTTGATGCAATCACCCCTGGAAAAAAAAACACGCATCGACGATGTTTCTTCTGAAAAAAAAAATGTGAAACTCAACATTTTGAAGATTGGAGCTTGAAACCTCTACGGTAGGGTTCTCTGATATGATATATCTAATAAAGGGATTTTCAATAAGATCGCTTGCTTTTTGGGGGTGTTTTCCCTTTTTTCAAAAATCAGGTCAATTTTCTCAGATTATTGGGTTTGGGTGGGTAATAATAAACTGAAAGAATTATATATTAAGAATCAGCACAAAAAACCAATACTGCTGGTGTAGAAATTTTCATGAGAATTTCATTTTTAGTTTTGGTGAATATTGGCCCAAGTCACATTTTCCTTTCAGTTTTTTATCACAAACTATTTGATAAGATTTTCTTGCAACGAAAATTTTTCTGAACCAGTTCATTTTATTTCGTTGAATAGGACAATAAAAAGCGAGATGGTCATTTTGACAGCTGGATAGTAGGTTTAATTTTTTTTTTTTCGCTATTCTATCTTTTTTAAATATCGTATTATATGAGGAATTTAAGTTCGAGGGGGAGAATCGTCCTGTTATGAAAGAAGTACATTTTTTATGGCAGGTATAAAATCAAGACGTGGTACCTATTCAGGCAGGATGATTTTTGAGCATCTCTACTCTTTCTGTAAATTATTCTAAGGCGTAGGATATTGCATAAGGACAAGTCTACATCTGTTATAAGCTTATACGGAAGCAATAAATCTTTTTGTAATTTTGGTTTGAGTTTGAATTTCTTTTTAACATTATATGCCTAATAATTAAATATATTATTGGCTAAATAAGTTGATACCTTTGCCAATAATCCTTGAGATTTAAAATTTACTGTTATTTGTTTCATTTTTCATGCAATTTAATTGCTCTTTTTATTTGAGAGTTTTTTCCTAAAAGTATTTAAACATGGACTTTTTCCTACGAAAAAATGTCATGAAGTTTATTCCCTGTCACCCAACCACCACTGTTATTTTAGCATCTGCCCACGCCCTGGAAAATTTTCTGCCGGCGCCCTTGGGATGTTGAATTAACCAAAAGGCACTATGTGCGTACTACCACTATTGCTTCTACTAGGTAGCAGCTGCTACTATCTCTCCTTACTGCTACTATCACGAACATAATTTGCACTTTACTGAAAAAAATACAAATGTTTTTACTTTTATAACTATAATAAATCAAATAATATTAACATTTTGATAACTAAATATCAGTATATGTATATTAAACTGACAATGCACATTCATTTGTATTTTTTTCAGTAAAGTGCAAATTATGTTCTGGCCTTGGGAAGGCATTGGGGTTTTGAGCCCGACTTATGTTAATTTCTGCTCGTTTTGAGTTTGACTCGGTTATTTATTGTGATTTCTGTTCGTTTTCGGTTTCATTTATTTATCGATGCTGATTTGTGGTAGTTTCACGCTTGGTAGATTATTTGGTATTATTTTTGCTCATTTTTTTGTTTAATGGAGGTCTTTACTTTTCTTTCAGAAAATTATTTTGTGGAAAAAGTTTTTTTTAATTAAATTCTGTTCGTTTTATATTGACATAGTCTTTTCAGGGAAAAAGAAAATAATACTTTAAATCTTTTCGTTTTTTTAAGAATTTATAGTTTGTAGTTTGGCCTACTATTTGTATGCAGGAGAAAAATTTTCAAAAATTTATAACAACATACACTCTTTTAAAAATCTGGACACAAATAGTCGTGTTTAATTTAGTTGGCCTGAAATAGAAAAATTGATACCATTCGCAAAAAAATCTGTTTGCTTTCTTTGATAGCTTTATACACTTACACTATTTTGATTTGGTTAAATTTTAGGAGCAGAAGTAGCCCCGAAAGTTTGAACATAATACCCTCATTCGTTCTTGAGATACTGCTGAGATGCCTTATTGGAAAAGAGCATTAACACAGTGCATTTTGATTTAATCTTAAGACAACATTTATTTTTTCAACATAAAGGCAAATGGGAGGGTGGGCGTGGGAGGGGGATTAGTTACCCTCCGATCACTTTCGACCATTAAAAAGGGCATCAGCCCTTTTTATTTTCAATCGAATGGGCCCTTTTCGAAGTTCCTGCGACAACTCCTTCGATACGAAGTGCCCTGGTCTAAATCACAACAAAAATAATACATTATACCCACATCGATCTTTACTATAAAAATTTTAAGCCTTCCAATCAAAATGGTTAAACAAAATGGCTATCTCAAAATTTTAATTGGACGTGTCTGGGAAAATGGTGGGCGTGAGAGGGGCATTAGTCGCTCTCCAATCACTTTCAACTATTAAAAAAGGCACTAGCCCTTTCAATTTCCAATCAAATGAGCCCTTGTGAGGTTTCTACGACAACGCTTTCAATAAAAACCTTATATGCCCCAAGGGCATAACATACAACCCTTGCCCTGAGGGCTGGGGGGGGGGTCATCCTCAAAGACCTAATTTCCAGAACTTTCTGCAACGTTGAACAAAATGGCTATCTAAAATTTTTGATTGGATGTGTTTGGGGGAATGGCGGGCGTGGGAGGGGGGTTAGTTACCCTCCAATCACTTTCAACTATTAAAAAGGGCACTAGCCCTCTCAATTTCTAATTGAATCAGCCCCTTTTGAAGTTTTTACGACAACTCTATCTAAAAAAAACCTTATATGCCCCCAGGGCACAAGTTACAGCCTCTGCCCTGGGGGCTCTGGGGGGTTTGTCATCATTAAATACATAATTTCCAAAACTTTCAACTGCGTTGAACAAAATGGCTATCTCTAAACTTTGATTGAATGTTTTTGGAGAAATGGTGGGCGTGAGAGGGGGGTTAATTACTCTCCACTCACTTTCGACTATTAAAAGGGGCAATTGCAATTTCCAATTAAATGAGCCCTTTTTGAAATTTCTACAACAACTTTCTATATAAACTTTATATGCCCACAGGGAAAAACTTACAAACGTTGCACAGAGGGCTCTGATGGGGTTATCATCCTAAAAGACCTAATTTCCAGAACTTTCGACTACGTTGAACAAAATGGATATCTCAAAAATTTGATTGGATGTATTTGGGGAGATGGTGGGCGTGAGAGGGGGATTATTTGCCCTTCAATCACTTTTGACTATTAAAGGGGCACTAGCCCTTTTAATTTCCAATTGAATGAGCCCTTTTTAAAGCTTCTACGACAACGCGTTCTATAAAAGCCTTATATGCCCCAAGGGGATAACTTACAACCCTTGCCCTGAGGGCTGTGGGGGGGGGATTGTCATCCGCAAAGACCTAATTTCCAGAACTTTCCACTGCGTTGCACAAAATGGCTATCTTAAAATTTTGATTGGATGTGTTTGGGGAAAAGGTGATTGTGAGAGGGGGGTTAGTTGCCCTCCAATTACTTTCGACTATTAAAAAGGTTACTAGCCCTTTGAATTTCCAATTAAATGAACCTTTTTTGAAGTTTCTACGACAACTCTTTCTATAAAAACCTTATATGCCCCCAGGGCGTAACTTATAACCCGTGCCCTGAGGGCTGTGGGGTTGTCCTCCTCAAAAACATAATTTTTATCTGGAAATCAACTACGCTGAACAAAATGGCTATCTAAAAGTTATGATTGGATGTGTTTGGGGAAAAGGTGGGCATGAGAGGGGGATTAGTTACCCTCAAATCACTTTCGACTATTTAAAAGGACACTAGACCTTTGAATTTCCAATCGAATGAGCCCTTTTTCAAGTTTCTACGACAAAAATTTCAATAAAAACCAATATGCCCCCAGGCCATAAATTAAAACCCTTGCCCTGAAAACTGTGGGGGGAGGGTCCTTCTCAATGGTATAGTTTCCTGAACTAGAAACTGCGTGGAACAAAAAGGCTATCTCAAAATTTTGATTGAATAATTTTCGGGAAATGGTGGGCGTGGAAGGGGTGTTAGTTGCCTTCCAATCACTTTCAACTATTAAAAAGGGCACTAACCATTTCAATTTCCAATCAAATGAGTTCTTTTTGAAGTTTCTACAACAACACGTTCTATAAAAACCTTATATGCATCCAGGGCATAACTTACAACCCTTGCCCTGAGGGCTGTGGGGGGGATTGTCATCCTCAAAAACATAATTTCCTGAACTTTGAACTGCGTTGAACAAAATGGCTATCTTAAAATTTTGATCGAATGTGTTTGGGGAAAAGGTGGGCGTGAGAGGGGGGTTAGTTACCCTCAAATCACTTTCGACTATTAAAAAGGGCACTAGACCTTTGAATTTCCAATCAAATGAGCGTTTTTAAAAGTTTCTACGGCAACGCTTTCTATAAAAATCCTATATGCCCCCATGACATAAATTCAAACCCTTGCCTTGAGGGCTGTTGAGGAGTGTCGTCCTCAAAACATAATGTCTATTTCAAAATCAACTACGCTGAACAAAATGGCTATCTCAAAATTTTGATTGGATATATTTTGGGAAATGGTGGGCGTGGAAGGGGTGTTAGTTGCCTTCCAATCACTTTCGACTATTAAAAAGGGCACAAGCCATTCCGATTACCAATTGAATGAGCCCTTTTTGAAGTTTCTACGACAACTTCTTCGATACGCAGTGCCCTGGTCTAAAGGAAAAAAAAAATAATAGATAGTTCCAACATCGTTCTTATATGCCCTCAAGGCATAACTTAAAACCCTTGCCCTGAGGGTTGTGGGGGAGTATCCTCCTGAAAAGCCTATTTTCTATCTGGAAATCAATTATGCTGAACAAAATAGCTATCTAAAAATTTTGATTGGTTGTGTTTCTGGAATTGGTGGGCGTGGAATGGGTGGGTGTTAGTTGCCTTCCAATCAGTTTTGACTTTTAAAAAGGGCACAAGCCACTCCAATTTCCAATTGAATGAGCCCTTTTCGAAGTTTCTACGACAACTGCTTCGATACAAAGTGCCCTGGTCTAAAGGAAAAAATAATAAATAATATTGTGCCAACATCGTTCTTATATGCCCCCAGGGCATAACTTAAAACCCTTGCCCTGAGGGTTGTGGGGGAGTGATCTCCTCAAAACATATTTTCTATCTGGAAATCAACTAAATGTGTGTGTTCCACTGTCGAATAAAAAAAAATTCCCTACGGAACTGTTATCAATGCTATCGAAACTAGTGAGGCTAAGGGTATTAAGGTGAAACGTTCAGGGTATGTTAAGGGGGATGTTGAAATAACCTAAAGACACTTTGTACATACTGCTACTACTAATACAACTGGTACTATTAGTGCTATTACAACTGCTAACATAACTACTACTATAACTGCTATTATAACTACTACTACCACTACTTATGCTAAGGGTTAAAGATGAAGCATTCAGGGAAAGTTGAGGGGGGCGTTGAACTAAATAAAAACATACTATGTTGATACAGGTTATCAAAAGGGCGTAAGAGCTATATCATATGAATAGCTTAGAGTATTAAGTTGAACCTTTTAGGGCATGCTTAGGGGGGTATTGAAACAACCAAAAGTTACTATATATATACTACTCCTACTGCGTCATCTGCTACTATTACTGCTACTACTTCTACTACGAAGGCTAAGGATATTAAGAAGAAATTTTCAGGAGACTTTGAGGGGATTTTGAATTAAATCTAAACGCGCTATGTGTATGCAGGCTGATAATAGTGTATCAGTAATATGTCAGGAGCAGCTTAGAGTATTATGTTGAAACTTCCGGGGCATGTTGAGGGGGATGTTGAACTAGTAAAAAGAGACTATACTAATGCTGATGGTAATGAGTTAAAACATTCAGGAAATGGTGAGGGCGGTATTGAATTAAATCAAAACACATCATGTGCATGCAGGTTGTCAAAAGGGCGTATCAACAATATTAAAGGAACGACTCAGACTCTAAGTCGTTTGAAAACAAGAAACGGTCCTAGAACTAAGCTTTAGAGTAATAAGTTGAAGCTATGCGGGTGCTTTGAGAGAGATTTTGAACTAAACTAAAACACACTATGTAAATACGGGCTATCAAATAAGCACTATCCCAGAAACGCCACAGGATAATAGAAACTAAGGGCCCCCAAAACCAAGATTTGTCGGGAGTAGTTCCCTCACAAGGGGTAAATTGTTATTAGAATTTTTTTCATTTTAATCCTCCACAGATTTATTAGTAAGGTTTTTCAGGACTTATTTCATAACCCCTCTCCCAGACCCTCTAGCAAAATCTCAAATTGAAAATAATTAGCAGAAATCAGCCCCCCCCCCCACCCAATTCCTATCTACCCTTTTTGAGGTAAATCTGTGTTAAGCATAAAATTTTCCTCTAAACTTCCTTAAGAAACAGCGTCGTAGCTACAGTGTTTTTATTGGCAAGAAGGGCAAGAGGGGGCGCTATTGAAGTAGGTGCTATTCAAGCGGTAGCGAAGAAAAGTAACTATTTAAGAAACACGCGACATGGTGAATTTAAAAATTATGCAATACATTATAAACAATAAACACATATCAAACAATCAGAAATATAAGTTCTAGCGCTTGGCTTTTTACTAAAATTGTCAGCAATGAGCTTCTGCAGACGACAGTAGTATAGCGTAAACAAGCTCTCGGGTGGGCAAAGGTAAATGTCGTATACAATCGGCTTTTTTCCAGCCAGATTCACCATTGTTACTGCACTAAATATCCCCCTCCTTTTCCCCAACCCCACGCCCAGCACAGGATGCTCAATCTTATAACTGAACCAAGCCCTATTGTAATAGTCTATTTGCTCGTAATTTTGAATAAATTTTGACTCTGTAAGATTTAATTTGTTGTACCAAACTTTTAATATACGTGATTTATTGAAATAATTTATGATTTTTTATTAAATTGATTTTTTTGTTGGTTCGCCTAATTATTTTAATAAATAGCATTGATATCAGCGGGCCACATAAAGCCAAAACAAAAATTCATAGGCAGCGCAATAGCGCTGTCTAAGTAAAAATACAGGATAAGTCAAAGTATTACACACAGATTGTTTAACATTATATAATGACATATTCCCCACATTTAAAATTTGAAAGTATTCGAAAAGTTGAAGTTAAAATTTAAACTATTAATTTATTCGTTGGGCATTGTTTGACGAAGAATGTCCAGAAAATCTGAACAACTCTTGACATCATTGCGGCAGAAACCTTAAATTAATCAAAAATTCCCAGGGATGCTAATTGGAAAGTAAAATTGACTCCTAGAGTTTGAAAATTACCTTCCCCTTTGTATCTTTGTTTAAAAAATGAATTCTATAAAAATTACACAAAAGTTTTTCTTGATTAAATCAGGGTATGGGGGGTATACATTTTAGGAGGGCTGTTACGCTGAATATGGTTTTTATGTCTATAATTCCTTAATTCCTATAATTCCTTCACAAGCAAAGCTCGGTCTCCTAGTGCTGCATGATCCAACTGATAACAATAGAAAAAAAGAATGGGTTAATACCGCTTATACGTGCACACAAAATTTCTAAATTGCGAGAAAAATATACGCATTTTGTTTAAATTCACTTTATTCTATTCTCAGTAGACATTTCGTAGAGCATGCTGATGCAGAGATAAATGTCCCACAAGTAGCTCTGGTGTTGTGTGAGATTTTCGCCAATTTTAGTCATAATTCTTAGCACATTTATGTCAATTCTTTTTTTGGAGCTGGTTAAAAGAAATATTTGGAAAAGCGAAAATAGCAAAAAGTCAGCATAGTGTTGCACATAGAGGCAATCCTACATTTGTGGGTTGGTATGTGAATCCAAAACATAAGAAATAGGACTTATGGCTTATTAAGCATTTCAATTACAAATAAGAAAATCGAAGTTTCAATTAAATACTGGAGATAAAAATGAAACAATTAAATGACTATTGGAGCGGATCCCCCTCTACCAAATTCCATGACAAAACTACAACCGATTTAATCTATCTAGTTATGTAGTACAAATATCATTATAAAAAGCACTAAGTCTTATTTTCTTTTTCAATGATTTTTTTTTTAATTTGGGAAATTATATTCACTGCATACCTACCTTCTTATTCTTCAATGGTTCCATTTCTGTCCTATTTGCAGATGTAGAGGGTTTCCCAGTTCACTTAAGCGAGCTCGAGTGATTTTTATATTTGAAGGTAGACTTGGGAGCGATTCAGTTAATTAGCCGATATCTTTATTGTCTGTATTTAGGAAGATTTTTGAAAAGACTGTGCTTTCCTGATTACTTTCCTTTTTAGAAGTAAAGGATTTTCTCATAATTTTAAATTTGGGTTCCGAACTAAGCACTCAACTGACTATGCTTGCGCTACTCTCTGAAACTTTCTACATTTGGCTTTTGCTTCTGGTCTAATCCCCGCTGCTATATTTTTGGACGTCCGAAAAGCTTTCGATTCCTTGACCCGCCATATTCTACTCTTTAAATTCCCTCATTAGGGTATAAGAGGAATTGTTAGCTCTTGATTGGTTCTT
The DNA here is from genome assembly GCF_049724085.1 of Artemia sp. Qi Xiang Cuo. Lineage (NCBI taxonomy): Eukaryota > Metazoa > Arthropoda > Branchiopoda > Anostraca > Artemiidae > Artemia > Artemia sp. Qi Xiang Cuo. Next base: position 4,730,982 of record NC_142801.1, read on the forward strand.
ATCAAAGTTCGTGGTAACGAACTGAAAGTAAGGAGCGACCCGGCTCAATAGTAACCGAAACTCTAAAAAAGGGAATTTTGATACCAATAGATACATCACAAGAAACAGATTTTAATGCTTCCAGACAAATTAAATAAAAAAACAAGTATTTTTAACTGAAAGTAAGGAGCAACATTAAAACTTAAAACGAACAGAAATTATTCCGTATATGAAAGGGGCTGTCCTCTCCTCAACGCCTCGCTCTTTACGCTAAATTTAAACTCTTTCTCACAACGCTTTTTCTTAAAACAATATAAACTTTAGCGTAAAGAGCGAGGCGTTGAGGAGAGGACAGCCCCTTTCATATACGGAATAATTTCTGTTCGTTTTAAGTTTTAATGTTGCTCCTTACTTTCAGTTAAAAATACTTGTTTTTTTTTTATTTAATTTGTCTGGAAGCGTTATTTTCGTGGATCCTCTTTTCTGCTCACCGTCTCATTCTGAGTTTGGGGCCCCACAGGGCTCAGTTCTAGAGCTCGTTCTGTTTTCGGTTTACGTTAACAATCTTATTTTTAGAGTTACGAACCAAAAACAAACAGCTGGTTGTCGTATATGTCACCCCGAATTTTCCCACGCCCACAAATGTAGATCTTCATCAACTGGTGACGATATTCTAGTTGCCTTTGCTGTACTATTTTGTTTGAGAGAGTAAATCTGTAGCTCGATGGTAATTGCCTGTCATTACATGCCACCAAGTTGAGCTTCCTGATTTTCTCATGAACTGACCCTCAGACTTGACCCTAACTTTCGAAAATTTTTCCTGGATTTATAAATTTTTCCTGGATTGATTTTAAAGATCAACCTTCAATCTTCCTCAGAACAAGCAAAACCTCTGACTTCAAGATGTGGTTTCGATCCCCCAACTGCATTTCATGCTTCCTGGAATACTCTACTTGAGTCAGTAAAAAAGTCTCATCCGTCTGGTTTTTTCAAAATAATTGTCAAAATACTTCTAATCTCTGGATAATAAAAAAAATCTGCTCTTTTTCTGTTTTTAGTCCTCTCTTTATCTATCCTTTTCCCTTAACACTCCCGTGCGGTGGTGTTTCTGGTCAAAATTAGAATTATATGTTAATTTTTTTACTGCGCAGGAAACTTTGCCCCAGCTCAGTTCTCTGTCAATGATTAGTGGTAGGTGGCTGATTGTTATTTTCCTTTTTAATCCGTGTATTTTTTTTGTTCTTTTCTTTCTTTTGTTTTTTTCTCTCCTTTTTTGCCATTTGTTGTTGTTTTTTTTTTCTACATTCCTAACCATAGCTCTATGGATATTTAACACGGGGGTATTTGACGTTGAATTTTCAGATTTTGCTGACTGTTTTTACTGATGATACTGATAGCTATCAATATCGCATATTTATTGTACGTTTTCTTTTTGAAAAATAAACGAAAAACCTCAATCTTAAATCTGGTTCATCGTTTCTGCATTTCCTGTGATATATTTAGACTAAGCGCTAGATATTGTTAGTGAATTTAGTGACATTTCCTATTATTAAAGAAAGATTTTAATGGTTAAATAGAAGATTACATTCACATACTTACGAGCACAGATTATCCTAAAAATCAAGACTTGCCGGGAAAAGCCTGCCCATGTAATACGTTTAAACTAGTCTCTGAAAATTCGCTTTATTTGGTGTTTCAGACACAAGCTTCGAACAGGGTTTTTGTCACTATTGAAAAGCCTTATAAAAAACTTGCAGTGTCCAAGAACACACTCACAAAATGATACGCTTGGATCTCAAGCATATTATTGTACCGTCTATAGTTCACTTATTATCAAACAGCTCGTGGTAACAAACTGCAAGTAAGGAGCGACTCGGCTCCAAAGAAAACGAAACTCTAAAAACCGATTTTGATATTAATTTGATATTAATAGATGCAATAAAACAATCAGCTTATTAGGCTGATTCCAAATATATAAGATTCATCAAGCTTAATGTTACCCATCAAAAGTTACCAACCTCAGAAAATTTGCCTGATTTTCGAAAAAGGGAAGAAACACCCCTTCAAAGTCAAGGAATACTAATGAAAGCCATACTTTCAGATTCACCGTATCAGAGAACCCTACTGTAGAAGTGTCAAAGTCCTATATACAAAAATGTGGAATTTTTGTCAAATAGTAGTCCTAAAAGATCGGAAGAGGGTGCATTCGAACGGAAATTAAAAGTTCTAGTGCCCTAATTAAGCGACCAAAAAAATGGAGGGCAACTAACCCCCATCTCACGCCCTTTTTCCCCAAAGTTGTCCGATCAAGATTTTGACATAGTCATTTTGTTCGGCATACTGGAAAGATTTTAATAACTATTATTTTAGCAGTAACATGACCCCCAACAGTCCGTGGGGAGAGACCTTTAAATTATGACATTTGTCCATTGCTTACGTATAGTATTTGTTATTGGGAAGTATACAGACATTTTTCTGGAGGAGGGGATTCTGATCTTGGGTTGGGTTTCCATAGGGAGAATTTTCCATGGGAAAGAAATTTCCGGAGGATGAACTTTCCAGGGGAAATTTTAACACTGGTGGGATTTGACAGAATTCCTGTAGGAAATTCTTTTTATTTGTCTTAACTTCTCTTGGCCAACTCAACTTTGCATGTGGAGGTGTTCTGGGGAAATTATTCGGGGGCTTTTTTCCGGGAAAAAATACCCACGGAAGGAATATTTCTGGAGTGATGGAGAAAACGATTAGAAAGTAAAGGCTTTTTTAAATGAAAGTATGCTAAGGAGAAGAATTTTTAGGCTGAATCGTCCACAAGAAATTTTACGGGGGGGGGGGTGAATTTCAGCGAGGATGGAACTTTGCGGAAATAATTTTACGGAGGGAGGTGTATTTTACGCGGGAAAAAATTCCCACAGAGAAATTTCCGCGAGGGGGGAGGGAATTTTTTATGGAAGGTGAGCCAGATATACCGACATTATTTGAAAAACGATCAGAAATTAGTAAAAAAAAAGCAGTTTTTTTTAACTGAAAGTGAGGAGCAACACTATAAATCAAAACAAACAGAAATTATTCCGTAAACGAAGGGGCTACCCCCCCCCCCCCCTCGGCAAAACTTTGGCCGTTAAGCTAATGTTTGACTGGTTGTCCCGTTTTTTAAGAACAGCTCCTGAAATGCAAGGGTCATTTAGTTCGAATAGGAATCTTGTTTTTTAAAGTGCTACAAGCTTTAGCGCAAAAAGCAAGATATTGAGGAGGGGGGCAACCCCTTCATATACGGAATAATTTATGTTGTTTTGATTTTTAATGTCGCTTCTTACAACACTCCGTCCTAGCCAAGTGGTTAGCACTCCAGACTTGAAGTCCTGAGGTCAAAGGTTTGAGTCCTGGTGTCGCTGGTTAGCGAAGGTCAATGGTGTGACCCTGTAAGCTCAGCCAGAGTCGACTCAGCTCTAAATGGGTACCTGGAGAAAACTGGGGAGAAAACATGGGAATCGTCAGATGATTTAACACCAACCACGCATTAAACACCCGGCCGAATGCATTGAATCGGGAGATCGGTACCAGCGCAACGGAGAACATTGGTCAGCATGCGAAAAAGATTTAAGTTAGTTCCTTTCTTTCAGTTAAAAAAAAACTTGTTCGTTTATTTAATAAAGAAACTAAGAACGGACAGAATATAAGGGCGACGCGAAACGATATTATTTCTAAATATGATGTCCAGCTCTCCATCACACGTTTTCAGAACTCCAACTTCAATACGAATCTGCTTTGATGCCAACCAACTCAATTATAGCTTCATTATAGTCTAGATAATCTGATGCCAACCATAGCTTCATTCAAATCATGATAGATAAAATGAATATAGATAGATAATCTGATGCCAACCATAGCTTCATTCAAATCTAGATAGATAAAATGAAATGTATCTGTCTTTGTGTCCTATATTTATTACTATACTGTTCGTCCGATCGCCAAGAAACTTTAAGAAGTCGTTGGGAACACTCTTGTAAAGTTCTTGGGTAAAAAAAAATCACCCCCCCCCTGAGTTCTTCTTAATCTTTCGAGCAATTTCAGCAATTTTAAGGAACCCTGAACATAAAATGCTTGGAATAGATGGCAATGAGGTGATAAAGCGGAAGTTAATAAGCCTAACCAAATTTTCAAATACTTTTAAACTTAGAAGTACGATCGTTATTAATACGCAGGGGGAATTTCTGATGTAGGAGGAATTTTCATAAAAGATTTTAAATTTAAAAGGGCGATTTTTATTAATACGCGGGGGAAGAATTTTTGGGAGGTAATTTTCCGCGGGGAGGAATTATCCAAAGATGAATTTTCTGGGGGGGGGGGATTTTCCTAGAATTTACTTTCGGTACTTTTGTGTTATCCCGAACAGATTGAAGAAGTAAAGTTAGGTTAATCATATTGAAATATACCAAATATGACGGAAATATAACACTTTAGTAACAAAATTATGGAAACAACAACAAGGAATTATGGAAATCAGGCAACCCAGAACGCAATAAATTTGATACCTAACCACCTCTATACATTAAATATTTGATTAAAATATACCTGCATCGCAGTTTATTTCACGAAATAATAAACTAATTATAACTGAACGCGAGAGAAAAACCACTTTTAGTCAAATCAAACAAAGCAAACTTCTTGAGTGTGTTCAAGATAATACACAAGTACCTTAGTTTCTTTTGAGATTGTAGAAACGCGCGATAGATACGCTAGCAATTTAATAAATACAAAACACAATATTTTCTTTCATTTGAAGACAAAGGGTAGCATGAAAACTTGAGACGAAAACAAATCATGTAAAATATCAAGATGGCTATTGCCCCCATACCCATCCCATCGTTCCTTATGCTAAAGTTTCCCATGCTTCAAAATTTTTACATCAGGATTGTTCCAGAATGAGGCGGTTGTTTTAGAGCCTCGTTTTCAGACTCAGTGGGTTCAAATACGAGTTAGGCGCGTTTAGCGCAACAAGAGTTTTTACAAAGTGTGTTCTAGAGCCAAAACAAGGTAAAGGAGTCACTCTGCTGAAAATGGTTTATGCTGGGAATAAAGCGGAGATTTTGAAATTGGATACAAGGGCTCAACTGCTAGATATTTGTATTTGTTGTCGAAGGAATTAAAGTATCGGGATGTAATAGTCCACATATCCGGATAAAGATACAACAATCAGGATTGGATCAAGGAATGTATAGATTTGTTAGTATATGACACTTCAGATTTTTGTTAATATCGAGTTCATTAATTTTATTTCAGGCATAAATTATAAATTCAGTGGCTATTGCCATTGATTTTCACCTTTGTAGTTCATCTTTGAATTTGAGCCAGGAATAGTGAAACCCCAAGTTTGAACTAGAGCCCTTTTTTCCGGCCATCCCACATCCAACACGGAGTTGGTCATGGGTTGCACATATTCTCATTTTCAATACCCGTGTTCGGATTTTTCAAAACTTGTGTTTAACCGTACTATTCTGGGGTGTTCTAATTTTGAAGTTACCCGTGTCAATCATGCTTAGAATCCATAAATGAAAACACTTTAAACTTTTGCTGGGTGGAACACCGACTTCATGAAAACTATTTTTTGAAGCCCACTTCCAACTTGATGCCTGAAAACGGGACTCTATTCTGTTGCGTTCTAGTTTTGAAAAACCCGTTTCAAGCACGATTAGAACCCTTTGATGAAAACGCTTTAAAGCCTTACCGGGTTTAACACGAATAACCTGAAAACGTTTTTTATCTAACCCAGAAAAGACATGCTTCTAACCCGGAGCCTGAAAACGGGACTTAAGTATAAAAGCGGGTTCCTGAATCAATAAACCCAGACGATTTTGAGGAAAAAGGGGTGTGGGAGGGGGCCTTGTTGCCCTCCCATCTTTTTAGTCCCTTAAAAAGGGCACTAGAACTTTTAAATGAATGAGCCCTCTCCCGATAGTCTAGGACTACTGGGTCGACACGACCACCTCTGGGAGAGAAAAAAATAAAATAAATACGCATCAGTGATCTTTCTTCTTGCAAAAAAAAAAACACTATTCCACATGTTTGCAGATAGGAGCTTGAAACCTCTACAATAAGGCTCTCTGATACACTAAATCTGATATTGTGATTTTCAATAAGATTCTTTGATTTTTTAGGGGGTGTTTCTTCCTTTTTTCGAAAATCAGGCAAATTTTCTCAGGCTCGTAGCCTTCGATGGGTAAGACTAAATATATTGAAACTTGTATATTTGGAATCAGCAGGATAAGCCAATTCTGTGATATATCTATTGGTATCAAAATTCCGTTTTTTAGAGTTTCGGTTACTATTAAGGCGGGTTGCTCCTTACTTGCAGTTACGTTACCACGAACCGTTTGATTAAAAATGAAAACCTGCCTTCATCCTCGCTTTTCCAAAATATTACTTGGTATCCAAGTGGTTAAAAAATTCGCACTGGGTGATATTATCAGCCATAATAAACCTATTCCCCGATGCTTCCTTAATCTTCACATGGAGAGAGAAAAAAAGACGCGGATACATGGCATTGCCTTTGCAGATTCCTGAGTCTCAAAGATAATCTTAACTTATGTCGCTTTGTAAATATTACCAAGTCATTAATATTAGATGAAATATTAAAAATATTAGATTGGTAAAACAAGGAGATGTCTCAAGTCTCCAAAAAAGCTGAGGGTATTAAGATAACAACCTCAGAAAACATTAAGGGGGATGTTAAAGAATAAATCAAAACACATTATGTGCATAAGGATTGCCTAACGGTGTATCAGCGATATCTTAGGAACGGTTGAGGGTATTAAGTTGAAACCTTCAGGGCATGTTGAGGGGCAGGTTGAACTAACAGCTTCTACTACTACTACTGCTTTTACTACTAATACAGCTGCTACAGCCTCTACTACTACTACAACAACTACTACTGCTGCTACTATTACTACTACTACTAGTACAACTAATATTTCTACAACAAATAGTACTAATTCTACTGCTATTACTACTAATACTACCACTACTACCTCTACTGATACTATCTACCTGCTACTACTGCGACTACTTGCGACAGTAACTACTTGTAACTGCGAACGCAACTTCTTGTGACTGTGGCTACTTGCAATTGCTACTGTGACTGTGACAACTTTTGGACGGGAAGTTTTGAATGAACGTTTCGAGTTTCCGAGTTAAACTATTTTGGATGTTAGATGACGTGTGTGATGTGTTTTTATAAATCTCGTTTATCTTCCAGGAAAATAATGTTAAAATATCCTGGACTGACTTAGATACTCATTATTGATGGTGCAACTGTTGTTACTATTCTACAACATCATCAAGTCTTTTTTCGTGATACAGCTGCGACAATACCTAGCGTTGTCTGCTGTCGAGTGTCGCCTATTCAGAAGTCTGAAATTGTATTTAAAGAAAATTAAACTACAAGTTTAATGAAAACTCAGAAAATTGTTTTTTAAATTAATTAAGATCAAAAGTGGAAGAGATGGCTATAACTCAATTTGACATAACTAAAATCAAAATTTGATTATTCATCGAAAAACTCTTTTTCTGAACACTTTTACTTAAGTTGGTATGTATAGATCAAAGTGTAAGTATCGAACTTGTAATCATCAGATCTTGTAATAAGAATGAGTCCTTAATCTCCCCGACTCTTCCCCAATCCCAAAACTAAATTTAGGTCAAGACCCCGATCGACAATGAAAAGGTTTATAGTAGAAAATCTTACAATTTTTAAGGAAAAGCTTACAGGGAAAAAATCACAGGTTAGAACATAGCTATACAACATTATGTTATGATCAATGAATTCGATATTGTGATCGTTGGATTTTTGGGCTCTGAAAAGGGGGCTACTTGTTGAATATATGAGAATGAGGGGAAAAATCACTAGTTCTTAAATTTAAATTTCGATAATTTGGATTTGCTAGACTTTGACTTACTTGACTTATGTCCCGTACGTCCTCAAGGGTCGCGTTGGGGCCATCTCCTTCACACGTTCCTGGATCAGTTTCCTGTACAAAGCCCAGTCGTCAGCTTGTCTCAGAAGGCATAAGAGGTCACTTCTGCAGTTGTCACGCCATCTCTTTCTAGGTCTTCCAGGTGGGCGGCTACCGTGGACCCTTCCTTCGAAGGCAACTTTTGGCAGGCGCGAGTTCTCCATTCGCTGTAAGCGGCCCAGCCACTTAAGTTGCTGCGGGTGCACTTTTTGGAGAATTGTAATTTCCCGCTTCAGCTGCTTCCGAAGGACTTCGTTCGAAACTCCGTCTTGATATGTGATTCCCGCAATATATCGGATACATTATGTTTCGAAAGCCGAATTTTTGCGTTCATTTTCAACCTTCAGTGTCCAAGTTTCGCAGGCGTACATGGCGACAGGCATGATTAGAGAGTCCAAAAGTCGAAGTTTCAGTTGCATAGAAAGGTGTTTATTTTTAAAGAGGGGGAGTAGCCTCTTGAAGCTTGTACTTCCTAGGGCAAGTCTTCGTTTTATGTCGTCGGACAAGTTGTTGTCTGAAGATATTAGATTCCCTAGGTACACGAACTTGGTCACCAATTCGACTTCTTCGCCACTTACTACGACATGAACAGGGGATGGGTTCGTGTCTTTTGTGATGGCAACACTTTGGTCTTCTTTGGGTTTATGAACATACCAAATCTATTTGCGGCTGTTTCAAGTTTAGAGGCTTGGGCTTGTATACTGGAATCAGTTTCTGCTTGCTTGTCGAGGTCGTCAGCATAAGCTAGGGTATCGATGTTTGTACCGTTAACGGTCACTCCTACATTGTTATAAGGCAGGGACAGTATGGCATGTAAAAAGAGCTTGAAAAGCTGCGGTGAAAGTATGCAGCCTTGTAGCAAGCCCGAAGTTGTAGCAAACTCTTCTATTTTGCCTTCTGGGGTCTAAACACAGCTACGGTAATTGTCATACTTATTTTTGACTATGTTGACTATTTTTCCAGGAACGCCACAGTGGGCTAGTTTATGCCAAAGTCTATTTCGCCATACTAGATCGAAGGCCTGCTTAAAATCAATGAATAGTTGGAGGATTTCTTTGCCAGATTCAAGGTACCTTTCTGCGAGTTGCCTCACTACAAAGATCTGGTTGGTGGTAGACCGTCCAGGGCAAAAACCGGCCTGATAGTCGCTGATGATGTGGTCTGTTATTGCTCTGATTCGGTTTAGAAGGATTCTTGTTATGAATTTGGCTGGATGACTTGTACGGCTTATGGGCCGGTAATTCCCAAAGTCGTTTTTAGGACCTTTCTTGGGGAGCGGTGCAATGACTGCCTTCGCCCTATGCCCATTTTTGGGAAATGGCCTGCTGACCACACGGCGACAGCCACTTTATGTAGTAGGTCCTCTAGCAGAGAAGATCCAACTTTAAGCAGCTCGGCAGGGATACCATCAGGGCCTGGGCTTTTATTTTTCGTGAGACTGTGAATGACCTCTTTTACTTCACTAATTAAAGGTGGGGGGCTAGGGTCTCAGTCCATCTTGAGGAATCCTGATAGTACAGTAGAGTTTCAGAAAACAAGCGTAGTGAGCTTCTCTACAAAGTGGCTTTGCCATCTGTTTTTAATAGCCTCGCTGTCACTGAGGAGCTTACTACCCTTTCTCAGGACACAAGCAGCGATGGTGGACTTTTTCGAAGAGAGTTCTTTGACTGTTTTGTACATTCTGTGGCTGTTTCCTGATTTGAAATCCTTTTCAAGGGACTCGCACTTCTCCCGTACGTAATCTCTGAGGGCAGTCCGGATCTTTTTGTTTATTGTCCGCTGTATCCACTTATACATGTCCCTAATTTCTCGGTCCTGCTTGTTGCAAACCCGTCGCTTTTGGTCGCAAAGATCTAGGATCTCATCTGTGATCCAGGGCTTCTCTGTTTTAGGTTTGTGGCCTAAGATTTCGTTAGCTCTATCTATGAGTGCTGTGTTCAGTTTCTTAACTAGGGCATCTAAGATGCCCTAGTTGGGGTTATGGTCAGGGGTCTAGTCAGGGGTTATGGTCGACGGGAGTGACTCAAGTACAGGACCAAGACTTCCTTCTAGTGACCGCAGGAAAGTGGTGCGTGTGGTGGGTTCTTTCAGTTTATCGATGCGGAAACTTGGGATCTTATTATTCTTTACATGATGGGTTTTGAGTCGGAGTTTTGCCAATGTGCTCATTTCAAGGACATGATCCGAATCGAAATCTCCTCCAGGAAAAGCGGTGGGATTTGTGATAGATAACTTCCACCGCTTTGAGATGAGGACATAATCGATGATGAGATAGATACCAGATGGATATCTCCATCTGGAGATATCCAAGTTGCCTTTCTTCTCTTTCTATGTTTGAACATTGAGTTCGTAACAAAGAGATCATTATCCCTGCAGAACTCAAGCAGACGCTCCCCATGTGCGTTTCGCCTCCCAAGACCGAATCTGCCTAAGACATCACTGTCAGGTTGTGCAGCTTTTCCGGCGATAGCATTGAAGTCACCCATTACGACGAGAAGATCTTTCTTTGGAACTTCATCAGTTGAGACTGAAGTTGTTGATAGAAGGTGTCAGTTTCTTCATCAGGTCTTGAGGAGTCTCGAGCGTACACTTGGATGACGGTGATGTTTTGTACTTTCGCTCGCAGCCAAATCATCATAAGGCGCTCTGAGACTAACTTTGTGGCTATGAATGCGCGCGTCGCTTTGCGTGACAGGAGAAAGCCAACGCCTTGTCGGTATTTGCCATCAGATCTACCAGAGTACGAAAGTATGATGTCACCGCATCGTTGTTCTGAACCAGGTAAGTGAGTTTCCGAGAGGCCAATAACGTCCCATCTGTACCTCTCGAGCTCTTTGAGAATTAACTCTAGTTTCCCAGTCTTTGCCAAAGTTAGCACATTCAAAGTCCCCAGGTAGAATGGGGCTTTTTGGTCAGAATAGGGGTTTCTCCTGGTAAAGTGCTATCATCCTCAATGGGATTCGTCATCATCTGGCGAGTTTGCATATCTTCGTCTGAAGTCGTCAGATCGTCGGTTCCCCCGTATGCGGTAACATTCTCATCATTATAATCATTCGCTATTATATCTTGCCTTCTGTCGGTTACCCCGGACACGGTAGCACGGTTTCGTCTCTTTGTTTTCAACTGATCCATAACATTTAAAAGAAAAGGGTTTCATGGCTAGGACAGCGGCAAGCCACTCCTCTCTGTCCTTTGCAGGTGGCCGATTTCCTTCATCTTGAGAGTACTCCACCCTCATAGCTTTCTGCTCGCCGACTATTTACCCATAGCTGGGACTAGGGTTTGACTCTGTCGGGACGTGTCCACACGCCGGTGGGTCCAGCACAGAACCATAAAAGGGGCCTTAGTTCCTCTTCAACTTTGTTTTGCCCCACAGTTAAGGGTCCCAGCTATGTTTAAGGACCCCCAAGAACTGGCTCCCCCCTTGGTCCACGCCTTCTTGTTGGTTATTCAAAGGAATCCCCCATATCTGGAGGACTTTTCCCTATCCACCACATGGGGACGCGCCTGAGCTGCCTGGGGGCGGTACTCACTGAGAAGGTAACTCAGTGTAGGCCTACTCAGGATTTGCTAGGCAGGACGGCAAATGACGGGTCACTCAACAACGTGCCATTTGACTATTGTATCCACACTGTAGCCTCTCATGTTCCCTCTACACCCCTTGGTCCGCGCCTTTTTATTGGTTAATATATTCTCTGAGGCCAACCTGACTCTTGTACATGATAATGGTAATAAGCTTACCTAAGCTATGGATGTCAGGTATTGTGTTATCTTGGAACGATAATTTCGACAGGACCTGTGCCTGTCATCATCAGGTTCAAATTCAAAACTCTTGCCAGAATATAAAATCACTAAATAAAATAAAACTAAAATCACTGAACAACACTAGTAAGAAGTCGAACCTGGAATTATTGTTGTAATATGGCTCAGATTTTGGTAGAGGCATTGATGGCCGCTATCCTAGTAGATCTCAAAAAGGTTGGGTCTTTAGAAGTATGGTGGAGTTTTTTGCGAGTTCTTAGCCTATGGGGAATGGGTTCCCAAATTTCACTGATGCGGAACTCTCCATTGTTTTTATTAATGGCTGGTTTGTTTTTAGCCATTTCCAGAGCTTCTCTGATTTTCTGCTTTAAGAGTTGTGGAACAATAGCAATAAGTTGAGCCTGGTCAAAGTCAACGGAGTGAGAAGGGTTTTCAAAAATATGATGGGCCAGTGCAGAAAAAGTATCTTCCTCCTTAAGTTTTGTCTTTTTAAGGCAGGAATCAATGGAATCAGCATGTTCTTTTAATCCGTGATGTAGAGATCTCATGGTACGACCTATATAGGTATCACCACAACTGCAAGGAATCTCATATGCTCCTGGTGGATCTGAAGTGATCTTATCTTTACCTTTGTTTAAGAAGGAGGAGACGGTCGTTCCAGAATGAAAAAACACCTTAAATCCTAGCTTAGTGAGTTTGGAGCTTAAAATGTCAGTAATCCCCTTAATATAAGGTAATGACAAAAAGGGTTTTTCTTCTTCAGTCTTAGGGGAGCTCTTGGTTTTTGTGCTAATCTTTCTCCTGGAGATAACCTTATCAATGACTAATTAGTTATTTGTAGGAATCTACAACATCTGGAGGATTTCCCCCCACCCACCACCTGGGACGTACCTGAGCCGCCTGGGGGCGGAACTCACTGAGAAGGTAACTCAGTGTAGGCCTACTCAGGATTTGCTAGGCAGGACGGCAAATGACGGGTCACTCAACAACGTGCCATTTGACTATTGTATCCACACTGTAGCCTCTCATGTTCCCTCTACAACCCATTTCGAGGATTAAATATTATAAGATTTTCTTGAATTTTGAAACGCAATCGCAACTTCAAATTGAAATTAAATTGGTCCATATTGCTTACTGCTACCCACCCTACAAGTCCCTTCAGGTGAGGAGCTGTGTTGTAAAAGTTGCAAGCAATAAGCAATCCAATTTTGGCTCAAGAAATAAAACAAGTAATCTTAATTAGAGGCTTAGAAGCCGAAATCGAAAATGCAAGCTGAATTTTATTTTTATTGCCTGCAGTTAAGTTTGTTTCTTCACAAGACTCCGAAATTTTTAACTACTAAAAAAAAATTTTTGGAACTATCAAAATGTCTAATTATAATTTTGATAGCCCTAATATTTCCTGCACAGGGATTTTTATCTTATTTTTTTCCGAGATAATAAATATCTACACGCAAAAAAAACAAACACCGGAAAATCGTTACACGAAAACTACGGACACTGGAAAAAGTCCAATCGAATTTTCAAGTTTTGCTTAAAGAATCGAGCTAGAAAAACTTAATCTACAATTAAACATTTTACAAATACAATTTCAGAATTTAAAAAAATGACTTTTAAAAATCGTAGCGAGAAAAATTCAAGTGAGGGAAATTTTTTTAATCCCCAAGCAAAAATTGTAAAAGTTCAATTCTAAATAATTCTTAAATTGAGAAACACAGTATTAATATTTCGATGTTCTTTAGTGCCACTTATCTTTCTAACTAGAATTTCTCACCCTACAAAACTCCAGGAAAAAGTTTCACATACATATATTCTGAAATAATGTTCTTATTAAATATTCTTAAATATTTAAATAAATCAAAATAAACAATATTAAAATAATAACATTCAAATAAATTAATATTAAATTAAAATAAATGTTAAAATTAATATTAAAACATCGTGTTTTAATCCTGTTTCAAAGAACCTATATGTAAACAATGGGAAACTTTCATAACTTGCAGCCCTGTCCCAGGGGCTGTGGAGGGTTCTTGTCGTTCCCAGAGGCAGATTTATCTGATCTTTCGACTATTCCGAACAAAATGGCAATTTCAAATTTTCTTCAGATGTCTTTGGGTGCTGAGGAGAGGCAGTCAACAAAAAGGCGTAGGATAGGGGATCCTTCTCCTCGTATCTCTTTTGACTCTTAAAGAGGGCACTAGAATTCTCAGTTTCTAATCGAATGAGCCCCCTCAAAAGTTTCTATGATAACTCCTTTCATATGAAGTGGCTTAGAAAAAAAAATAACATATGGAGCTTCACTACATATAGTAATATCTATGGCAATTTTTTAGAGAAAGGCTAAGATAAAATTTAAATTCTTCCATTATGCTGACAAACTGCATTTCCTACAAATTAGTAAAAATATACTCATCTAAATCACTAAACTTGAAAGTTATCATAAAAAATGGATTGTTTAAAACCTAATTAATAAAATACTTAAAATAAGACAGGAAAAAGTTTGCTAGGAAAAAAGAGTATTCCCTCTCTCCCAAGAGAATTCGTGCTGCAAAAATGCGTCCTAATAAATGGTAAAAATTGGTACGCTGTTAAGTGAAACATTGTTTTCATTTAGACAAAAGAAATTGCTACCAATTAAAAATTTGCTAGTTTAAATCTAAATTTTGTTGTTGAGGTATTTTACCGTCTAATGCACACAAATGTAAGCAGAAGCTTCCCAAAATTAAGCGAAATTAGCAAATAGACAGTAGAAACCAGCAGTAATAAACTGGTTTGCCTTCCAAGATTTTGGCAATTTTACCGTCTAAGATCCAGTCGTAACAAGAAAACAATTGTAGAATTCAAAACAAAAACAAAATCCTAAAGCCAAAGATAATGAAACAATAAAGAAAATAATCAAGTAGAAAACAGAAAGATAAAGCAAAATACTTTTTTATATCCTGATCTTACTTTCTTTTTTTCCTTTTATCACTTCGTTGATTCCATTTTTGCATGTTACTTCTTTTTCTTAATTATTTTCCTTATTTTGTATGCTTGGAAAACTAAAATCTCCAAGCATTAAAAAATGGCCAACGGCCCTGTTTTGAATTTGAATGATACTTTAAGAATGAAGGAAACATGGTACACTTCTATCTGCAACCATGTACAACTAAATCGGAACAAATTCTTTAAAAAAAAGAAAAGAAAAAAAAAACATGTATTCATTATACAAAACACACTAACTTGCAATAGGATTAGCATGTACGGTAACACTTTGAATTTTGACATCAGTAGTCGGTCTGAAATTTTTTTGATTTACGGGAAGCTTCTCCAGTTCGTCTAAAACCTCAAATCCATCAATTATCCTTAAAAAAGAGGGAATATGTACACTTTCATTGAATTAAGCAAAATGTTTGCTCAATCTGCACATTTGGAAAGTTGTGTGGAAGCAGAGCTGAGCGTGCGGAAATTGAATTAAATTAAGAGGATATGGTGCCTTAAAATCATTTTGTGAGCCTCAGTGTTGGCTGACCGTCCGGAAGATGAAGAGTCTATTAGCAAAGTCCCCCTGAGGACTAGCCATCAGCGAGAATCTGTGGTTTGACTAATTTTCGACGTAACACCTTTAAATTAGGTGTTGTTTTCTTAGACCACGCTGCCGTTCTAAGACGAACAAATAAACTTTCAAATGGGGAAAATACGTCGAATATACGGGGAAATGAGACCAAATCAGTAAACATCTATAAACTCAACATTTGGTTTGCAATTAGAAGACCCGGAAGGCTTTGCCACTTTCATTGGAAATTTGTTTTACATTTCGGCAAGGTTAAAGGAAAAATTTTACATCAAGAACTTTGAATGAACTTTGTCAATGAACGCTCTCTGAAAATAATATAGTAAAAATCCGGAAGTTCATTATTTTGTGAATGACCCGAAAAGTTATTTATTTTGTTCCATATAAATATGTTAGTTCCAATTTTATTATTTTACTATTTCTACTGAAGACGGTCGCTGTGTATGTGATCGAAATATCTGGACTTTTGCACCTGTTTTTTCACTGTCTAAATAAATAGATTTATCCCCATTTGAAAGTTTATTTGTGGTTTGACTACAAAATTTTTAATAAAAAGACAATGAAATTTCACATCCCTTTTGTCGGCAAGCTTATCAATCAAAGCGGGTGGCACCACAGGGAACTCCCAGAGCTGCTAAATCTCTCAAATGACAATTCCTTTGAGGTAAATTTGCATTTTTTCCTAGCAGGTTTGGTAGAACATTTGGTACTTGTCTAGAATCTGGGTACACACGCGAGAAGTGAAGTTTCGTTAATGCTAATGAAATAAAACAAAATAGGATGAAAATATAATAGTTTTGAAACAAATTTGGGTTATATATTTGCACATTAGGGGTGGGTGGGGGGTAAAGCATAGCATAAATTAAATACGTAACCTAACCTAGCTACCTTTTTGTCCCCCTAGACCCCCATGAAACTAAAGTTTAAATCTTTGTCACGGAGTAAGCAACACCTCACAAACCTGTTTATCAATAGCGGCTTTGAGATTTTGATGCGGTCTTTCTTTCGTATGTACCCAGATTCTAGACAAGTACCGAACATTCTTAGGGACTGCCCTATCCTGAATTTTAAAAAGAAAAGTTTGCTCTATTTAATGAAAAGACAAAATTCACTGTTTTACAATGACGCAAGTTTCATTAAAACAGGATGTCTCTATCTTCAGTATACAACACGAGAAGTTAAGTGTTTCTTTTAGGATTTACGGTAAATAAGGAGTTGGCTGTCAGTTTTCTTTCGCTTATTCGAATTTTTTATCCACGCTCTAAATGCTATGGCAAGACCGCCCAATCAGTTCTAAAAATTTTGCCCACAAAATATACACCCTCCCTTGACCCCTCCCCCGAAACGACATCACTAGTAGTAATTAAAATTATTTAAATTAAATTATAGTAATTTAAATTATTAGTAGTAATTAGTAATAGAAAAATAGTATTAGTAATTAGTAATAATTAGTAATAGAAAATTAGTATTAGTAATTAGTAATAATTAGTAATAGAAAATTAGTAATTAGTAAATTATTAATAATTAGTAATAGAAAATTAGTATTAGTAATTAGTAATAATTAGTAATAGAAAATTAGTATTAGTAATTAGTAATAAGTAGTAATAGAAAATTAGTATTAGTAATTAGTAATAAGTAGTAATAGAAAATTAGTATTAGTAATTAGTAATAATTAGTATAGAAAATTAGTATTAGTAATTAGTAATAATCAGTAACAGAAAATTAGTATTAGTAATTAGTAATAGAAAATTAGTAAATTAGTAATAGAAAAAATTCCTGATTGGTTTTGAGCTCATCGAGTTACACGGCTGAAATAAAAAACTAACCAGGCAAAAAATCGGAATTAGACGATATAGAAACTTAATGAAATCTGTTTAATGTCGAGATTCACTGGTGAATGTTTGAAATTCCTTTTTCTCTACTTGGATTCAATTAGCTTTGTGAGTCAGCCTTTTCAATCTTATAGAATAGAATAGAATATGATGTATTGGCTAAAATAGCACAAAAGCTAGAATAAGCACGTCAAAATTAATAACAAAACGAATGTTAGGGGATAAACATAAGACAAAAAATTGAATCAATAATAAAACAGATGTTAGGGGATAGACATAAAACAAAACTTAAATCAGTTATTAAAATGGGAAACAAAATAGGGGACAAAAGAGTTTTTGTACCTCAAGGTCAACATTTGGGGATACAGGTCCAGTTGGGTATATGGAGATCTACGAGCATTGAGTCTTGTATTAGGAAGGGTTGGGGGATTTTCTTTAAAGGGAGGGAGAAAACGTCGATGATAGTCAGAACTAAGGCACTTGTGACCAAAGTTCATGGTAAGGATGTAACGTCGTGATTCCAATGTAATAAGTTCAAGTCTAGCCACACCTTCATCGTATGTAGTATAGGCCGTCCCCAGAATATGATGCAAGCTATGATGGTAAAAGTTAAAGTTAGGTTAGGTTGGATTATTTTAGTTTAGGGCAGGTTAGATAAGGTAAGGTTAAATTTTGTTCTAAATATCAGAAATGGGTTAAAAACCTAACCTAACCTCACCTAACAAACCTAATCTATTCTAACCTAACCTGTCATCATCAAACCTTGCACTAAATTGAAAAAGTTGACTAGCAACTTTGACTAAATCCAAGGGGAAAAATAGATATTTCGGACATTCACCGGTGAATGTAGACATTCACCAATTTGCGGACCTCCACGGTAACATGTCTTCATCATGTAGAAACACATTGAAATAATGGAATTCCTTAGAATATCTATCGGTGTTACTTTTCTATCTTACTTTTGGAGGGGAAGGCGTAATAGAGAATTTTTTTTAATGAGGATTCTTTGGGGAGGCAGGTCGAATACAAGAAACAAGTCTTTAAAGCCAGTAACCATACACACAAATAAACAATGAACAAATCGAAAAAAGCTAAAAATTGAACAAATCGACCAATAACACTCAACACATTAAAATTATATCTTCCGTGCCTCTAAAACTTTCTCTATAGAACTTTCTACCGCAATAATGAGGCCCCTTCTCACTCCAAATCATTGCTAAACGGTAGGTATAAGAGTATTTTTATAGCGTCTTTGTTTCTGATGGATGACTGCAGGGTTCCAAAAAAAAAAAAAAAATAGCAACCACAAGATCTCATCGCAGAGGTAGACTGAGAAACGCCATCATGCGCACTTAGCAGAACAATATGCGAAACCACTACACTACTTTGCTACCTCCATGGAGGACATCATTGCAGGAGCAACTTGAGGGAATAAATGGTAGCTCTTCTTAATGCCCTAGGTGCCTCTGGAGGCACAGGCAGAACTAAGGTCAAAGGTAAGGTTTGTTTCTTATACTAACGTTTAATTAGTCAATGAATTTTATTTATAGACCGTCATAAAACCAAAGAAGAATGAGCGGAGTAAAAACAAGAAAAAGAAAAAATGAAATAAACTAATAAGAAAGATTCGTATTAACAAATATAAAAAACACGAAAAATCGAACATCCAGCAAACGTCAATGTAGACCCAGTACACACACAATCAGAAAGACCACTCGGAGCTTTCACGCGAGCATGGTTTTCGAACTCAGGCCCCTGAATTAAAGTATTACGTAATTTAGACTCATTCCCAGGTATGAATCTCTTGTGTTAAGAGGGAGCCAGAGGAAAATTTCAGGTACTTGAAAAAAATGAGCTAATCTTAGTTTATCTGTATTAGATAGCGCATTCTACATTGGCGAAACATAATAAATAACTGATAAAGCAACGGCTGAATAAAGACGGAACATAACTTTTGAATTTGGAATGAATTTGAGTGAAGCCACAATAAGGTAACTTATCCTTAAACCCATTATAACGCAGTAAAATATAATTGTTCGACTGTTTTTTGTATTAGTTTCATAGAATACACTAAGGTACTTCAGACAATGACTCGAATGTACAGCATGGCCGTCTACATTTACAACCAAATTATTGTGTAGCCGCACACACGGGACGGCTTGTGAGTGACGAAATCCGTCTTAGCAGAATCGACCCAGTAGGTTTGTAACCTTCTACAAGTACATCAAAATTCATTTGAAGCGTGTGTACATTGCTGCTTATCAGCAGCGTTCGGCAAATAAGTAATCGGCATAGCTTACAAGACTCAGGTCAAAAGATTCAAATGCAAATCCTCCAATTATGCTCTTTGTAATAGTGAAGTTAACAGTATTAAAAAGCAAAGTCACAGAACCGATACCAGCCTTACACCTTTTAAAAGGCGTATGGACGACGTTAAACTTCCATCCGGCAGTTCAACACGAGCTGAACTATACGAGTACCAATGCGACAAGAGGGTAGAACTACTATAAGAGTTAACTCTTTGGTCCTGGAGAGTTAGGAAGAACTGAGGATATACAACCGAATCAAATGCAGCCAAGATATCGACATTACATAAAAATAACGGCAGATTCTGAACGTAAGCTTTTGCCAATATTTCATTCATCAGTCTGTGCACAAAATATATTCAAACAACATTTCAGGAAGTAGTATGCTTGTAAAACCGTACTTGAAGTTCCCGACACTGTAATGGAGCGGTAACTAGCGCACAAATTAGAGTGTTCCCCCTTTTTCAAAATATTCAAAACATCACCGCTCCAAAAAAAAAAACTTAGGGACCGCTCCAAAATCAATACATATCTATTGTCGCAATATAAGTTATTGTCGCAATAACTGATTCCTTGTTCATTTGTTATTTTAAAAGGTTTAAGCCAGTTGCTTTTGTGAGGTGGTTTCATGAAGGTAGCTCCCAATTGAAAATTCTACGCAATTGCATAGTCTATTATTAGGTGAGTCTATTTTAGTTTTATGTACATTTTTTATTTTTAGTTTATTTTTTTATCTACGCTGAGGACCCCTTGTTTGATACGGGCAAAATATTCGTTTTTGTTTGTTTTTTTTTCTTCGTTTTCATTTACTGGCCATAGACCCATTTATCGTATTTATATTTTTTCTGTTGCTTATGAGCACTAGAATCTCAGGCTTTGTGTCCACTAACTTGGGTCAAGCAGGTGACACTGGCAGAGAAGCTTTGTAATACACAAATAAACCTTTAATCTAATCAGCGCAGTCGTTGATCATCACGGTCATTGATGTCATGACGTCGCGAGGGACCCTCGGCGCTTTTACAAATGGTGAAATATGTCTTAATGTCGATAATATTTAAAGCCACTTCAATCGGTTAGTAAATATCAGACATGAATACATCAGAGGTTGCTTGATTTCGCTTATCTTTCACGAGCTGTTCGTCAAGTTCATGAACTAAATCATTGATCAACGTGCGGCCAGCACGGATTAAATCTTTACCGAAAAACTACACACCTTTTCTGACTATGGCATCTTTGGTAATATCACTGTGTTTTAAACTGGTTTCAACAAATTTCAATAAAGGCAAATAGAGGTTATTGTATCCGCTCATTGTTAAGCAATTCGATGCTCATGGCACGAGTGCTGAATGAATACTGCAATCAAAAACACAAAGTTCAAGAGGCGGAGCCAAAATGATAACTACTGCGTAGTACAGATCTTTTTCCTGGGGATGTTTTCGCACTGACTGCTGAATAAATACAGTTCTTTTGCTGTTTATTGCTATGTACGTAAATGTTGGTGAATAAGCCAAGGGAAGCGTCAGTTCCTGTACACCTATTCCCTGCAATGTAAAGGAGATATCTCCTGGAAGGTACATCGGCGCTTGCGGTAGGTAACCACCCCTCTTCTGGTTCTTTAATCACACTCGATCACGTCAGGCAACGCTCAATCTATTTGGCAACTGCTGACGCACTTTGAGATAAGGGACTATAGATGGCGTGATCCTGTAATAATAGATGGCGTTGGCAAGTATTGAATTATATACATTTATTCACAATTTTTGCTGTTTTACCCTTTATTTTACTCCAGCTTTAACTCTACTTTTACATTATCTTTTGCCACTATTTCAATTTTGTTCCATTTTGAGCTTGTCTCACACCATTTTATCTTCTTGGCTTTAGCCATAGTTCTTTGAAACGAGTTTTAGCTGAGTTACAAACGGATGTATGGTCTCAAAGTCACTTTGGTGCCTTTTATGAAACTTACAGCACCCAAGTGTGAGGTTGTATTTCGGTTCCACATATTCTTGGAAGAGTTTAAAGTAGTCTTGAGTTTTTTCGTTGCACTAAAAAAAATACGTCGAAAAGGTTTTCAGAAAAGGATAGGTTTGCTTTTTTTCCTTTTTTTTGCAAATTCAGATTATTCTCTCAGAAAAATTTGAGTTAATATTATAATTCTGGCTTGGTGAATGGGCAGATTTTAAACTAATATCTAATAACAGGTATCTTTTCCTTCTGCTGCAATTTGCAGCTGTAATCGTGTCGCGATACCACAAGAGAGTTCTTAAAAAGTCATAAGGAACAATCATATTGTCGAAACAAGCGTAAAGGCTCATGTTTTGCACGTGCTCTAGCAGTTCAAAAAAAGGCAAAAAGTAAACTTACCTTCCAAATACAGTGTATTTCAGATCCAAATGCGGTTGAGGTCCATAAGTAAAGAAGAACTGTGACCCATTTGTATTAGGACCACTGTTGGCCATGGAAAGAATTCCTCTTGCTTTATGCTAAAGGGTAGGCAAAAAAAATCGTTAGTCTAAAATTACAATAGCTAAAGCAACTAAAAAATTAAGATGTTAGTAATTATATGGAAATATGAAAGAATTCCATTATTCTTATTATCTGTGTTTTTTAATATTGAGATGAAACTATTAAGTTAGCGTTTTCAATATTAAGTGAAATAAGTAACTACAAAGTAACTTCCACTACTCGCTATCTTACAACGCGTATCACTTCCTTAGCAAACTATTCTTCGAACAAATGTGAGCATCTCCACCATTAAGTGAGCAAAGCAACTACGAGCTATCTTTCACTATACGCTTATCAATACTTTCACTACATTACCACAATACCCTTCTATATAAGCGAGCATTTCCACTCTTACGTGAAAAAAGGAACTACAAACTAAATATGACTAGTCACTGCCTTACTGCGATCACACTACTTTCGAAACCTTAAAACACTACCTTTCAGTGTGTATCACCTTACCACTATTTTTACCACCTTTCCACTCTATGTGAACATTCACACTGTTAAGTGAACAAGGTAACTACGTTCTACCTTTCACTCATCACCAGCTTGCCACGCTTAACACTATTTTCACCACATTACCACACTAACTTCCTATTTAAGTGAACGTTTCCACTGCTGTGACTACAGTAACTACAAAATTACTTTGCCTACTCACTCTATAAACAAAGTACAAATTCGTCAGTATGTATCAGCGGCGACACTTTCAAATAAGATCTGAAATTACTCGTTGTTACCTATTTGTTTACACGTAGACGTGACCATGCCAGGAAAACGACGACTTAGCAAAAAATTATAATTTTTAGGTAGATACAAAAAGAACCTTAAATGTTTTCCCCATTTTCATTGATAAAAATACTAAAGATAGGAGAAGAGGCCAGGGGCGCCAATTGAAGATTGGGCAGGGGATGGGCAATTGTCTTACTATATTTTGAGAAATATTTGTCTTGGTATTCTCATTATATTTTTTTTTAAACAGAATCCCCCAAGACTTGGAAAAACACCTTTTTGCACACCTTCACTAAAAATAAGTTAAGAAAAATCTTGCCCCTCCCCCTCCTTTTCCGTCGGAAGGAAACTTATTACGAAACCGTAGCAATTTTTGTTTAAAGTATGGTGTCATTTAATTTAGTTTTTTTCACCATACAGTAAACAAGAAGAAGAAGAAGAGAACATTCCGAATAACAAACAAAAATACAGATGTACGTGTATCATATGCAAATCGGCCAAAAAGATATTTTCCTTTTGCTTTTTTCGTTTAAAAAAGTTAACAGCCAAATGTAAAAGGAAATTCCGTGTTCTCTAATACGTGGGTGTGGTAAATAATTTTACTAAACGTTAATATATCACGTTATAAAAAATGATATAAGTAACGTTAATAAAATATTCTTTACCAAACGTTATGATTCTAACCTACAGATCATAAATTAGAAAGGGATCTTTGAGGCTTTAATATGGGTTAACCAGGAATCAAAAATTACTAGAACCATACAAACTTAAAACAGGCTAAGTTTTGTTTATTATAATGAAAGAACTGACTACCCATCTCTAAAGCGAAATTTTCTGAAAATGCCCTATACTTCAGAATTCCAAGTGATACATTGACCCTGAGCAAAGAAGAATAGGGCTGGAAGATAAGAGGGGACACAAATTGTAGATTTTGTTCTTTAGTTCCTGAGAACATCTCATCTTTAGCTGCAATGGTATTGCAAAGTCAGTAAACAAAACAAGAAATATTTTTTTCAAGATTAAAAATAAAGTCTGACACAAGTGAGCTACTTAACATCAAGCTGCCAAGAGATGAATAAAGAATATCATTCCGGGAGATTATTCGTTTATTGGGATTCAATAATATAGTTTAGCATGGTTGACCTGACCCTGAAACCTGCTTCAGTTTTAGTTAATTAGGACTGTAATTGGAAGGGAGAAGAAGAATATTTGACGCAAATAAACCAGCAACGATGAATAAAAGTTCAAATAGGGATAAAATCCGTTTAATAGACAGTGTTTCACAAACAGTGATAGAAATTTGCAAAAATACCAGATATTTCAGTCACATATGCAGTGACCATCATCAGTAGTAAAACTAAACTAAAACAGTTTAAAACTATAGTTTATATACGAAATAAAATTGAACTACATATTGTTTAATTCTCTGATTCTTTTCAAAGCAAAGGCGGAAGCTAGCCTCTTTGACCTTCTTGGATTCGATCCATTAGCGTTCAATATTATAACACTTGAACAGAGGTCAACTACATTGGGTGAATCGAACTTTACTCTGTCAGATTTTAATAAAGTATCGTAGATTGAGATCTAAGATAAGTAGATCGTAGATCTACGTATCGTATAGTAAATTGTGTTAAGATCTGGCTTTATTCCAATTGGAGAAAGAAGGAAATACAAAGGATTCGTCACTGTGAAAGTCCTTATTCAGGCCAAATGTGCACAAATAGAAGGAGAAAAATAAGTTTTGACCAGGAAAAAATTGGTACAGAAATGGTTTCTTCGCCATCCGGACCGGAAAAAAAATGCTTAACAACATATCAAAAATCTAAATCTCTAGCTCGATGCAAAATTGTTTTTTTTTTAATGTTTTTTATTTATTTTCTCAAAAACCGGGGAAAAAAATTAAAAACGTAAACTATAATGTTATACACATCTTTTTAGATCAGATTTTGGCTCTGAATTCATTTCTGATACTCCTTTCGTTACCTGACCAAAAGAAAAATATTTATCAGCAAAAAAAAAAATGGGGAAAAAAACTTACCAGCGTTTATCAAGGTCTACTACGGAATAAGTTTGTCGTTCTTGTAGTCTATTTGGCTATGTAAACGGAAGGCTTAGAAAAAAAAGACTAAACAACAATAAACATGAATGACGAAAAACCTCAGCGCCAAACACCATGAGACAAGGTAGGTTCTAACTTAATGTGTTCAGAGAAAAGCTTTTATCTTATTTTCAAATATATAAAAATTGCACATCATCAAAATGTAGGAACTAGATTTTTCATCATCACAATTAACTGTTATTCTTCTTCACCAAGTTTTTCTTCTTGAAACTTCGAATTGTTGCACGAGCTTCCCTTACAGGTACGGCAGGCTATAGTACACTCAAGTCCGTTTTTCTTACAGGTACACTTTTCACTATCACAGCCGTCAATACGACAAGAGCATTTGATAATTTTCAGCAGCTGAGATGGAGCGGCAGGAAGATCTGTTTTTATTGGCGCAAAAACTTCGTTATCCTGCAGTTTCCATTCCAGGCGTAAAGGGTCTACTGGGTTCCCGAGCCAGATTTGAACTTGGCAGTAGACACGTAGCGAGTGGTACTTCGCTGCTGCCTGAGTCGGTGGCAGTTCTTGTGGATGCACGAAAGTGGTGGCAGTGCTCACTTTTCTGTGAAAGATTAGCTTTCTGGCAGTGTCCAGGTTCGAAACATCAGGGCAACCATACAGTATCAACAATGCTCGCTCTCCTGCTGCCACAATATCGTCAAGCGATGCGAGCTTGTCACCAAATATAGCAGCGCTGTCCCTAAAACTCTTGTTGGAAAGTACCAGCTGAACGGCTCTGCCTTTTCCAATTCCATAAAGGTGAGACGTTGTGTCACAACCCAGCACGGCATGACAGAACGGTATCAGATTGCTGACATCTGTTCCTAGCTTCTGCTTCATCTCACTAATAGCCCAAGCTGAACTAGTACCGCCATACTTAGCTTCAGGTGAGAATTATAAACGCCCGGAACGCGAATCTGATCGACTGATCAGAAGAACTAAGATGTCAGTATCATCAGCAACCACGATTGTTTCTGTAAGACTAGCAGCTTCTACGGCTTTTTCTACAATCAGAACGTCGGCGTCTCCTTCCGAGTGGAAAATTCGGAAACCAACGGCTTCCAAATGGTTGCCGAGCAGCTTCAGGAAACGTCCTTTGTTTGTCTTAAATGAAAGAAACTCTTCTTTCTTCATGCAGATGGTCATCTCTTCGGTGAAAAAGACTTGGCGGCCAACCATCCTTGCTCGACGTAAATGGGTAGCATCTTTGATTGCTGGACCACCTTCATATCCGTCAAAAACAACGATCGCACTAGGGCACCTTGCTTGTACGTAATGGACGTATGAAGCAAAGATGACCTTGAAGTTTGACCCTACCTTCCATGGAACTCGATGTAGAAGAGAACCACCATCCAAGACAATGTTACACGCAGAAGCAGGTCTTGAGGGTGACTGAGTCTCAATCCCGCAAGCCTGAAAGATCGCTTTTGCAAGCTCTGGCTTATTTGCTTTTCTCATAAGGCCATCGCTTTCGAAAAGAGAAGGAGGAATCGTACAAAGTTCGTACTTGAAGTATTCTTCTCGGAGGTCAGTTCGTTGGGCTACTATTATAAACCGCTGGAAAAGGAGCGCCGGATCTATGTGTGCTACCACAGAGGACCCGGCCTTTTTGGCATTCATTAGGGTCACTTGGTCTTTTTTCTTGAAGACTTGCTCCTTCAAGGTTTTTCCCATCATCTTACTTAGAATCAACTTTCCAGCCACATCTGCCTCGTCAACATTAATATCTTGGGAAGAAGTTATGCTGTTGGCAGTGTTTCTAAGCTGATTGTCACCTCTGAACGGAGAAGATTCTATAAAGTATGCCACGAGCTTCTGGGTATCGTCGAAGTCACGCTCCTTTCTACTGGAACTCATGTCGTGGTGCTGCTCACTTGTCGAGTAACCAATTTTTGTCAAATTTTGAATCAAGAGGTTGATCTCCAGGCATGCTGGTCTTTACAGAACCCAAATGGCTCTCTGCTGTTCTGTCATCCCACCTCCAGTTGTAAGACCGCCCGATGTTTTCAGACTTCTCATATACTCCTGCTCGATGACAAGATCTGCCGAGAGCCCAGCCCAGCGTCGCTCTGATCTTCTAATGGTATGACCTCCCTGTTCAAATGCTTCGAAGATTGGTGGGTGACTAGTCTGAAGCTTAGCCATCTCTTGCTGGTATATCCAGACTGACTTGACATAGAGGTTATGTCCAGATGCTGTTAGAAACGGAAGCATCTCTACTGCAGATTGTAGGTGCAAATCCCACTGGCCTAGTCTCTCGGCACGTATGAACTTAAGCAGTATCCCAACCATATCAAGATACTGAAACCAGAGCTTCACAGTTCTCTGAGTCAGGAGGTCTTGGCGTCTCTGCTTGAGAAAGTTCCCAATAACAGCTCGTCACCAATAAAGCTCGATAGGAAAAGAAATGGATTCGGAACGCCGGTAGGCTATTTGTTCAGATGGGGAAAAATGAACCGAAAATTCGTGCTCCTCTTCGAAAAATACCCCGTGATCGTGTGTCGCTTGATTTTTTTTTTATTTTTTTTTATTTCATACAAAAACAAAACCAAAGCATAAAAAGAATTAAATGATTAAACGTGACGTTTCTGTCTAATAAAAGAGCACAAAAACAATCGTTTCTTAAAAGGGAAACCATAAATAAACTACTTTTCTTTTCACGGTTCCTCATTCTCGGATTCTGGAAATATCTAAAAAATAGGCGCAAAAAACGTGAAAAAAAAGGGAATTTCGCAACAGGATGGAGATTTATCTTTTTGATATGTTGTAGAGCTCTCTTTTCTGAACACAGTGGTGCAAAAATAATTTCTGTACCAATTTTTTCCTGGTTCGACCATTTTTTTCCGGGTCTTTCCCCTACTAAAACAGCGATGAAGATTTTGTCCCCCTCTTAGCTATTTACCAATTTAGCTATTAAGACGGATAGGTCGGTTTGCTCGGGTACCGATGGAACATAGAAAGAGAAATTTATAAATTTACAGATTTTATAGACTTAAAGGCTCCCTGAAAATTTATTAGGCAACAGAGATTTTGGGATTTTTGGGACCCTAAAGGCATGCAACTTTGTTTTGTTTTTTCCATTTTGATAGTTTATTCTTATACCACGTGTGACTGCAGGACAGATCAGGGTCTAAAAAGATGCTCTGATGCCGTTTTACACGCTGAAATTTGCTCGCTTAGTATCTGCATCTATCATTAAATGAATCTTTTGTTTTAGATTTGAACGAATGTACAAAAAGAAAACCTGTCTTTTGGTTTCTGTCTGTTTGTTTCTTCAAACAGCAAGAGATTTTTGGGAGATTTTAATAAATACGGTTTAGGTTCGCCAAGTGCCATTCTTATGTGATACGTGATATAAAGCGATATTATCAAAAATTGTGGCGTTTAAAGTTATTTAATGTTTTTTATTAATATTTGTCCACATCGTATGGAGATTCTGTGGAAAATAGATGTGTCTATGTAGCTACTTATATCTTTGTTTAGTATAAAAGTTAAACGATTCTGCGCAAAATCGCCCCGTCATTTTTACTCGCCTTGTATGCATACTCAATCGGCTAATCTCATTCATCAAAAAATCTCATTCTCATTCATAAAATAATGTCATTCATTCATAAAAGATCTGCCACCCCGCCATTTTTACTTGCCTTGTATGCATATTCAATCGGCTAATCTCATTCATAAAATACGCTAAATACAGAAGCTCGAAAACTGATACATAATAATAAATATATATAAAAACAATTCAAATCTTTATCAAAATGGACTAAGAAGCAGGTTTTTTTTTCTCAAGAAGATATACAAAAAAGTGAAAACGAGGGGCTCAAAACTTGGGCTTGACGTAACATAGATATTAAATTGATCTAAATTATAAATGTATAAATTTTAGTGAGTTGAGGAAAATCAGTTAAAAAGATCAAGCTATGTTAAGCTATGATAAGCTATGTTAAGTCCAATCCGTACATTTTGGAAACGAGTCTTTTTATATATAACATTATCATAAAGAAATAACACAATCAAAGATGGGATTTTTAAAGGTCAAACGAAAATACTGAAAAAACACAAAAATCAAATATTTCGAGAGGACAACCGCCTCTCTTCTTCAGCGCGAGTTGTTCGTTAGTATCCGCCAATGGCAGTTCAGAATTTTTGGATTTTGTGCAAATTGCAGATATTGGCAAATGACTGACTCATTTTATGGTTGTTAGGTATTTGATTTTAATTCTTGTAATTTCGTCTTTGATTGAATTTTATTTATCTTTTAATTTTTTGGCTGTTTTTTTCATGGGTTTTTAATTGGTTTCATTGACTTTCAGCGTTTGTTTTTTTCTTCGGCATTTTCCTTGTTTATATTATTTTGTTCGTGCTAAAGAAGAGATACGGTTGTTCCCTAGAAATATTCGCTTTGTGTGTTTCTTCAGTAATTTCGTTTGGCCTTTAAAAATCTCATTTTTGATCGTTTTCTTTCTTAATGTTATGGCAGGCCAATGTGGTATAAGAAATTATATATTATTCTCGACTTTTTAGTTTTCTCTAAGACAAAAAAGGCTTTAGCCTTCTCTAAGATCCTATCTAAGATTCCAAACTAAGTTAACATGGCCACAGGAAAATGTTCTTAACGCTGCGCATTTACGTTTTGCATAATAGTGTTCGTTTCATACTTTTTTATTGCCCAATCACCCAATTATATTGTTTTATTTATACAAGGCGGAGCATACAACAGGGGGGAACTTTGATGTTGTATTATTGCAATGCCATCGGAATTGCATATACCAATAAAATTTGGAAATAATTGAACAATGACAAGTGGCGGAAAATTTTTCACAAATTTATGCGACAAACTGACAAAAAAGCGACCGAAACACGATAGAAAAATCGTTGATCTGAGTAAAACGAGTTAAAAATAAAATAGATTACCTTCAATTCTTCTTTGAGTTCATCCTCAAATTTTCTCCCCCATATTGAAGTGCCACCTTTGCCAGTCCCAGTAGGATCACCTGTTTGCACCATAAATCCTTTAATATTTCGGTGGAATATGCAGCCATTATAATAATCGCTGCCACATAAGGCAAGGAAATTCTAAAAGTAGGAACGAATTAATCCACCTAGAAAAAAAATGATAGCAAAAAAAACGAAAATTTGAAAAGCAAGATCAAACAGAGTGGAAATAATGAAAATGAGGATGTGCAAAGAGGAAAAAGGAAGCTAAAGCTTTCTAAAAAAAAACTGTCATAAATGATATATAAACTCGAATTAAACATCAAAAGGAAAATCTTGTCCTACGATGAGCATTTCCTACAAAGAAGTCCCTTCACGTGAGTCAGGGGTGTACACTCAGAGTTAAAGAGCCACTACTATGTCACTGCTAGTGATCGGAGCCGTTCAAAACTAAGGTTTTAAATTAGGGTGTATACAATTAGAGTTAGAATAAGGAAATATAAGAACACTCTAGCTTGTATAAGGTCTTCAACTGTTGTGTCTAACACTCCAAAGTTCTTACCTCAACATTTATCTGTCAAAATAACTTGGAATTTTACTTGATAGGAATGACAGCACACTATTCTGGGTAAATAGTAATTGCCTCAAAGCGCTGTTAGCAGGAGTCCAGGCTTACGATCAGAATTATACCCATACTGTAGAAATTCTTAGGATTTTGGTTTGGTTCTTTGAAGACTCAAGGAGTGAGACTATGCGTTGAAAATACTTTAACTTTCAAAGTTTAAGTAAACATACATAATTGACGTCAAAGCCTTAATGAAAACTGGGATCTGAAGTGTTTACGGACGTTCAAGATTTTTTAAATGGTTTTAATTTTTAAAAGATTTTTAATTTTTAAAATAATTTTTTACAAGATTTTTTAAAATAGCACATCCAAATACTTTAGGACATATCTTAAAAACTAGCATTACCACATGATCACCCCCCCCCCAAAAAAAAATAAGGTACTTATGATTAGTCTCCCTAATAAACAAAATCACATAAGTTCCTTTATTTTGGACAACTGGAGCTCTATTGTTGTTTGAGAAGAAGAGAGGCCCCCAAGACACATTTAACTAAAGCATTTATGAGAACAAATCTTAACTAAGGAAATCCTAGCAATGCGAGCAAATCGAGGCAACACACTAGCACTACCTTGGTAAAGGGTCATGTGTTTCTCATGTGCTGTATTTTTTTCTTTTTTTTTACCACCCATTTCGTATGGAAATCAAGTTCATGGAAACTTGTGAGGGGCTCATTTGATCAGAAATTAAAGTTTATTGTACCTTTTCTAGGGACAAAAGTGATCGCAGGGCATCTTCCCACGTCCTTTTCGCCCCCAGGCAGCCTTGTAGTCCCCATGGTATAAGGTACAATTTTGACCCAGCTATTTTGTTCAGAACAGTAGAAAGGTCTAATAAGTATGCCTTAAGGATAAAAAAAACAACTCCGAAAAACCCAAGGGCAAGGGCCCTAAATTATATAAATTAACCATTTTTAACATATATGTTTTAATGCAAAAGGCTTCATTGTCAAAGCAGCTTGGACCTTTAAAAATCATTGGACAAAAAGGTTACATAATGTTTATCTTCTTTCTGAGCACCACACAGTATTTTACAGAAGTTACAAGAACTCTATTAACTTAATAATCATCCTTTTGCACTTAACTGATACCACTTGAACAGCTTCTGTGGCACCCTTATTAAGCATCTCAAAGGGAGGCAAACGTAAACAGAAATACAAAAGAAAGGGGGACCAGATTTGGGAAAAAAGGGAATTGTTTCTAAAAAAAACATTCATATTTTAAAGTTAAAGAAGTTGGTCTTTTTTCTATATTCAGACTTCTGGATTGAGCTGAAAATACCCCTGCGGGTATCTTTGTGGAATTTCAATCATTGGAAAGACATAAAGCAAATGAACGGTTGCCTAGACTATTGCCATATCATCATGGCTCTACAAAGAGTGCAAAAAATGTAAAAAGGGAAACTCAAGAAAGTCAGTCAACTAAAACTAATATGAAAAAAAATATTACAAAATTCTTCATCCAGCTAATTCTTTACTGAAATAATTTTCTGCATCCAATGATGCTTTAGATTACATCTGAAAATCTGGCCAAAAACTAAAAACTAAAAAAACCGACAAAATCAATTGAGGCAATATTAGAGAAAAAAAAACATTGGACAAACCCTGCAGTTATTTTTTCTTTGGGAATATTTTATTCTCTCCTTTACTGTTTTGCCTCTCTGTGTCTCTTCTTCTGGCCAAGTAAAGATTAATTTATAGACAGCAGAAATTGTGTTCATGAATACAGATTAACAAGGACAGTGAAGACTTACCTCACATGTCCTGGGACAATCCTCACAAAATAGTTCAATCTTAATATCACCTAGGTCTGTATGTAGAGTAACAGCCTAAAATCAAAATTACATACTAAATCAAATGTGAAGAATTAAGAGACATAAACTGAGAGATACTTAGGGAGGATTAAAAGACCATACGCCCCTTAAGTTCCAAAAATAAATGAATCTATCCCCCAAAAAAATAAAAACTCTTACTATTGGGGTAAAAAAAGGGGTTTTTCTAGTCTTTGCCCTCTTGGTAAATCTGGGACCCCTTCTTGGAAATCGTCAATGAGCATACACATAAATTAACAGAACTTAACAAAGGCAGTTCTAAGCTCTTCAGTTTCCAAAATTCAAGCTTTCTTCAGTGAACAATCAGTGATGTAGAATTAATTTCGTCTTACACTTCTTTTACTAATTAACTATTAAGAGAAAACAAAACACAAATAATTGGCACATCATACCCCAATGGCATCTTTACACCACAATGGGCCACCTTCTAAAGTAATACAATCGTCTTGATTAAGATCACTTGATGTCCTTAAATTGTTTCTTTCTTTTTTTCAAGCCTGTCTGTGAATACAGTTGCACCTTTGTTTGTCCAGACAATTGCATTTATGGATTTCATTCTCCGTATATTTATAGGTTTGTTTTCTGTTGCAAATTCCCAGTAGGGATTCTTTGAAACCTTTCACTTCATCAATAAAGTAAGTTTATTGTTCTAAGTGAACTGAAAATTATTGACAAGGCTGGTATAATACTTTAAGCAAAACGCAATTCTATACAAAAGAAAGCAAGACTTGGACCAGAATATTCACTATGAACAGCCAGTTTTTGCAAATTAGGCTAAATGATGGCTTGGTAATTTAAATAGAAGATTTATATTAAGCAAAGTTCCAATAATTCTCAAATACTCATTTTGTTTGTTGGTGAACACACATAAGTCAGCTGTACTTTCATTCTTTTTTTTAAGTATGGGTAACAAGAAAAATAAGAATAAAGCAAAGAAACAAAATGTATCTGTAAGTGGCAGTTTGCCAACTCTGTCTTCATTGATGTTTTTTTAGTTTAAGAGTAAAAACTACCAGGATCACTCCTAACAATACATGACAGTATCAAATCAGAAGGGACCAACGTAGTTATGTGCATTCCTCCTTCTCTTCCCAGGTCAGAGCTTTACTCTTTCATCCTACCCCCAAGATTTTTTTTTTCAAATGCTTTATTCTGATGTCTTCAGCATCAAATGAAGGTCTAGCACAGAAAAGGCTGAATATAAAACGTTGGAACTGTTCCCATACGTGAAATGGTTTGGAATCTCTACTCCATCTCCTTCTGCTCTTCTTATCCCCAAAAGGGAAATCCTGCTTGCATGACCTCATAGTGGCATCAGGTTGGACCTTTCACAAGTTCAGTGAGTTGCTAGTAGTATCTAACTTGTCTTTGGTCAACATTTAGCATTACCTTATCTTTACTCTCAATTACTCAGCTAAAAGGCTGTTATATAGCTTGGGAAAAACTTGAGTAAGAGGAATGGAGCAAACACCATCAAAATCTTCCTTGTTACCTTTCTTTTTTATGGGAGTGATAAAACCTAATAAACAAAATTTGGGAATTTATCAGTAGAGGTAATTTCATTAAAAAGTAAGGACAAAGGCTCTGAGAGATTGTCAGCAAAGGGTTTAATTAGTACAATCCAGATGTCTAGTGGACAAGTACTGCACTTTTTAATGTTCTTAATTTTTTTTCCCCACTTCAGAAGGCAAAATAACAGGAAAATTTAGAGAGCACAAATCATAAGGAGTGTCAAAAGAGAGTGGAGGGAGGCTCTGAACTATGGAGGAAAGAAATTTGTACAGACTGTTGACTGTAACTGAGGGGCCTTCTTGGAAATGGAAATCAATATTATCATGAGTTTTCCCACAATTTTTTTTTATTCTATTATACCATTGTTTTGGCTAAAATATGTCCTGGGAAGGTATTTTGAAGTACTTATCTCCTCTCCTTCTCCCTCAAGAGGATCCTGAGATTTGCCTACATGACAGGTCTATACCTATTGAAATTTTGACAAAACAACATTTTACCTTAATTTTTAGTTATAAGATTCTTTTCCCCTGGCTTTAATTCTGCAGATGCAATTTCTGTTATTTGAGTAGTATTTTTAGCCATACCAATGTTAATTTTCAAAATTTAAGAAATATATCTGAATATCTTTAAAACTCTATAAATCAGGATTGAGCAAAGTTGTAAGGCTAAAAATAATTTTGTTGGATTGCATTTTAAGCAGAAGATCTATTTTACAAGGTTTCACTTTATAACACACTGATTTTTAAAGGTCATCAAAGGTCAGAACCCTCTAGAGCAAGAAGGAGTGGAGGTAGGTACTTCAAAATACCTTCCTGGAACATACTTTAGCCTTTAAATCTATCCCTGAAAGTTTCATTTTCCTAACCAAACTCCTTTCCAAGATAGCCAAAAGTAGCTAAAGTAGAATTTTACCCTAATGTCTTTTTTTATATGTTTTTTTTATGCTCTTTCACTTTCATCTTAGCTAAATTATATGACCCACCACAAATTTACCATGTTTTCTTTAAGAATGCTTAACCAATAAATAAGTACCTTAATAAGGGTAGGCCTAGGATATATCCTAAAGGATAATAATAGCATTTAAAATCAGCCTACCTTATTTTGGCAAATTTTGGTCAAGTTCACAATTTCCATACTTGAAAAACTTACAAATCACAATTATTTTTTGAAGAAACTCGGGTAAATTTTTACCAAAAAATATTATTGACTTACGAATAAAGTGAATATACCTTGCTTTAAACACAATCATGTCAAAAAGTAAAATTAGGCTATCTCCTATTTTGCCCAAATATAGGCTAATTAATATTTGCACAAATATATTTAGGATCCCTAAATTTAATAGATCAACCTTAATAACATTTTTATATGAGGACACCCAATTTTCAAAACAGATGATATAAAAGACACTATATTCAAAGAAACTCACCATAGTTAGAATTCCTCGTGTTTATGATTTAAAATTTGAATCCAAAGTTCCAAACCCTATTTTGCAACCACCATCTATTGGGCTTCCGTAAGATGTTAGCTGGATGTGAGCCATCCATCCACGTACAATTTTGTTTCATCTTGGATTTTTTCAATGATTAAATAAAAAAGAAGTTACTCAAAGATTTTTTTTGAGGGGGGGGGGGAGGGGGTGACACAAAAAACCTAAAAAGAAACAATAAAAATGTGTTTATATCCGTTTATGTTACGTTTTAACGAGTCAGATAAACATTTGGGGAGTGTGGGGGGGGGGGGGGTTCAAACCCCTTTAGCCCCCCTGGGTACGGCTTTGGGTACCTCTTGTTGTACTCAATAAAATAAAATGCACATATACCTTCCAAACCAGTGTGTGTCACAAAGTGACTCAGCTTTTGCGTTTTGTATGCAGCAGGACACAGAAGAAGTTAAGACTCAATTTGTTTGGAGAAAGGGGAAAAAAACCCAGACAACTACTATCTTATATCATCTGAATTAGACCCAGTTTGAAGGCCTTAACAAGGAAAAGATTTCAACAATGGTTGCCGCAAACCACGTAAATCGAAATTGATTTGGCTTTCCATTTTAATTTTAACGGACAGGGGCGCCAAAAGGGTGGGGCAGCAACCGAAACTTTCTGAGGATTGGTGAAAGCTGGACCAAAAGTCCAAAATTACACCAAATCAGAAAAAAAAGTAGCTATTGCGGATTTCCAGAGAGTCCAAAATTTTGATTCGATTTTGGTAAACTTCCAAGGTCTGATATTGAAGGTCCAAAATTCAGTAGTACAATTTATAAATTCGACAAAGGAAGTCTTATAGTGATATGTTTAGTTATTAAATATAATTAAAGTCGAATCAAAAATGGAATTGTACAACAAGGTTGAAAAAAAGTTTAGGTTTTAGCTGAATTTTGCACGAAATTTCAATTTTATTCCTCTCTTATTTTTGAAGCCTAAGTGAATTTTTTGGGACGGATATGGTGCAATACGAAATTTTTTTGCCTAATTCGTCAAATTTAAACTAATAAAGGGAAATTTGTTTCTGACCTTAAATAAGTTATTCGCTTATCAAATTTACTGCTTTTGCATTGGTTTCACCTATTTTATTTTCCATCTTTTTACGTCAAAGTTGAACATATAATTGCAACTTACGACTTCTTAGAAATATTCTGAGCTTAGAGTCGTTGATCTGAGCGAAATTTTTCATCTGCGTTAAAAAAAAATAAAAATAATAACGATTAAAGGTATTTTCCTATTAGTTTTTAGCATACAAAATTCGAAACGAATTAGGACTGTTGTGGCTTTTTCAATGCTATCATAGATTCAAGCTCTTAAAATCTTTTATTAATGCATGACTTTGTGAGGTTGACTTTGTGAGGTTGTTTTATGAAGCAAGAAAAAGTTTACGGAAAGGATACTTTGTAATTTTCTAAATTCCACATATATTTTTTGCCTCACGATATACTGAGTCACTTGAAAGATGGAAAGTTATAATCCATAATTCAAAAATAAAATGAAAAAAAACGTAAATTTTGCAATGAAATGCGCTGAAAACTAGAGTACTAGGCATAACCGAGAGAATAAAAAAGTGCGGTTAAAAGATGTCAGATAGGTCTTAAAAGTGAATAAACAAATGAACAAGTTTTTTAAACTGAAAGTAAAAAAAAAACATTATAACTTAAAACGAACAGAAGTAATTCCGTATTTGAGGGGCTGCCTCTTCCTTAATCCCTTGCTATTTATGTTAAAGTTTTTTAGTATTAAAAAAAGCTTCTTATTCTAATTAAACGGCCTTTGTGTTTTAGGAGTCGTTCTTAAGAATTGGGACAAAAAATCAAACTTTAGCCTAAAGAGTAAGGTGGTTAGGAGGAGACAGCACCCTCATATACAGAATAATTTAAATTGGTTTCAAGCAATTCCTTATTTTCAGCTGAAAAAATAGTCTAATTTCTGATCGTTCTTCAAATAATTCTGGAAAATACACCTCACCCTCAATGGAAAATCCCCATCCAGCAAAAATTCTCCAAGAATGGTTACTCTCTTTTAAAATACCTATTGGAAAATTTCTCTTTGCTTAAAATCCCTCCTGAGAAATTTCATCAGACAACTCTGCCAGGAAAATTCTTCCTAGCCTACTTTCATCTGAAAAAAGACTTATTTTTCATATAATTTCTGATTTTTTTTTAAATTATGCCGGAAATCCCCCCCTCCTAGACAATTTTCCGATAATTTGGTTTTCATTGAGATAACTTGACTTTTTGGGTACCCTTTGCCCCCTTTTAAAAAATCAGTGAAATTTCCCAGGCTTTTAGCTTTTGATGGGAAACATTAAACTTAATGAATGTCATAAGTAGAAGTGACCCTATAACTCCCACGGGGACTCCTTATATGGGCATAGAATACTGACGGGGCTCCATATATGGGCATGGAGTCCCTAGGGAGAAAGATTGCGTAATCGGTCAATGACCTCTTTTTTCCAAGGTCGATTTATTTGATGTTTCTATGTGTAATAACTCCGGAACGAAGGTTGCACATGCGCATTGAATTCTAACGGGAACAATGTTATTGGCATCTAGGACTCGAGGGGGAAGTGAATTTCCGAGAACTTGATTGCGTAATCGATCGTGAATGTTATGATCCAGAAATAGTATTTGTTGTTGTTGCTCGAGCCAAATGCTATGAGTTTCCGGGAAACAGTGAGATCACATGGTTCCCTTCTCAACCAATCAGAGGACTTTGTTTACATATCAGCGGTGGAGTGAATATGAGGAAGGGATTATCGATATATTTTTATTAGTCTGGGAATAGAATTCAAGAAGTGAGAAGAAGAACAGTTTGAGTTTACTCATTTAGATATATATTTGTGATGGCGATGAGTGGAATGTTTACCCTATTAGAAGTTGATAGTGGAGTTGATGATAATAGTACAAGAGCACCAAACATTGCGGTGGAAATCACGAAAGGATCACGTCTATGTCTGGAATGGGATGCAGTATATGCAAGATATTTGATATCCTTCAGCAAATTTAAAATGGAGGATCAATTATGTTTTGCTGCTAAAGTTGATATAGCACATGAGAATAGACTTCAATGTGCTTTAAGTGCATTGTTGAAACATATTGAAGACAATAAACAGTATCGTTAATTGTACATGATCTGTATTATTGTTGTTGTTGTAATTATTCAATAAATTTGTTTCGAAATCGAAAATGTTCTCTTTCTTTTCTTGTTAGGGCTAACGAATCATGGTCAGTCTAGAGTCAGCAGTCGGAGTGAAAGGACTGAAAAATGAATAAATTTGAGAAAGAGAGAATTAGATCAAATCTAGTGTTTATGGAAAAACATTTGATTTTTGATGATGCCTTTTCTCGAGTTATCTCTTAAACGCAGGATATTCTCTTGTCAGGGAACACTTGACAATATAATGAGGAGTGATTCTCCCCCATTGGATTATTGTATGAAACTTTTAAAATGTGACTCAAATGCTTATAGTCAATTTATTGATATATTAATTGGAACAAAGCAGAATCATATTGTGGATATAATTTTGAAAATATTGCCAATGGATTCAATGTAGATGGCTCCCCCCATCATTCGAAAGAGCTAACGTCACAGAGCTACTCCTCTCTCTACCATTTCACTCTCATTGAATTTATCAAACGAAGAGGATCAGTTTCGTTTTAGCTGTGAGTGAGTTGACATCGGAAACCGAAAAATGTTCTATATATGTCCATTGTGCATGTACACTCTTGGCAGTTACAATCAATGTGAGAATTGTACAATTATTGATGACTATAATGGAAAGTGTAAATTATGTAATCCTTGCAAATTACATAGAGGCTATGCAGTACAAATTAAAGGATGTAATTCATGTCTTGAGGAGGTGTGTGACTCTCATCCTAGAGGGCACCTCTGCTCCAATTGTCACAATGATAAATGTGATCAGTGGGAGAATACTTACCCCGCTATGATTGGAAAGAATCCTAAAGGTGATTTCAGTTTATTTCTACGAGATTGGTATCGTCGTGGATTTAAATTATTTTGGGAAGAGGAATCTGGTCTACGATTCAACTATTGGGGTAACAAGACAATCTGGTTTCTACGTCATCGTTGCGATGACACCACCTACTATGACTATAAACTAAGTGATTTTTATTTGGCAGTTACCGAATGTGATTCACCATTTGAAAACACTGTATGTGATATTGCTTCAAATAGACAGATTGAAACTCGTGAATTTCAAAATATGAATGCAAATAGTATCATTGACTATACAAAGAGATATGACAAGAGTGAAGTTACATTGTGCTGTAGAAAATGTGACCCTGACTTTGCAGTCAATCAAGATAAATATACAGTGAATCCAAATGATTTACCAGCATTAGTGGTTCACGACAGTTGCCTATACATCGAAGATGAAGAAATCTAAAGTGAAAATTTAAAGACATTGTTGTATATATATATATGCATTTTATTAATAAACAATTTCACAAACATTTTTTAAGCACTTTACTCCAGGATCTGACTGTAATAACAACCATTCTCCCTGGACTTGCTCGATGTCCGTCTCAAATGGAAGTTCTCTCGCGATGTGGAAGATATCACTGCAACTCGTTCTTTGGCAATCTGGACTGGGAGGGCTTACGCAGGCAAGGCTTCGGAAAAACTCGTTGTTCACAGGGCGTTTTGTCAGCAGGTACTGTACAGCAGCTTTGATATGCTTTCGAATTCTCAGAAAAAAAAAATTCCTGTCTTTCAGAATAACGAATTCAATCTAAAAATCCAGGGCAGCAATCATTACACAAGGGTTGCTGTAGGTGAAGATCTGCAATACGAACTAAGCCTTCAAAACCACCGAAGATCCGGAGATTGACATCAAAAGCCAGCACAATCTGCCCCAAAAGAACTGTGCATAACCGTCTCAGCTCAAAGAGTACCCCAGGAATTGACGGCTCCTGTTGCTGAAATACACCGGGAAAAGCGGTGAAAGTTGCTGCAGAGCTTACAATAAACTCAATTTCGGCTTTCATTGTTTGCTGTTTTAGCCATTTTACAATTTTCAAATATTTTGCATTTGACATCAGGTACTCCAGAAATTTTTTCTTTGGCACGAATTCTAGCATTCGTGGGCAACAATATTCAATCAATGCAGGCCACTGTTCCATCAAGTGGCTTGCTGCTTCCCCTATGGTGAGCCATCTTGTGGAGACGTGTTTCATAAACTTACGCTGAGGAACTTTAACTTTCCGTTGGCACTGGTTGAAATCGTCAGAACGAGCTGGCCATCCCGTGAAAAAGTGGTAAACAGCGATGATCATATCAGAGCACTCCTCCCCGAGTTCTTGCAGCCCTTTCAGGAATGCATTATGCACTGCATGAATGTTGTAGGTTCCCAAAATTCAATAGGCCTTTTGAATACCTTTTTCTCTTTTCTGAGTCTATGATGGGCCACACTTTCTTATTGACACTGGGCCATCACTTGCAAGCATCAGCAATCTCTCAAATGAAAGTTCTGCATCTTCAATACTCTGCAGGATTTTCTGGATCTTCACTGGTTGCATGTCCCATATAATATGTCCGAAAATGCCAACTAGCCACTTGTTTCTGCTCTTTTGACCAGTATCGAACTCTTATTCGGAGCTCCTCTACCCCACCATTGTTCGTTGTTTCATCATATTCCAGCACAATGTCAGATTTCTGGATGTCTTCAACTAAAATTCCTCAAAAGTACGGATAAATAGCCTCCGTCAACAAGCATCTCGTTTTTTTTTAGCATTTAACGACAAGCCTTCTGGTACAGAATCAGGGAACATTGTTTAGAACACCACGGCAATATGATCACACGAAGCTGCAGCAAAAGAACAATACTCTTTAAAAGCCAAACTATCTCCGCCCTTGACGCTGCATCTCGCTCGTGGAGCATTTCCAGATTCTTTTATGGTACGCTATCGTCACTCTGTGAGTTTGGGTGGCTTCCGGTTGGAGCTAATGCAGCTGGTTTAACATGACAGAAGCTTTCTTTTTGTGATCTTGTGCACCTGCATGTTGAAGAAGGGCCTGGAACCCTTTCTGGCAGCTGAGTGTTTTTTTGCAAACTTTACAATAGAACGAGCTGTCACTCCATTTGTGCACCACTCTTTCACTTTATGCCCAGCACCGTCTTCCCTACTGAGCCAGCTCTCCAAAAATTTTGTCTTGCCCATTATCTTACAGCGACCTGATATAAGAATGGGTTTTAGGACGGAATTCAAAAACATATGAAGCTAATACAAATACAAACTGCCCAAAACCAATGAAAACAAGAATTTAATCTTACATTTTGACATCCTCAGACCTGTGAGCATGCATGCCTTTTGCAGGAAATGGTCTAAAGTAAGAATTAAAGTGAAACTTTTTATCTTCTTGGAAAATAATTACAATCATAGTATAACTTTTCCTATCTTCTACGGAAAAATTTAGAAGTGTTCAACTCAGAAAAGCCCGAAAACGTAATTTACATATCCCAAATCATAAGTTTCAGACAACACACTCCTATGAACGGCTAAGACATCTTGCTCAGAAAAGCCTGAAATAGCAAACTAGTCATCCCAAACTATTGGTTTCAGACAACAAACACGTATGATGGACTAAGAATCCTAGCTCTGAAAAGTTCAAATAGCAAACTACACATCCCAAATCGTAATTTTCTGACAACATACACCTATGAAAGGCTATGAAACCTAGCTAATAAAAGCCGGAAATAGCAAATTAACCATACCAAATAATAAGTTTCAGACAGCACTCACCTATGAACGGCTAAGAAATCCAGCTCAGATAATTAAAAAAATAGCAACCCACACATCCCAAATCATAGGTTTCAGACAACACATACCTATGAAAGACTAAGAAATCCAACTCAGAAAAGCCCGAAATAGTAATTTACATATCCCAAATCATAATTTTCTGAAAGGACACACCTATGAAAGGCTAAGAAATCTAGCTCAGAAAAGTCAAAAATAGCGAACTAGTCATCCCAAACTAAGGTTTCAGACAACAAACACCTATGAAAGGCTAAGAAATCCTGCTCGGAAAAGTCAAAAGTAGCAATCCACCCATCCCAAATCAAAGGTTTCAGACAACACACACCAACTAAAGACTAAGAAATCTAGCTTAGAAAAGACCGAAATAGTAATTTAAATATCCCAAATCATATGTTTCAGACAGCACTCACCTATGAACGGCTAAGAAACCTAGCTCAGAAAAGTCAAAAATAGCAAACTAGTCATCCCAAACTATAGGTTTCAGACAACAAACACCTATGAAAGGCTAAGAAATTCAGCTCAGAAAAGTCAAAAGTAGCAATCCACCCATCCCAAATCATAGGTTTCAGACAACACACACCTATGAAAGGCTAAGAAATCCCACTCAGAAAAGCCTGAAATAGAAAACTACATATCCCAAAACATAGGTTTCAGACATCATTCACCTATAAAAGACTAAGAAACCTAGCTCAGTAAAGCCTGAAATAGCAACTTAGTCATCCCAAAATAGA
The DNA here is from genome assembly GCF_049724085.1 of Artemia sp. Qi Xiang Cuo. NCBI lineage: Eukaryota > Metazoa > Arthropoda > Branchiopoda > Anostraca > Artemiidae > Artemia > Artemia sp. Qi Xiang Cuo. The sequence goes on from NC_142801.1 coordinate 4,773,657, forward strand.
AGTTTCAGACAACAAACTCCTATGACGGAATAAGAATCATAGCTCTGAAAAGTTCAAATAGCAAACTACACATCCCAAATCATAAGTTTCAGACAACACACACCTATGAACGGCTAAGAAATCTAGCTCAGAAAAGACAAAAATAGCAAACCACTCATCCCAATCATAGGTTTCAGTCAACACACATCTATGAAAGGCTAATAAATGCAGCTCAGAAAAGACAAAAATAGCAAACTACAGATCCCAAATCATGGTTTACAGACAACACACACCAACGAAAGACTAAGAAACCTAGCTCAGAAAAGTCAAAAATAGCAAACTACTCATCCCAAACTATTGGTTTCAGACAACATTCACCTACGAAATACTAGAAAACCTTAGCTCAGAAAAGCCTGAAATAGCAAACTACACATCCCAAATCATAATTTTCTGACAACACATACCTATGAAAGGCTAAGAAACCTAGCTCAGAAAAGTCGAAAATAGCAAACTACACATCCCAAATCATAGGTTTCAGACACCACACACCTATGAAAGACTAAGAAATCCAATTCAGAAAAGCCCGAAATAGTAATTTACATATCCTAAATCATAAGTTTCAGACAGCATTCACCTACGAAATACTAAGAAACCTTAGCTCAGAAAAGTCTGAAATAGCCAACTACTCATCCCAAACTCGAAGTTTCAGACAACAAACACCTATGAGTGACTAGGAATCCTAGCTCTGAAAAGTCCAAAAAGCAAACTACACCTCCCAAGTCATAATTTTCTGAAAGGACCCACATATGATAGGCTAAGAAATCTAGCTCAGAAAATTCAAAAATAGCAAATTAACCATCCCAAATCATAGGTTTCAGTCAACACACACCTACGAATGGCTAAGAAATCCAGCTCAGAAAAGTCAAAAAATAGCAACCCACACATCCCAAATCATAGGTTTCAGACACCACACACCTACGAAAGACTAAGAAATCCGGTTATGAAAAGTCGGAAATAGCAAATTACATATCCCAAATCATAGGTTTCAGACAACACTCACCTATGAACGGCTAAGAAACCTAGCTCAGAAAAGTCAAAAATAGCAAACTAGTCATCCCAAACTATAGGTTTCAGACAACAAACACCTATGAAAGGCTAAGAAATCCAGCTCAGAAAAGTCAAAAGTAGCAATCCACCCATCCCAAATCATAGGTTTCAGACAACACACACCTATGAAAGACTAAGAAATCAAGCTCAGAAAAGTCAAAAATAGCAAACTACATATCCCAAATCATCGGTTTCAGACACCACACACCTATGAAAGACTAAGAAATCCAACTCAGAAAAGCCCGAAATAGTAATTTACATATCCCAAATCATAAGTTTCAGACAGCATTCACCTATGAACGGCTAAGAAACCTAGCTCAGAAAAGTCAAAAATAGCAAACTAGTCATACAAAACTATAGTTTTCAGACAACAAACACCTATGAAAGGCTAAGAAATCCAGCTCAGAAAAGTCAAAAGTAGCAATCCACCCATCCCAAATCATAGGTTTCAGACAACACACACCTATGAAAGACTAAGAAATCAATCTCAGAAAAGTCAAAAATAGCAAACTACATATCCCAAATCATAGGTTTCAGACAATACACGCCTATGAAATACTAATAAATAACTCACATAATATACCGTAATATTAATCTACATACCCCAAAACATTTGTTTCAGACATCATTCACCTACGAAATACTAATAAACCTTAGCTCAGAAAAGTCTGAAATAGCCAACTACTCATCCCAAACTCGAAGTTTCAGACAACAAACACCTATGAGTGACTAAGAATCCTAGCTCTGAAAAGTCCAAAAAGCAAACTACACCTCCCAAGTCATAATTTTCTGAAAGGACCCACATATGATAGGCTAAGAAATCTAGCTCAGAAAATTCAAAAATAGCAAATTAACCATCCCAAATCATAGGTTTCAGTCAACACACACCTACGAATGGCTAAGAAATCCAGCTCAGAAAAGTCAAAAAATAGCAACCCACACATCCCAAATCATAGGTTTCACACACCACACACCTACGAAAGACTAAGAAATCCGGTTATGAAAAGTCGGAAATAGCAAATTTCATATCCCAAATCATAGGTTTCAGACAACACTCACCTATGAACAGCTAAGAAACCTAGCTCATAAAAGTCAAAAGTAGCAATCCACCCATCCCAAATCATAGGTTTCAGACAACACACACCTATGAAAGGCTAATAAATTCAGCTCAGAAAAGTCAAAAATAGCAATCTACCTATCCCAAATCATCGGTTTCAGTCAACACACACCAACGAAAGACTAAGAAACCTAGCTCAGAAAAGTCAAAAATAGCAAACTACTCATCCCAAATCATAATTTTCTGACAACACATACCTATGAAAGGCTAAGAAATCCAGCTCAGAAAAGTCGAAAATAGCAAACTACACATCCCAAATCATAGGTTTCAGACATCACACACCTATGAAAGGCTAAGAAATCCAGCTCAGAAAAGTCGAAAATAGCAAACTACATATCCCAAATCATAGGTTTCAGACAACGCACACCTAAGAAAGACTAAGAAATCCAACTCAGAAAAGTCAAAAATAGCAAACTACGTATCCCAAATCATTAGTTTCACTCAACACACACCCACGAAAGGCTAAGAAACCTAGCTCATAAAAGCCTGAAATAGCAAACTATTCATCCCAAACTATTGGTTTCAGACAACATTCACCTAGGAAATACTAGGAAACCTTAGCTCAGAAAAGCCTGAAGTAGCAAACTACACATCCCAAATCATAGGTTTCAGACAACACACATCAACAAAAGACGGGGGCCCGGGGAGGTCGTTTGGGGATCCGGGGGCCCTTGGGGGCAGGGTGGTCCTTTGGGAGCCCGAGGGACCTTTGGGGACCAGGGGAGGACCTTTGGGGGTCTGAGGAGGGCGTTTGGGGGATAACATTTAGAAATTTTTACTTTTTAGTTTACTTTTTTTGCGGCGCATTCCCTGCGGCGCATCCTGCGGCGCTTTCCTGCGGTGCCTCCCTGCGGCGCATCCCCTGCGGCGCTTTCCTGACCCGCGGCGCATCCCTGCGGCACATCCTGCGGCGCTTTCCTGGCCCACGGCGAATCCCGGTAGCGCTTCTCTGGTCCGGGGGACCTTTGGTGGCCGGGGGATGGCCTTTGGGGGTTCGGGGGGGGGGCAGTTGGGGACCGGTGGAGGGCCTTTGGGACCCCGTTGGTCCTTTGGGAGCTCGATGGGCCTTTGGGGGGCCCGGGGATGGCCTTTGGAGGTCTGGGTGGGCCTTTGGGGGTGCCGGTGGCCCTTTGGGAGCTTGGGGGACCTTTGAGGACCGGGCGCTTCCTTCGGGGTTGGGGTAGGAGGATTGGAACCCTTTCGAGTTGGGTTAGAGGACCTCACAACACTGTTCAAATGAAACTTGTGTATTATAACGACCACAGAGTTTCACCATTAAATTCTCTTCTAAAATCTCTTCAAAAATCATCTTTTAAAATGTCTCTAACTGTTTCGCCGAAATAGTTCCATAACCTGTCTAAAACAGTTTCGCCAAAATAATCCCTAAACGTAATTCAGCGTGTTCCTTTTGTTTTTGGCATCTCTGCGCTAATGCATTTCAAATTAATAAGAAACCTGATTCCCGCGCTAAAACAATTCATCGCTAAGATGTTTCTTGGAGAATTGTTTCCGTGGCCTTTGGTTATTAATATCCTTTGGAGTCCGACCAAAAGAGTTGTTTCCGAGGCAAAGACATTAATGACTTGGATCTATTCCTGGAGAATCGTTTCTAGGCGGAAATTTTTAAAGTCTGACAGATGATGTCATTGGTTGATTGATCTGTCAAGAAAGGGGAAATTAATTTTTTGTTTCTAAGGGGAATTATTGATTCACGATAGGTGAATTGAGTTCGACAGCACAGGTGTTCCAAGGTCAATGTTGTTGTTGTTGTAAGTGCACGCTCTCAGCGAATGTCAAGGTCGATGTTGTTGTTGTTGACACACTTGGAAAAAGAGGTCATTGACCCCATTAACCACGTGTTCTCCCTAATGACTCTATGCCCATATTAGGACCATAAACCACGTGGTTCGTTCTGTAGTCAATAAGGCCCTTCTACTCCCGTATGCAACAAGTCGTCTTCATCGTAGAAATAAACCCAAAAAACTAGAAACTAAAACTACAAAATATATATAAAACTAAAATAAACTAACATTAAATATATAATATACAATCGCTTACATTTACATTTGGCAGCTACCTTCATAAAACCACAAAAGTAACTGTAACTTTTGTGGTTTCATGAAGTTAGCTGCCAATTGTAAATGTAAGTAATTGTATATTATATATTTTATGTTAGTCTATTTTAGTTACATATATATTTTTTAGTTTTAGTGTCTATTTTTATTGCTACGCTGAAGACGCCATGTTGTATACGGGTGAAATATTCGTTTGATTTTTTTTTCGTTTCTCTTTGTTTTCATTTATTGAAAATAGAACCATATTCCGTCTTTATATTCATTAAATTAAAAAGACAAGTTTTTTTTTTAACTGAAATTAAGGAACGACATTAGAACTTAAAACGAACAGAAAATATTCCGTATGTGAAAGAGGCTGCTCCCTCCTCAATGCCCTGCTCTTTACGCTAAAGTTTTTTATTGTTTTAAAAAATAGAATTGTGAGAAAGAGTCAAACTTTAGCGTAAAGAGCGAAGCGTTGAGGAGGGGACAGCCCCTTTCATGCACGGAATAATTTATGTTCGTTTTAAGTTTTAATGTCGCTCCTTACTTTCAGTTAAAAAAAACTTTTTTTTATTTAATTTCAGAACGTTTTTGAGTTAATGCAGGTTTGATTTTGGCTCACCGTACATGAGTAAATAAAACGAAATTTGCATATTAATTTTACTTTTTTTTTGGCTAATTGGCTTTCTCGAAATTTTATCAGAAGATTTTGAGAAAAAAGGGGCAGAGGAGGGGGCACAGTTGCCCTCCAATTTTTTCGTTACTTAAAAAGGGCACTAGAACTTTTAATTTTATTTACGGACGTTTTTATTAGTAATAAATATACGTAACTTACGAATTAACTTAGGTAACGAACTTCAGTATTCGAATATTTTTAGTAGGTAAATTAGGTGGTTCGCCCCCTAGTCATTACCTCGCTCCTTACGCTGAAGTTCGAATTTTGTTCCAATTCTTTAAGAATAACCCCTTAATCAATAAGGCCGTTTAATTAGAATAAATAGCTCTTATGAAAGTTCTAAAAAAAAACTTTAGCATAAAGAGCAAGCTATTGCCTATGGGGTGAACCCCCTCACATACGTAATAATTTCTGTTCGTTTTTAGTTTTGATGTTGCTCCTTACTTTCAGTTGAAAAAAATTGCTTTTTTATTTAATTTCTGATCGTTTTTTAAATATAGCTGGGGAATCCGGCGCTTCCTTCATAGGAATGTCCTTTCCTCCATGAAAAATCATCCCACGTAACCCCCGACCCCCCACTCACTACCTGAAAAAATCCTCCCTGAAAACGTCTGTATACTTCCCAATAACCAGTACTATATTTAAACATTGGGCAAAATTCATAACTTGCAGCCCGCCTCACGGGGACTGTGGGGGGGGGGGGGTTAAGTCATAAACAAAGACATAATTATTATATGTTTCGACTATGCTGAACAAAATGGCTATCTCAAAATTTTGATCGAGTGACTTGGGGAAAAAATGAGCGTGGAAGGGGGTCTTGTTACCCTCCATTTCTTTGGTCACTTAAAAAGGGCACTAGAACTTTTAGTTTCCGTTTGAATGAGCCCTCCCGCAATATTCTATGATCAATGGGTTGATACAACCACCCCTGGAAAAAAATTAAACTAAAAACGCATCGGTGATTTTTTTTTTTTTCAGGCAAAAAATATAAAATTCCACATTTTTGCAGATAGGGGCTTTAAACCTCTACAGTAGGGCTCTTAGATGCGCTGAATCTGATGAAGTAACCTTCATCAAGATTTTACGATTTCTAGAGGATGTTTTTTCCCTTTTTCAAAAATAAGGTAAATTTTCTAAGGCACGTGACTTTGATGGATAGGGCTAAACTTGATGAAACTTATATATCTGAAATCAGCATAAAAATTCGGTTCTTTGATGTATATTTTGGTATCAAAATTCTGTTTTTTAGAGTTTCAGTTATTATTGAGCCAGGTAGCTCCTTGCTTACAGTTCGTTACCACTAACTGTTTCATTTCTTTGATTTTTGTCATGGCTGGCCAGTTTTGCTTTAGATCTTTAGTGGTTTATATTTATTCAAAGTATTTTACATTTTTTAGAGCATGTATACTTGGCGTAGAATCAGACAGACTATGGATCGCAAAATTTTTATAAGGAGTCTTCAATGTCCAAAAAATGTGAGGAAGATTTCATTTTCTTATTTGTTGTTCCATTCACTGAAAAACACTCAATTCTGCGTGATTTGAATTAGCATTGCAATACAAGAAATTGACGATCTTTTCTTTATCCACGAAGAAAATTTCAAGACTCGCGGCAAAAGACAAGCGGCAAAGTTTACATATCTGAATCATAAAATTAGATTTTAAAAAATCTATAATTGCAGTCTAAACTACAAAAACTAAATATCAATACAAATCATATAATATTAATTAAGAAACAATAAAAAATTCCAAGACAAGGCTGAATTTCTTTTAAGTAAAATTACATATTATTAAATAATAAATATCACCAAAGAAAATAATTACAACAAGTACTAATTAATGAGCCGCCCTCATGAGAGGTAAGTCTTACATTTAGAAAATAAAACGTCAAAACCATAGATATTGAAGAAACTATTATACACAATTTTTATTACTTTGACAGAACAATAAATATAGGGTATACCCAGTGCAAACAAGGGATGGCAGTTTTGAAGCGCCTTGATTGGAGAATCGAAAACGAAGTATCCCAAAGTTATAAGAATCCCTTAGAAGCAGTTCAGACACAAACAATCAATTTAAGCTGTCCTCTTCAACTAACTGCCCCCAATTGGCATCAACAGACATATTAAAATGCATCAAAAGAAGGAAACGCGGTACTCTAATTTAAATCCTGATAAAAGCAAAGCCCCTGGCATTAATAGGCTCCTCCTGGAAAAACTCCTGGCGGCATGCGTGCTCGTATCTAAAGGTGGAATTATGGTGATAAATGTTGTTTAGTTTGATACACTTTACTATGATGATTCTTGGGTGATTCTGGTGTCAGAAAAGACAAAGCCGAGTCCAATAGCTAGCTAATGAGAAAAAATAGATGCTGGCTTTCCATGTTCATATAATGTCTCTTTGGTCTGTGTAAGAAAAGCGGCAGAGTGCAAAGATCCGAGAAATATTCTGGTTAAAAAGAACCTAAGAAAAAGATCACTTTTTCTTATTTTTGGAAAATTTTAATGAATAGTTTGCAGGTTATATCTAATTTTTTTGTCCAATGGATTTTGGTTATAATTTTTTGACATAATTATCTCTCATTTAACAAAGATGTTCCTCTCTTTGATATATATCACTATTCGGCACTGCTCTCCCTCAGTTATCGAAAACACACCCATCACCTTACGTTTAGAAATAACCACAAAGGGAACAATTGGTTAGCTTCCAAAACTGATTAGCATTTTTCAGCCTTCATATACATCCAAAAAATGTCTACACGATTTTGACATACCTGGAGTTCGCACTACTTAACACAAAATATTCAGTTTTCTCGAAATTTTCCCAGTTTTCCTGGAAATGGAAACCCACTAATTTGACAGTGTTGTCACTAGTTACAGGTAGAACTTACGGTCGGGTAATAGTCTAACCACAACATTCAATGAGTAATGTAATATTTTAAGTTTACAAGAATTCATTTATGCTTTTTGCTAACAAATAGATTACACCTAAAGGCATCATAGAGTGGGAGATTTCAGAGATTGCCTTTGCAAGTAAGGACGTGGCTAGGGATTCTTAGGGGGACAACTTGCAAATGGGGGAAAGAAGGCAATTTATTTTCTTCTGTCATAACCTGGCTTTACTTTTGTTTCTGAGATTTTTCTTATTACAGAACGTGTTTTTTAGGAGTCAGTTCTTGCCCTTGCCCCTTAGCTACACTTACACTGCAAGTTTCTAAGGAAAAAGTTTTTACAGAAAGCCAACTTATGAGAAAAGACTAAGTTCATCATTACAGTAAATTATATTCAATTCAGTAAAAAAAATCAAACAAAAGTTGCAATCTACGAATAAATGAAATAACGATAATAAGTCTCAATATTTAGCTTAAATGAAACCATGCGACAGCACAGTTGATAAGGCCAGGAGTGGAAACTTTGGATCAAACCTGTTTGCCGCGCAAAGAGTGGCATCCTCAAGATAAAAATTGTTAAGAAAGCACAGTAATGCGTGCTGTCGTGTTGGCTTCAGGCATTTTTGTACTCTGATGAATTAGTTGTTTTTTGTTATTTTAAAGCCCTTGAACCCCTTACAAAGAGAAAAATTAAATACATATATCAGCTTTTTGGCTATACCTGTAGAAAAGTGGGTAAAATAGAGAGTTCACCTGACATTGTCCCAAATGACCCCCTAGAAAAATCAAAATAGAAAAAGGCACCTCGTCCCCCTGCATGGGAAACATTTTCTGATTGCCAAGAATAGGCCCGTATGCCCAAAAAACTGAAAAAGCCTAATACTGTAATTAGTTTTATCTATTTTTTTTCTTATCAATGAAATATGTACTGAAACTATGCCTCTGTTAAAAAAGAAAATCATAGGTGGAAATTATGAAACTTGAGCCTTCCTTCCCAACCGTCTTTTTTTTACTAATTTTAAATCTTGGAACTTATTTCAAATAATACACTTGAGCCCCTGCTTAAATACTTTCACAATCATCTTGATCTTTGTCAAACAATTGTGTCTCAAAAACTTTCTTTCCATGTAGTTTATTAAACAAAATACATATGTACATACAATCTTTTTGTACAATTTTGTTGCCAAAAAGGGAATCTTTGCAAAACGAAAATATGGGTTTTCCCCATACAAATGACAGCATCAATATGAACAATAATGCACAATATATTATATTTCAATGAAAATAAAACTCTAGACCGGTAAAATGGACATGGGCATGGAACTACTACCCGGTGTAGCATAACTATACAACTTATTTAAGGAGCCATTTGTAACCAGTCAATCAATGATCAGATTGAATTCAGTCCAAGATCATATATTGAATTCAGCTCTATCTTAGCATTTTTTGTTTTACATATGGGCATATATTTTTACATAAGGGTAATAGATACGACCGATAATTGGCCTTTTTCTTCTTTAAATGGCATACTAAAACCAAAATAACAAAAAAAGGAGATTTATCATTCGACTGTTTAAAAAAAAATTTCCAAAGTTTGATTTCCAGGTTCGGGTTTGAACCAGAAATTTCCGTTCATACATGCAGCATATATTAGATGTAGAGTACCAGATAAAAACAATTAATTGTTTTTTTTCTTCTTCAAATGTTGTACTAAAAATATAGTAATAAAAAATAATTTATCATTGGACTATTTGAAAAAAAATATTATCCCCAGAGTTTGAATTCCAGGAACAGGTTTGCAGCAGAATTTTTCGTTTTTAAAAGAAGAATATATTTGTTCATGAGAGTACCAGATACAATCATTAATTAACCTTTTTCTTCTTCAAATGGTGTACTAAAAAAGATTTATCACTCGACTATTTTCTAAAAAAACTGATTCCCAGAGTTTCTTTTCCGGGAACGGATTAGAACCAGAATTTTACGTTCTTTCATGCGGCGTATATTTGTTCGTAAGGGTACCAGATAACAATTAATTGTTTTTTTCTTTCCATATGGTGTAAAAAAATATTATAATTAAAAAGGATTGGTCATTCAGTGATTAAAAAAAAAAAAAAAAAAAGAAAAAAAAAAAAAAAAAAAAAAAAAGGAAAATCACTGAATGATCACCAGAGTTTGACTTCCATGAATGAGTTTGAACCACGATTTTCTGTTTTCACTTGGGACGTCCATTTGATGCCATATATAATAACAAAGGACTCATCACTCAGCTTTTTCCCAAAGAAGTTTGATTCCTAAAGTTGCACCAGAATTTCCACCAGAATTTGTTGTTTCTATATGTTTGGTCACAAGAAAATTAAATACAAAATATAAAAAGGTAATGAAGAACTTTCTAAAGACGGTAAAAAAAATATATAATCTTAGGGCTATTATTTCGGCAATAGAGCCTAAGATCTAAAGGATACAATTTCGGCTGTATAACTAATAGCCACCATCAGCTAAATCTAATACAAATATTAAAACCAGTAATTATGTAAATCGCTCAAAAATCTTCAATTAAATTCTTACATTTTGAATGTTGGAAAGGCAGTATGGTCTTTTTCATTATTTAAGCAATAGATACGTCATTTAATTGCCTTTTTCTTCATTAAGTGGTATATAAAAAAATAACGACAAAAACGAAGCATTTATCCTCCAGTATTTTTCAAAAAAAAATATATATATATATATAACGATAAAAAAAAGCAACATTTCTAATATGGAAACCTTTGAAAAAAATTAAACAATATTAAAATTTTACCAATATTATAATGTAAGAGCCTATAAGAACACACAAAATGTAAAAATAACTTTTAGATATGACGACATCACTATAAAAATAATGAAAAATAATGTAAATTTTACATTTACAAAAAATGTAAAAATAATACTCCAAGTGAAAAGATCTTTTAGATCGAAGTACATTCAATTAAGGAGAGCCTCGGCCTCATGGTGCTCTAACGGTTCTATTTCTAACGGGTCCGCCAAGCTATCATCACCATCATCATGTAAACACTGGGACGATTCCGACGTCTCCATAGATGCCTCTGTACTAGAAACACTTGGTTTTTCTGGGATAGTTATTTGTTTGCCCTTTTTTCGTCCAAGACATTTGGAAGAGTTTCTCATAGCCTGACGTGTGTTGCAGAACCATATTCGGATTACTTCTCGCTCGTAGCCTAACTGATGAGCTAAACTGGTTACTTCACTCTAAAAATATGAAAATTTTAGTTTTTTGAAAATTTAATTTTTTATTCAAAAAGGTTTTATGTAACATGAAGTCTTTGGGAAACTTTCTTGCCTGTTCTCTGCGCTATGCTAGCCCTGGATGATTTATAGATAAAGCAATTTTAGAAGTGATGGTTATCAATTTTGCTTTAGACAACCTCATCTTGGTAATAGGGCTTTTTTTGGAGAGGGAGAGGCCCTGAACTTCCTTCCTAGGCTATTAGCCGTGTTAATGAGCTAAACTGGCTATTTCAATCCCTGGATATATCAAAATTCGATTTTTTTTAACATTGCCTTTTATATTTATTTTTTTGTATATAAGGTCCTTTGGAAAACTTTGCCTCTTCTTCTTTTCGGAGCTACAACAACACTGGATATTTTCTTGAAGATCTAGCTTTTGAACGTTGACGGGTTCCAATTTTAATTTCTTACGTTTCTTGGTTTGTAGCTTAGTTGCTCAGCTAGACTGTTTATTTCATTCTCTTAAAAGACGAAAACTCGTTTCCTTAGAGAATTCTATTTTTTATGTTTAAATTTTAATTTTTAGAAAAAAAACCTGGGGCATATATATTATTTTGAATACGATCTTAAGTTTAGTTCACTTTTTAATTTGCTTTTAATTCCTTTCTTGAAAGAATTTTCATAGTCTGACTTCAAACATGAGTAACAAATAAATTTGGAAAAAAATTGACTTGACATGTTTTCAACAATTAGTTAACATGAAGAACTGGACTAATTTTGAAAATAAAATATCGAAAAAAATATTTTACTGCACAAAAAAAAAAAAAAAAAAAAAAAAATGCTCAGCTGGTGTTAGAAAACTAACAGACAGTAACAAAAAACAAAACACTAACAAACTGCATTTCAGTTAAACAGTCAGGTGCCTATTCCTCGGAGATGATTCATTCCAGAAAAAGACAGGCTATACTCGAATGTGTGTCAGACAGAATTTTTTATCTGGAAGCAAAAGAATTACAAAGTAAACAGCCATTAAGGCTTAAAACCTATATAGCTATCCTTTAAATAAATTACAAAAAAACATTGAAATGAAAATAAATAAAAAACAATAGAAACTGAAACATAACCTTACCTGGTTATTAACCTTGTTGCTTATTGATTTCAAAATACTGGGAGAGTAGAGCAACTGCTTCACGGGAAAATGATGTTCTTCGTTTGTGGATCTTATTCAATCCTGGAAGTCTGACGAATTCAACAAGGTCGCGACGCCCCTTAAGAAACCTGAAAGAGTAAACATTTTGATGAGGCAAAAAGCCTTTGTCGGGCACGAAGGTCCCAACGCCCCTTAAGAAACCTGAAAGAGTAAAAATTTTGATGAGGCACAAAACCTTTGTCGGGCACAGAGGTCCCGACGCCCCTTAAGAAACCTGAGAGAGTAAAAATTTTGATGAGGCACAAAACCTTTGTCGGGCACAAAGGTCCCGACGTTCCTTAAGAAACCTGAAAGAGTAAAAATTTTGATGAGGCACAAAGCCCTTGTTACTTAGTTTTCAGAGAAAAAAATTGCTATATGTAGTGCTCCGTTGTCATTTTACTGAGCTTACCATGGTTTGATACAATTCTGTTTTATTTACTTCGATTTTACCGACTGTTGGAGGAGTATCGGTCTCAGGTGATATTATAGCCAATAAACCAGTTAGCAAAATTGACTGGCGCCTTTTTGTAGTTTTCAACTGATGCTTTGATTTCGAAGGGAAAGCTAGGAAGTGCGTATTTTTCTTTTTTACTAAAATTTTCCCAATATTAAACATGTCATTTTGGCACCATTTGTTATTTTTACAGAGATTTTTGGATTTAAAACAGAGGCCCTCCACAACTTCACAAATATTTCTTCAATGAAAGGGGAAGCACCACCCCATCTTACTTATATTGCACACTCGGTAAAAAACCTTCCCTGGATTGAAGGGAGATTAAAAATCAATTTCTAATCCCTATTCTGCCTCTCCCTCTAAACATATTTCTGTATTTATCTGAAGGCTGACGAAGAGTTGTAAGACTTGACAGAAAAATTCAATTCTTGAGACTAAAGAATCCCCCCCGCTTAACAAATATCTTCCAGCCCTCCGCCATAACAACTAATACCATGGGCACCCTTAAGGAGGGGCCGGGGGGTGCCTGCCCCCCCCCGGGCTGAATGATGATGCCTTATTTTCATATATTTGTTCTGAGATTTCTATTATATAGCATTAAAAGTGCCAATTAGACAAGGTTTGCCCCCCCCCTGGAATTCAGCTTATGGACGCCCATGGCTAGTACGCAAATATACATTACTGTTAGTAATTTTGATTAACTTAGTTAAATGAAGATTTAAATAAATATCTATAGTAACAGTATTGGAGGTTTATTGTACGGGGTCACCACTTTTAAGGCAAAAATGGCGCAAAGAGGTTGCTATGCCACTTACTGGAGGGGGAGATCCCTCGTCGGCCCAAAATAGTGGGATTTCCGCGGTTACTCCAACGGTTCCGTATCTACTAGCGTGATCGAATGGTCCAGGGCCACTTTTAAAAGCCGAGGATTACCGATAAAATTTATAACTATCTCTTTAGACTCGACCTAGGCTGAAAAGTCAAAAGAGTACATAGTATAAAAAAGTCTTACTGTATTCAAGTCACGCTGTATAAGAACTGAACTTAAAAAGGGAATTATTTCTCCCAGCCCGCTCCGCTAGCCGCGTGTCTGCGACATGGGGTACGGGGTGGTAAATTAATTCTTCCAGCCAATCCTAGGACCTACTAATTTACTGGTCAACCTCCCTAACTGCGCAATTTCTTACCTCGTGGTCTATTAAGCGACTACGCAATTAAGAAGACCCAAAATGGCGTCACAAAATAGAAGGAAAATTAACAGTTATTACTCGGGGAAGGAAAATAATTAAGGGGCCAAAAGAAAGGAATCTGGGAGGGACATTTATCTAAACAAACTGGGACCAAGGGTTCCAATACCTCCCTCCTAAGATAAATGGCCTGTATCCCCGGTGGATTGGCTTGAAACTCAGACATAAAATAAGTAACATTAAACTCAAAATCATTAGACTTGTATCTTCTCTATTTTCACCGCTTGGCTCAGGATTCGTCGTCATCTCCACGTATCCACCTTAGAAACCACCATGGTCTAAATCGTCTATCATCTGCATTTGGTCTCGAAAATCGAAGTCCCCAAGATTCGTAGAAATTCATTGTGCACAGCACAATCAAAAACAAAAATTTTCTGGCTCTCACGAATTTACACTGTAGAAGAGCAGAGAATCCCCTTCTAGCACATATGATGATGCTAGCCATCATAAAAATTGACAGCACTACCCTCTTAATGTTCGTCTGTGAGAACAACCTCAAATCTCAATAAAAAAGCAAATAGTACCTTGGCATAATTTGATATAGTCTCAGGACGAAAATACACAGGCCTGTGAAAACGATAAGGGTACTGAGAATGAAGTAAAATTTTGAGCGAACCATGAATCGCCTTTTTTTCTGTCTTTTTTTTCTGGCTTCCCTCCTCTGGGATAATCAAATGCAGAATATGCGTTGATGCTAATTGAAAATGAAATTTGGGTACATCTCCCACTGAATACAATTTGCCGGAAATAATTGTCGGTTCCCATGAAGAAGAATAACTATGAATAGGGTTACTGGAACAAGGTTTGGGTGAAGTATGAAGTGACTGGGAGAGAGTATCCCCCAAGGACTCCAGATCAGAAAGGCAAAATCTCGGTAAAGGGATCACAACTTGTCCGCCAGTTGTGCATTGAGGAAAAAGGGCTATCTTTCGCGACTTCCCGCAGGGGATCTTCCCGAAGGGATTCCTCCCCCTCATAAAGGATCGACATATCTTTTGAATTGATAATACTAATCTCAGATTCGTTTCCAAATTTTTCCAATCCGACTCGACATTCAATATCTCCCAACTTTCCCCCAACCCGTTGTAGGTCATTCATCTCTATTTTGTAACCATCTTGTTTAACACCCCATGGGCCTTTTACCTCTCCCCCCCCTATTATTTATGTTATCAAGGCACAGTCCATCCAACATTTTATTTTTCTCCCTATTATTTATATATCTCTTTATTCCAATCTGGACATGCCGTCAGCGTTCCCGTTATCTGTCCCCGGTCTTGATTTTATTTCAAATTCGTATTCTTGTAGGCACAGGGCCCACCGTGCCAATCTTTGGTTATCTGGCTTCATTATATTTAGCCATTTTAATGGGTTGTGGTCTGTCACTATTGTAAATTTTCGTCCATATACATAATAGTCCAGTTTTTTGACCGCATAAACTATCGCAAGACATTCTTTTTCAATCGTGCTATAATTTAATTCTGCTTTTGACAATTTTCTGGGTCTAAGTATGATTGGATGTTCCCCATCTTCAAAAATTTTGAGATAAAACTGCCCCTAATCTGTAATCTGAACTGTTAGTTTGTAGCACAAATGGTAAGGAAAAATCTGGATTTTTCAGTATTCTTTCGCTACAAAGAGAATATTTCAGTGTAGCAAATGTATTTTGTTCAATTTCTGACCATTTAACGGGGTCTACGGCCCCCTTCCTTGTTAACTCCGTCAAAGGTGTAGCAATCGTTGCAAAATTCGGTATGAATTTTTGGTAATATCCTGCCAACCCCAAGAATGACCGAACTTTTTTCTTTGTGATTGGAACTGCTGCGTTTCTAATTTTTTCTGTTTTTTCCCTTAATGGGGCTATTATACCGTTTCCTATTTTGTGTCCCAGGTATTCTGTCTGTGACTGTACTAATTTACATTTTTCTACATTCAAAGTTAGTCCTGCTCTCCTCAACCTGGCTAACACTTATTCCATATGGATTAGATATTCATTGAACGAGTTCAAAAATACTATAATGTCATCCAAATAGGCTCTTGTAAATGTTAAGGAATTTAAAATATAATCTAGTAGCCTTTGGAATGTTGCTGGTGCCCCTTTTAGTCCAAATGTCATGTACCTGAATTGGTACAACCCAAAAGGAGTAATAAAGGCACTTTTGGCTGAATCATTGGGGTGCATTTTCACTTTCCGATACCACCTCCTCAAGTCCAAAATTGATATAAATTTTGCGGAGCCATCTGACTAGAATTTCATCCATCCTCGATATTGGGTAAGCGTCTGATTTGAAAATGCTACTCAGAGTTCTGTAGTCTTTGCAAAATCTAATGGAGCCGTCTTTCTTCGGGACTAATACGACTGGTGCTGCATATTCTGAATTTGATGGATCTATCACCCCTAACTCGAGCATTCGGTCAATTTCTTTTTTCATTTCTTTCCTTTTTGCTTCCGGTATTCGGTACGGGTATTGTTTTATTGGTTTCTTGTCCTTTAATAGTATCTTATGTACTACATTTTCTGTTTTTCCGATTCGGTCTGTTAATACATCTGCAAATTCCGTGAATAACTTGTTTAATTGGAATTTCTGAGCCTGGCTCAGATATTTTTCTGCCGAAACCCTTTCACTGGCGTTTATATGTGTTTCTGCCGGGTCAATTGTATCTAACGGGGCACTTTCCTCGTCATGTTATGAAGTCCAAATTATGAGAGTGCTTTTGCGGATCCTTGAGGTTTTCTTTTTCATTTTCCTTGTTAAATTTCCTCAGTAAATTTACATCATTTATTTTCTTTTTCACCTTAAACGGTCCCTTCCATCTTACTTCCAATTTATTATTTCCGTCCGGTACAAAAATGAGGACTTCCTCCCCTTCCGTAAATTCACGCATTCGGGCGGATTTATCGTATCAGGTTTTCGTTTTCTTTGCATATTCCCCCTGTGCTTGCTTTGCAATTTCATGGTATTTATGCAGTTTTTCTCGTAGTGATAGCAAGTGGGTTATCACTGTCTCTTCATTTTTATCCTCATTCTCCCATGATTCCTTTAAAATGTCTAACAGCCCCCTTGGGTTTGTCCCATATAGTAATTCAAATGGCGAGCACCCTGTAGCTTGGTGTGGAGTTTCTCTGTATGCAAAAAGGACATAAGGAAGCATCTTGTCCCATTGGTTTACATAGTCTCTCACACAACATCTCAAACTGCTAATACGGATTTTATTTAATCTTTATGTTACTCCAGTTGTTGGAAGATGAAATGGAGTATGTAATACCTGCTTATTGAAGAGACTTTTTTACAGTTTTAGGCGGCAAGTCGATATAAAGCAGGTTCAATTATCTGTTAAAATATACTTAGGGATTCCGTGACGCGAGACATATTTTGCTGAATCTTTTGTGTTTTTTGGTGATCTTACTGTTCGCATTGGGATAGCTTTTGGGTATCTCGTTGCCAGATAGTTAATAACTAAGATGAATCTGTTTCCCGCGATAGATTTAGGGAGTGGGCCCAAAATGTTCACTGAAATTCTCTCAAACGGTTTGACAAAAAGAAGCATTTTTTTCATTGGAACTTTTTCATTTGTTTTTTTTGTATGCGAAAAACTGGCAGTCTTTGCATCCTTTGAAAAAGTTGATATTACCCAGTTTTAATCCTTTCCGACAAATACGCTGCCAGATTATCTCTTGTTCTTTCGAATCCCATG
Organism: Artemia sp. Qi Xiang Cuo; assembly: GCF_049724085.1. Taxonomy (NCBI): domain Eukaryota; kingdom Metazoa; phylum Arthropoda; class Branchiopoda; order Anostraca; family Artemiidae; genus Artemia; species Artemia sp. Qi Xiang Cuo. Next base: position 4,791,293 of record NC_142801.1, read on the forward strand.
TGTCCCCCCGTTGGGCTTGAGTGAGCCAACCTTATTACCGCTTTCCGTAGTTCATGTGGTACCAAAAAGTTGTAATTTTCTAGCGTTTTCCCCGGTCTCCATTATTTTGTAAAGTACATTTCCATTACTGGAAAATTGTTTAGATTGTGGATTCTTTTGATTCGTTAGTGCTACTTTTATTTTTTTGCAATCTCTATCATTTGTTTGTAATTCTGTGAATTTTTCGGCGGTTACCCTGAGTATTTCGGTTAGTTCATCTTTGGTTTCCTCTTTGGTCTTTTCTGGTTCTTTTTCAGTGGTCAATAATTTCTCTTGTTTTTGGTTATATTCCTTTTTATCTGCCCTTTTTTGGCTTTTCGGTTTTCTTAGTTTTGCATTTTTTATGAACATCTCGTCGTTAAATTGAAATGGGTTTTGTATATTTTGATCATCATTTTAATTAGTGGGTGGCACAGCCTCCCTTTTATTTTTTTTTCTTGACTTAGTGTCACTTCATTTACTCTTTTTATCATGGAGGTTGCTTTTAGTGTAAGAAAGTTTTCGATATTTCCAAAATCTCCCCCTAATAAAACGTCTACTGCAAGAGTAGGTACAACCCCTACTTTTAATTCCTTTTTAACCGTATTTCCCTCTTTATTGGCTAATTCTATTATGACCTGAGCTGTCGTACATTTATGTTCTTCTCCTTAGTAGCATAGCGATGCCAACATTATTTTTTTAATTAATGTCGGTTTTCTTTATCAAGTCTTCCCGTACATAGGTTTGGTCGCTGCAGGAATCAATAGCTATTTCTACCGATTTACTATTTAGTTCGCCACATACTTTGTGTGAGTCTGAAAATGGGCAAGTTTTCATATTCTCAGGGCTTTTAACCCATGCGGTTCTCTTATACGTTTGAGACTTTTTCCAATTCTCTCGGGATCGATCGTTTCTCGGATTGTCCTGTCTTCCGTTTGCCCCATCTTCCCTTGTTCTGTAATTATTGCCGTAATTTTTTTTCGCGCTTCGGCAATCTGAGGCATAATGCCCTCGTTTATTACAGCTATAACAGGTAACGTCATACTGTTCCTGTTTTTGGCCGTATTTTCTACCGTCTTTATTTGGGTAATTGGTGCTATAGTGGCCGATCAAGTGACAGCGCTAGCATATTACTTCTCCTTGTGTTTGCCATATTTGGCTAGCATTCTTTTTGTTTTCCGTGTATGGGTATTCTTTTCTACCATTTCTTCCTAACCTTGTTCTTTGTGGGAATGCCTCCCTCCTAATTTCCGTGTGCCTGTCTGCTAATTCGGACATTTCTTCAATTGTTTATGGGTTTTTCCCTTTTAAGTACATTCTCATATTTGGATGGGTATTTTCTAAGAATTGTTCCATCGCTGTTTTATTCACTATTCCCGTTATCTTATCCTTTATTTCTTCCGGGTCTTCTAATATTGTATAGTTTTCTATCTCTAGTTATTTTAAACACATATCTTTCAATTTGTACCCGTGTTCTTTATAAGTTTCGTTGTCTCGTTTTCTTTCGCTTCTAAACCTTCTTTGAAAGTGCTCGGGGAAGAGTTGAAATTTTTCAAAAATGGCTTGCTTTAGTTTTTCAAAATCCCTTGAGTAGGCCTACTCCATTGGTAATGCTTTATATGCAATTTGTGCTTTGTAGTTAAGGAGGGGCTGTATTCTCGTCACCCAATTTTCTCTCGGCAACCAGCTAAATTTCGCTGTTTTTTCAAAATTGTATATGTATAAATGTACATCTTCATTTTCTTTCATTAGTTGAAGATTTATTGCCTGCATTACCTCTATTGTAGACGCTTTCTGAGGCTCTTGGGAATCTCCCTGCAATCATTTCCATTATGTATCTTCTTTCCTCTCTGTCTGCCTCCTCCTTTTTTTCTCTAGCTATCCTATCAGCCTCTTCTTTTTTTTCTCTGGCTATCCTATCAGCCTCTTCCTTTTTTTTCTCTGGCTATTCTATCAGCCTCCTCCTTTTGTTCTTTTTTTTATCTATCTTTCTCTCTTTCTTTTCTATGTTACTCCACTTTTCGTACTCTGGATAATCTCTCATTCTCTATGAAATTTAATATTTTTTGTGTTATATATGTTTTAGTACTTTTTCGTGAGCTCATGCTAGAAATTGAACTTCTACTACTCCTGCTACTTGGCCTACTCTGAATCTCGCTGTCTTTATATTCTCTTAATTCGTTTTCTGAGTCTGCTCGTTGTATATTTTCCTTATGTATTATCGACACTGTTTGTTTTTTTCGGGTTTGTCTATCTGAGAATAATTCTTTCTGAATTTCCCTTAGAATTTTTTCTTCTTCCCTGCATTGTACCGGAGATCGCTCTATCACAGGTTTCGTTTTCAAGATTTCCTCTTCACACGTCCCAGAAATGCCTATTTCACATGTTGAGAGATACGTGCTTCTAACTGATGGTGTTTTTCTTAGAGTATTTCCAGTGAGAGTCGCATACAATTGTGTGTCTGAATTTGATGTTTGTTTTACTGCGGTCGATCTTGTCTGAATTCTTCGTTTGTCCGCCATTATTTCAAGGTTTATTTAACGTCTTCCGTTCAAATGAAAATCCTTTAATCAATGCTTCTTTTTAATTTTTCGTGAAAAATTATTTCCTTTTAATTTGCCGATTCTACGTGGGTGGCGCAGCCTCCCTTGTCTCACAAGTTAATTATTCGCGTGATCTATTGATTCTTAAATTTTATTACCTATTATTATCTGACTAGGCACAGCTCAGATAAAAAGAAAAATTTCTCTTTGCGATTTTTTTTATATATGTACCCACAATAGGCTACTTTCTAGGCCAAATTAACCCGTCTCTTCGAAAACGCGGAATTCTTTTATTATCAGATTTACTGATAGGACCTTAAATTGCTGCCACCACATATTGGAGTGTAAGTACCGCTGGCATCACTTATTGGAGGTTTAACGTACGGGATCACCACTTTTAAAGGCAAAACTGGCGCAAAGGGGTTGCTATGCCACTTACTGGAGGGGGAGATCCCTCGTCGGCCCAAAATAGTGGGATTCCCGCGGTTACTCCAACGGTTCCATACCTACTAGCGTGATCGAATGGTCCAGGGCCACTTTTAAAAGCCGAGGATTACCCATAAGATTTATAACTATTTCTTTAGACTCGACCTAGGCTGAAAGGTTAAAAGAGTACATAGTATAAAAAAGTCTTACTGTATTCAAGTCACGCTGTATAAGAACTGAACTTAAAAAGGGAATTCTTTCTCCCAGCCCGCTCCGCTAGCCGAGTGTCTGCGACATGGGGTACGGGGTAGTAAATGAATTCTTCCAGACAATCCTAGGACTTACTAACTTACTGGTCAACCTCCCTAACTGTGCAATTTCTTACCTCGTGGTATATTAAGCAACTACGCAATTAAGAAGACCCAAAATGGCGTCACAAATTGAAAGGAAAATTAACATTTTTTACTCGGGGAAGGAAAATAATTAAGGGGCGAAAAGAAAGGAATTTGGGAGGGACATTTATCTGAACAAACTGGGACCAGGGTTCCAACCAGTTTATTCTGTGTAGATTGCGCATGTCTTTTGGACTGAATGCACCACGACAAGACATCGCTGTTTATACATCTGTTTAAACGCTGTTTATTTTTCGGTTTTACTGTCGGTAGTAAGTAAATGTTATCCTAAAAAAATCATCTTCCAGGATACCTTGCGATAACGTAGTGGACCAAGCTGCGGTTTCCTAATCACAGGTTCTGTGGTTCAATCTCGCGTTTCGCAAGGAACAGCATCCGCTATTACGTTGCCAAACCCAATATTTTGTTCTCTAATGGTCAAATGTTATTTTTTTAGCTATATGAAAAGGATGAATGAGAGACACAATGCTCTGTAATAAGTCAACACTTTTGTGTTGATTCTGATATATACTTAAATTTAGGACGAAAAAACCTATCGGTACTTTGGCTTCTAAAAATATTTCTAATACCTGAGTGAAAATAAGCTTTTATTTTTATCTTCAGTTCACAAAAATGAAATATCTTTTCATGAAATATCTTTAGTATTTGTTTTCTTTTAATTTAATATCTTTAGGATTGAAAGCTCACCGCACGTTATCGCTGCCTCTGAATGTGAAAACTCAATACATAACTTTTGACGACTTTTAAAAGATTAGCTTAAACCGACACTAAACCGATCTTAGAATTTTCCGCTGTTTTTCACCCTCTTTGGGGTAAAATTATTGTTTTGTGCCACGAAGTGGCGAAAAGTAAGTTTGTTGTGGCACAACCTTTTTACTACTTAAAAAAGGCACAAGAACTTTTGATTTCTAGCCGAATAAGTCTTTTGTTGACTTTCCATATGATTACCCCCTGAAAAAAAAAACAAAAAACAGTTAAACACCCATCCGTGATCATTCGTCTTGGAAAGACTGCAGAATTCACATGTTACACAATTTTTGCAAAATTTCAAAAATTCGCAAAGAGGTTTGACACTTCCACTAAAAGGTTCTCAGATTTGGCGCACTTAATGATGTAATTTTCATTATGATCTTTCACCCTTTTGGGAGTGTCTTGTCCCTTTTTCGAAAATGGGGCAAATTTAGTCATAAATAGTCAATAACTTCGACGTATATATTAAGGAGTTTTGAATTGGAGGCTTTGGATAAAATTACCCAAGGATCTTTAGCCAGACGGCATTATAATAAGATGCTATACTGACATGTTACGATATCGAGAGGAGGCAGTCAATAAGAACTCTTCCCGATTAAAAATAGGTACGAGGCTACAATTAAGGATAAGGAAAGTGTCAAAGGAAGATGGGAAAAATCTTTTGAGAATGTCTTAAATCATAATAATGTTGCAGAAAATAAATGAAGAAGAATTTTTCGGCAATATGGAGGTAAAGGAAGGAATTTTAGGAGGTGTTAGAGACAATACTGAAAGAATTAAAAAAAATAATTAGGTTTCAGGTGATGTTAGTGCGGTAAATGTCTTTCTGAAATACAATGGCTGCGCAGTTGGACATAAATTAACGGGAGATTACGAATAGTAATTTTTGAAAAAGTGGGAAGTACCTTGAAATTTCAGGAAAACTTTGATTAAACTCCTTCATAAGTTAATAAGAGTGAGTGCGTTAATTAGGGAGGCACTAGCTTGATTTGTGTAGGAAGCAAATTACTTAACATGAAGAGTTTCTTAGACTAAAATATGAGGTAGATAAAGTTTTAAGAGAAAAACAGTGTGGTTTTATGAAATACAGAGCCTGTGTCGATCAACCTTAGATTAATATTTGGAAAATATCTGAATTAACAGACCTCTTTAGTCCTCAGTTTTATTGATTATGAACAGGCATTTGATTTAGCTGATGAAAAAGCTTGAGCGAAGGTCAAACCCTTGTAAAGCAAGTAAAACGAACTTAAATAAAAAACAAATTTTTTCAACTGAAAGTAAAGAGCAACATTAAAACTTAAAATTAACAGAAATTATTATGCATATAATAGGGTTTGCTCCCTTCTTAATACATCGCTCTTCAAGCTAAAGCTTATGGTTATTTTAAAAAAGCTTTTTATTGTTCTAGTTAAACAACATTTGTGTTTCAGGAGTCACTCTTAAGGAACTGGGACAAAAAGAGACAACTTCAGTGTAAAAAGTGAGGTATTAAGAAGGGGGCAACTCCCTTCGTATACCTTATCTCAACATTTCCCCAGATACATCAAATAAATTTTTTTTAAATAGATATGTTGTCAAGCTTAGTTAAAATGTCCAGCAATTATGTATTTGAAGAACCCCCCACAGCCCTCAGATCAAGGGTGAAGTTAGGTCCCGGGGGCATATAAGATTTAAATGGAAAGGGTGGTTGTATAAACTTCGAAGGGGCGGTTTGTATAAACTGAGAAATTCTAGTGCCCTTTTTAAGAGTCAAAATGATTGAAGGGCTTCTAGCCCCCCTCCTTACGGTATATTTTCCCAAATGCATCCGATAGAAATTTTGAGATAGTCATTTGTTCAAAACAGTCCAAAGATCAGATACCAAGGCCTTTGGGGTTAACACAACCCCCCAGAGTCTGGCGGCAAGGGTTGTAATTTATTCCCCGGGGGTCATAAGCTTTTTATGGAAAGGTTGGTTATCTGAACTGTATAGGAAGCTCATTTGATTAGAAATTTGAAGTTCTAGTTCCCTTTCAAGAGTAAAAAATGAAAGAAGGCAACTAGCCCCCATCCCTGACACCCTCTTTTCCCCTCCCTGACACCCTCTTTTCCCCAAACGCTTCTGATCAAAATTATGAGATAGCCATTTTGTCCACAAAAGTCCAAAGAGCATTAAACAATGCCTTCAGGATGGACAAAGCCCCCCAGAGCCAAGGGGTAAGGATTGTAAGTTATACCCCTGGCATATAAGGTTTTTATGGAACGGTTGGTTGTATAAACTTCGGATCGAACGGGGCTCATTCGATTGGAAGTCGGAAGATGTAGTGCCCTTTTTAAGAGTCAAAAGTGAATGGAGGGCAACCAACCCCTCCCCCACAAGCCTATCATTCGCCAAAACACATCCAATCAAAATTTTAAGAGAACTGTTTTGTTCAGCATTGTTGAAAGGTCGAATAATCATGTCTTTGGGGTTGTCAGCCTCCACACAGTCATTAGGTTAAGGGCTGTAAGTTAGGCAATTCGTTCATTGTTTACATATCGTATATGTTATTTAGAAAGGTATACATGTTTGAATTTTATTTTCCAAAAAGATAAAGGAAATTCAGGTGAACTTTTCAGAATATGTTGAGGGGAATGTTGAACTAAATCAAAACATGTTGTGTGTATACGGATTGCCAAAAGGGCGACACTCATGAATGACTGGGTATATTAATTTGGAACTTTCAGGAAAGGGGAAAATCAGCTAAAAGGGAAAAATCGTCTGACCAAAAGGCAATATGTGCACGCTACTACTAATACTTCTGTCACTGCTACATTTAGTACAATTACTACTACTTTAACTACTGCTTCCATTGCAACTACTTGTAAAGGAAATACGTTAATACTGCTGCTACTACCAGTACTATCACTATTACATTTGATAGTGCTACTAGTAATATAAATACTACTACTATGACTGCTATTACAATTTGTGGCCGGCGTTTACCCCCCGGAAAATAGCCCCGGTGTTTACTCCCCCATCCCCCGCGGAAAATACTTCCCCCCGGAAAATGCCCCCCCCCGTGGAAAATAAGGCTTTCCAAATTTGAAAACTTTATTTGAGTTTTTTATGGTTTCCCGTAGCGTGAAGGAATTTTGGTACTTGTGTATTATACGCCACTCACTCAAGTTTACGCTGTGTAAAACTCGAGAACAACCGGTTTCTTTGTTAGTTTCATCGTTACTTTAGAAACAAATTTGGGTTATATATTTGCACTTTTCACATTAGGGGGGGGGGGGGTAAAGTACAGCGGGCCTGCATGCAAAATGTGTTAGGCACAATTATTCTGCATATTATGAGGTAAGAATTGTTTTCTGACTTCAAACTGTCCAAATATTTTACCCCCCCCCCTTATGTGCAAATATGTACTCTTGTCTTGTGTAGCCATGAAAATCAAGATCTTGTATCGCGAACATGAGCCAATAGTAGGGTAAGAAGTACCATTTCTACCAGACATATAGCAAATACCATGTTATTCTAACAGACATATAGGAAATATCATGTTATTCTAAAGGAGCATTACACTCTTTGCCAGGGGATTTACGCAATTTCAAAGTTCAATGTCTTTTTTGGTGATAAACCCAAACCGGCACGTCTTGTTTCGTTGTTATGCAATTATTCTTTGTATATATTCAGATTTCAAATACACTCTTTGCCAGGGAATGACGCAATTTCAAAAGTTCAATGTCTTTTTTTAGTGATAAACCAAAACCGGTGTGTCTTTTTTAGTTGCCAATTATTTAGTGTGATTGATTTTTTGGACAATTGCCTTTAGTCAAGAATAGTTTGTTAGGAGTGTGTCGTTGCTAAAGCTAACTCTCATTGGAAAAAAGGGGTATAAAGCTTTTTTGTTTTTGATAAGAATTGCACAATGAATGTATCGTTTGACGTGGGCATTTTTTATGAGCCAATCAGAGGTTGTTCAATATACGATAACTTGATTTGCGGTTGGGATTTGAATAAAAGAAATGGTTGCGTTATTTGCTTGCATGTATAGGAATTCCCATGTTATTTGCTTGCAGGTATAGATATTCCCTTGTTATTTGCTTGCATGTATAGGAATTCCCATGTTATTTGCTTGCGTGTATAGGAATTCCCATGTTATTTGCTTGCATGTATAGTAATTGTCATGTTATTTGCTTGCGTGTATAGGAATTCCCATGTTATTTGCTTGCATGCATAGGAATTCCCTTGTTATTTGCTTGCATGTACAGGAATTCCCATGTTATTTAATTGCAAGTATAGAAATTCCTATGTTATTTGCTTGCATGTATAGGAATTCCCATGTTATTTGCTTGGTTGTATAGGAATTCCCATGTTATTTGCATGCGTGTATAGGAATTTCCTTGTTATTTGCTTGCTTGTATAGGAATTCCCATGTTATTTGCTTGCGTGTATAGGAATTCCCTTGTTATTTTCTTGCATGTATAGGAATTCCCATGTTATTTGCTGTTAAGTCCATTGCTTTGTGTTTTTACAACCAATCATGTTACACTCCCAACGGTATTTTAAAATATTTTTTGTAATAAAATGATACCCGAATCCACTCCCCCGCTTTTGGCTCCACTTAAAGTGATTCCAGTTCTGAATCTGCTGGCACCAACCCAGGTTCCAGTCCTAATCCCAGTTTCAGTGATTCTGGTCCTCTTAGTTTCGGGTGCACCACTTCTGCTCCCTGATACCACCGTTCCGATTCCGCCAAACCAGTTCCAAATTACATCAGTTCCAGAATTTATTATGCAGCTGTCCTCGTAGCAATCTATGGCTGGTCATTGACAGTACCTAGTTTATTATAGTTGGGGGGTCATTTTGAAATGGTTTTATATATTTCGCCCTGTAAAATTAAAACTTTTATAACAGACAGAGATTACCTTCTAAAAAGAGGGCAACCCCCTCTTTGCATTTTAGATGACAGTTAAGTTTTAACATCACTCCTTAGTTTTATCAAAATATTTGATCTATTTCAATATCTTTTCATCTTTAATTTTATATTTTCTTGATTTGAATATTTTAATCGACAAGTATTTTTTACTCTGTCAGAACTATTTTGGATTTGTGGTAAGTATTTTTGTATTTTTTAAGAATAATTTATTGTTTTGTAAGAAATATTTTGGATTTCTTAGAAATTTTTTAATTTTTTAAGAATTATTTCGGTTTCGTAAGAACAATTTAGATTTTGTTTGAACTTTTTGTATTCTGTAAGAACTATTTTTGATGTTGTTAGAAATCTTTTTGTTTTGTAACATGTATTTCGAATTTTGCAACAACTATTTTTTAGTCTGTTAGTACTATTTTGGATTTATCTAAAATATTGTTGTATTTCGTAAGAACAATTTTTGTTTTTTAAGAACTATTTTCGGGTTTTGTTAGAACCTTTTGTATTCTGTAAGAACTACTGTCGGTGTTGTTTGAATTTTCGTGCTTTGTGACAAGTATTTCATATTTTGCAGAAGCTGTTCTTAATTCTATTAGAAGTATTTTGGATTTATGTAAATGATTTTTTCTATTTTGAAGAATAGTTTTTGCTGTTTAAGAACTATTTCTGATTTTCCTACAACTTTTTGTATTTCGAAAGAATTGTTTCTGATTTGTAAGAATTATTTTTGGAGTATGTTTGAATTTTGTATGCTATAATAACTACAGGGTGTCTAAAAAAAAAAGTACTCACACTTAAAAGAGCGAGAAATCCTTTGTTTATGAATATACAGCAAAATGGAATAGCTTCGAATATAGAAGTCACATATGATTAAGAATCATGTTCATTAAGACGTGATTCATTAATGTGATTAAGGAAGCTGTTCAAGCGTCTGCACTGGAAATGTCACATTCCAACACCAATTTATGCCCTAAACAAAGACGATCCTGACCGGTGAGTTGAATTCTGTGAATGATACCTGGCGAAATGTGCAGGGTTTCCACACAAAATTGTTTGGAGTGATGAGGCAACCTTTGAATTAAATGGCACCATTAATCGCCATAATTGCACGTACTGGGCTCCTGTAAATCCTCATGTAACACTTAAACACCATTTCAACTTGCCAGGAGTAACAGTGTGGTGTGGGATATCTGCACTGGGCATCATAGGGCCATTTTTTATTAATGGAGCGGTTACTGATGAGAGCTACCTTAACTTGCTTCAAGAGTTTGTTGGTCCACAAATTCCTGAGATGTCTGGTGATGACGGCAAAATTTACTTTCAGCAAGATGGTGGACCTCACGCCCTTGGACTTCTTTCTGTGAGGATATCTCAAAGACGAAGTGTATCGCACCAAACCAAGAGCAAATGAAGCTTTGAAAATGGAAATTGAAAGACAATGTCACAATATTCCTAATGACCTGTTTCGTGATGTTTGCGAATCCCTTGGTGCGCTTTATCCACGTTGTCTGGACAATAATGGCCATCAATTCGAACATTTGCGAACATAATTCCTTAATCACATTTGTCTTCTATATTCGAAGCTATTTCATTTCACTGTATGTTAATAAATAAAGGATTTCTCGTTATTCTAAGTATGAGTACATTTTTTTTAGACACCCTGTTCAGGGACGTTGTTAGAAATTTAGTATCTTGGAGCAAGTATTTGGTATTTTGTACCAAGTATTTTTTATTCTGTTAGAACTATTGTGTATTTGTGTAAAGTATTTTTTGTATTTACTATGAATAATTTTTGTTTTGTAAGATCTATTTTGGATTTTTTAGAACTTTTTATATTTTTTAAGAATTATTTCTGTTTCGTAAGAACAATTTAGATTTCGTTTGAACGTTTTATATTCTGTAAGAACTATTTTTGATGTTGTTATAAATCATTTTGTTTTGTAACAAGTATATTGAATTTTGCAACAACTATTTTTTATTCTGTTAGTACTATTTTGGGTTTGTCTAAAAAAAATTTGTATTTCGTAAGAATGATTTTTGTTTTTTAAGAACTATTTTTGGATTTTGTTTGAACTTTTTGTATTCTGTAAGAACTACTTTCGGTGTTGTTAGAATTTTCGTACTTTGTGACAAGTATTTCATATTTTTCATAATGTATTTTTAATTCTAATAGAACCATTTTTGAGGTATGTAAATGATTTGTTATATTGTCTATTATAGTTTTTGTTGTTTAAGACATTTTTTCTAAGTTATTACTAACTTGCGTATTTTTAAATACTTTTTTATTAGTTTTAATAATTATTCTATTACTAATATTGAATTTTTGTATAAGATAAAATCTCTGGGTTGTGTAGTAAGAAATCTAGCGTATTTAAGAAATAATTTTTTATATCGAACCAAGTATTTTTTTTAGTCAGTTATAAATGGATTAATTTGTTAGTAATTTTTTTGTTGTCTCACAAAACAAATAGTGTTTATTGTATAAAATAGTATTCTTTCTTTTGCGGTATCTCTTTATTTTATTATATTATAAATATCTTTTAGTTAGTGTGTAATAAATTGACTATTTTAGATATACTTTTATTTTTGTAATACTTTTTTTTATTTTATAAAAATGGTTTCTTATTATGACGCCAAAAACTTTTAGTCTCTGAAAGATATTTGTTATTTGTTCCAATTGTTTTTGTCCTTTTTAATAATAATTGTTGTTTTTTTAAAACCAGTTTTGAATTTTGTATTCTGTAAGAATTATTTTCGATGTCGTTATAATTTTCGCGTTTCGTGACAAGTGTTTCATATTTTGCAGTAGCTATTTTTTATTTTTTTATAAATTTTAATAATTTTAGTTGTTTAAGAACTATTTTGGTTTTTCTTACAACTTTTTAGTATTTTGCAAGAATTGTTTCTGAATTTTAAGAATTATTTTTTGAATATCTTTTAATTTTTGTATGCTATAGGAACTATTGGGGATGTTGTTAGAAATTAAATGTTTTGAAGCAAGTATTTTGTACTTTGCACCAAGTATTTTTATTATGTTAGAACTATTTTGGATTTGTGTTAACTATTTTTTATTTTTTAAGAATAATTTATTGTTTTGTAAGAAATAATTTGGATTTCTTACAACTTTTTATATTTTTTAAGAATTATTTCTGTTTCGTAAGAACAATTTAGATTTTGTTTGAACTTTTTATATTCTGTAAGAACTATTTTTGATGTTGTTAGAAATCTTTTTGTTTTGTAAAAAGTATTTCGAATTTTGCAACAACTATTTTTTATTATGTTATTAATATTTTTGATTTTTATAAAACATTTTTTTATTTAGTAATAATAATTTTTTTTTTTTAATAACTATTTTCTGATTTTTTTTGAACTTTGTGTATCCTGTAAGAACTACTTTCGGTGTTGTTAGAATTTCCGTGCTTTATGACACGTATTTCATATTTTGCAGAAGATATTCTTAACTCTGTTAGAACTATTTTGGATTTGTGTAAAGGATTTTTTCTATTTTTAATAATAGTTTTTTTTGTTTAAGAAATATTTTTGATTGTCTTACAACTTTTTGTATATTGCAAGAATTGTTTCTGATTTGTAAGAATTATTTTTGGAATATGTTTGAATTTTTTGTATGATATAATAACTATTTGGGATGTTGTTAGAAATTTAGTATCTTGAATTTGGTATTCAAATCCAAGCAAGTATTTGGTATTTTGAATCAATTATTTTTTTATTCTTTTATTAATAATGTTTATTTTTCTATAATATTTTTTTTTTTAATTATAATGAATTTTTTTTTTTAATACATATTTTTGATTTCTTTGAAATTTTTACATTTTTTAATAATTATTTATTTTTAGTAATAACAATTTTGATTTTGTTTTAAATTTTTATATTCTGTAAGAACTATTTTTGATGTTTTAAGAAATATTTTTGTTTTGTAAAAAGTATTTCAAGTTGTTCAACAACTATTTTTATTCTGTTAGTACTATTTTGGATTTGTCTAAAATATTTTTGTATTTAGTAAGAATGATTTTGTTTTTTAAGGACTATTTTTTAAATTTGTTTGAACTTTTTGTATTCTGTAAGAACTACTTTCGGTGTTGTTAGAATTTTCGTGCTTTGTGACAAGTATTTCATATTTTAAAGAAGCTATTTTTAATTCTGTTAAAACTATTTTGGATTTGTGTAAAGGATTTTTTCTATTTTTAAGAATAGTGTTTGTTGTTTAAGAACTATTTTTGATTTTCTTACAACTTTTTGTATTTTGCAAGAATTTTTTCTGATTTGTAAGAATTATTTTTGGAATATGTTTGAATTTTTTGTATGCTATAATAACTATTTGGGATGTTGTTAGAAATTTAGTGTCTTGAAGCAAGTATTTGGTATTTTGCACCAAGTATTTTATATTCTGTTAGAGCTATTGTGGATTTGTGTAAAGTATTTTTGTATTTATTACGAATAATTTTTGTTTTGTAAGAACTATTTTGGATTTCTTAAAACTTTTTGTATTTTTTAAGAATTATTTCTTTTTTGTAAGAACTGCTTTGGATTTGGTTTGAACTCTTATATTCTGTAAGAACTATTTTTAATATTGTTAGAAATCTTTTGTTTTTGTAACAAGTAATTTGTATTTTGCAAGAACTACTTTTTATTCTGTTAGAACTATTTTGGATTTGTCTAAAGTATTTTTATATTTTGTAAGAACTATTTCCGGATTTTTCTGAACTTTTTGTATTCTGCAAGAACTGTTGTCGATGTTTTTAGAATTTTTGCTATTTTTGAAAAGTATTTTATATTTTGTAGTAACTATTTTTTATTCTGCTAGAACTATTTTGGATTCGTTTAAAATATTTTTTCTATTTTGTAAGAATAATTTTTGTTTTGTAAGAACTATTTTGGATTTTTTAGAACTTTTTGTATTTTTTAAGAATTATTTATGTTCAGTAAAAATTATTTTTAGAATATGTTTGAACCTTTGTATTCAATTAGAACTATTTGGGATGTTGTTAGAATTTTCATATTTTGAAGCAAGTGTTTTGTATTATGTAGCAAATGTTTTTTAATCTGTTAGAACTATTTCGGATTTGTGTAAAGTAGTTTTGTACTTTTTAAGAATAACTTTGGTATTGCAAGAACTATTTTGGATTTTTTTAACTTTTGTTGTTTTTTTTAAATTATTTCTTATTTAAAAAAACCTTCGAGATTTTTTTTTTTAAATAAAATTAAAATTAGATCTTTAAAACTGAAAAAAGTTTATTAATTTTAAAAATATTTTTAGCATAAAAATAATTTGAGTTTCTTTTATATTGTTTCTTTTTCGTTGTTTTGCTGAGGACGGCCCTTAGATATAGGGTCGAAATATTCATTTAAAATGTTCAGTAAAAATTATTTTTAGAATATGTTTGAACTTTTGTATTCAATTAGAACTATTTGGGATGTTGTTAGAATTTTCATATTTTGAAGCAAGTGTTTTGTATTATGTAGCAAATGTTTTTAATCTGTTAGAACTATTTCGGGTTTGTATCAAGTAGTTTTTTACTTTTTAATAATAAATTTGGTATTGCAATAACTATTTTTTATTTTTTTAACTTTTGTGGTTTTTTTTTAAATTATTTATGATTTAACAAACAATTTGAGATTTTTTTTTTTTAAATAAAATTAAATTTATATAGTTAATAATTAAAAAAGTTTTTTAATTTTACAAATATTTTTAGCATCAAAATAATGTGAGTTTATTTTATATTGTTTCTTTTTCGTGGTTTTGCTGAGGACGGCCCTTAGATATAGGGTCGAAATATTCATTTAAAATTGCATTCCACTGTCTTATAAAATTTTCCCTGTTGTTCTACTTATTGTTTATGATGGAAAGATAGTGTGGTCTTCGTCACCAGTACAGATACTTCATTCAAGAAACGTGATTAAACACGTTTTGAAACTACATACTATTTGTATGCCTTTCCTTGGCACCTTTCAAAACGAGCGGGGATTCCCCACTGGTTCCTACACATTGCAAAAAAAGTGAGCAGTACGAAAACTCCACGTTTTCAACCGGACTGGTTTTTTAGGGACCAATCGGGAGAGATATGTAAAGTCGACATAGCTTTATTTCATTTTTTTAAGGTTCATTTAGACGAAGTTCCGGGCGCGCATGTAACCTATTTCGAATTTGCACTTTATTGGAAAAAAAAACATTTTAATTGTTTTTACTTTTTTGACTTTAATAAAAAAAAATTCTTGAAAATTTAAGCAATAAATATCAGTATATGGATATTAAACTGACAATCCACAGTCATTTGTTTGTTTTCCAGCAAAGTGCAAATTATGTTCTGGTCTTGAGAAGGCATTGTAATCAAAGGTTTATTTATTGTGGATGTGTTGGCTTTGTGCAATATACACTAAAAAACACGAAAATATTTATAAAATTGTTTTGGAACACAGGGAATGGACATAGTCTACAAAATCCGAAGAATTAAGACAACAGAAAGAAATGAATGAATAAAAACTGAAAATATGATGTCATGGCAAAAAGTGTTTGAGGGTGCTAGGCCAAAATCTTTTGCGAAGAAAAAATGGAAAAAAAGGGAATACATAATGAAGAAAATAAGGATGAAAAGCCAGTCCATTGACTGTCCAGAACTCACAGATTATCCATAGAAAAAAAAAACAAGCGTTTTGTCACTGGTTTTGTTCTTTTGTCGAGTTGTTAAGTTTTTGGCAAGAGAGACATGTATGTTTTCCAAAAACGTAAAATAGCAGCTGATTATGCATACAATTTACACACAGCCAAACTCTTAAGAGGGACTAAAGCCACACAGGAGAGACAATAAATAATCGAAGGTAAGATATTCCTTGTTGATATTAAAGTAATGGCTACAATAGCCAGTATTTTTTGTATCACAAAATTTTCCATGCAATCCCTTAAGCCTTGTTATTATTTAGGCGAAGTTGGCCAAGTGAAAACAGCTTTTCATCAGCCAGATTTGAGTTTTTCCTGAGTTCAGTCACTTCAAATTTTTCTGATTTTCCCTTTAAGCCTTAAAAACATCAACTGAGACAAGAGTTCTCAGAAAAATTCAAAAAGCAAGGGCGGCTTCGGCTGAAAAAGCCGCAAAGCCTTCCCAAGGCCAGAACATAATTCGCACTTTACTGAAAAAAGTATAAATGTTTTTACTTTTATAACTTTAATAAATCAAATAATATTAAGATTTTGATTATTAAACATCAGTAAATGTATATTAAACTGACAATGCACATTCATTTGTATTTTTTTCAGTAAAGTGCAAATTATGTTCTGGGCTTGGGAAGGTATAGGAGTTTTGAGTCCTACTCATGTTAATTTCTGCTCATTTTGAGTTTGACTTAGTTATTTATTGTAATTTCTGTTCGTTTTGGGTTTCATTTATTTATCGATGCTGATTTGTGGTAGTTTCATGCTTGGTAAATTATTTGATTTTATTTTCGCTCATTTTTTGTTTAATGGAGTTCTTTACTTTTCTTTGAAAAACTTAATTTGTGGGAAAAGTTTTTTTTTTATTAATTTCTGTTTGTTTTATATTGACAAAGTCTTTTCAGAGAAAAAGAAAATAATACTTTAAATCTTTTTTTTTAAAGAATTTATAGTTTGGCCTGCTATTTGTATGCTTACGAAAAATTTTCAGACATTTTTAAGAACATACACCCTCTTAAAAATCTGGAAACAAATAGTAGTGTTTAATTTAGTTTCATACCTCCTCTAGTTGACCTGAAATGGAAAACTTGATAACATTCCCAAAAAGATCTGTTTACTTTCTTTGATAGCTTGGATACACTTACGCTATTTTGATTTGGTTAAATTTTAAGAGCAGAAGCAGCCCCAAAAGTTTGAACATAATACCCTCAGTCGTTCGTGGGATTCAGCTGAGATGCCTTATTAGGAATCAGATTAAAATCTGTTTGGGAATTAGCACTAACACAGTGCATTTTGATTTAATCTTACGGCAATATTTAGTATTCAAACATAAAGTCAAATGGGAGGGTGAGCGTGGGAGGGTGATTAGTTTCCATCCAATGACTTTCGACTATTAAAAAGGGCATCAGCCCTTTCTATTTTTAATTGAATGAGCCCTTTTCGAAGTTCCTACAACAACTCCTTTGATACAAAGTGCCCTGGTCTAAACAACAACAACAACAACAAAAATAATACATTTTATCCACTTCAATCTTTACTATAAAAATGTCAAGCTTTCCAATTACTTTCGACTATTAGAAAGGGTACTAGGCCTTTCGAATTCCAATCGAATGAGCCTTTTTCAAGTTTCTACGACAACACTTCCTATAAACACCTTATATGGCCCCAGGGCACAACTTACCACCCTTGCCCTGAGGGTTGTGGGGGAGTGTCCTCCTCAAAAACATAATTTCTATCTGGAAATCCAAAACACTGAATAAAATGGCTATCTAAAAATTTTGATTGGATGTGTTTGGGGAAAAGGTGGGCGAGAGAGGGGGGGGGGCTAGCTGCCCTCAAATCATTTTCGACTATTAAAAAGGGCACTAGACCTTTGAATTTTCAATCGAATGAGCCCCTTTTCAAGTTTCTACAAAGATTTCAATAAAAACTTATATGCCCCTAGGGGATAATTTATAACCCTTGCCCTGAAGACTGTGGGGGGAGTGTCCTGCTCAAAGGTATAATTTCCTAAACTTTAACTGGGTGGAACAAAATGGTTATCTCAAAATTTTGATTGGATGTGTTTGGGGAAATGGTGGGCGTGGAAGAGGTGTTAGTTGCCTTCCAGTTACTTTCAACTATTAAAAAGGGCACAAGCCATTTCAATTTCTAATCAAATGAATCCTTTTTGAAGTTTCTACGACAACACGTTCTACAAAAAATGTATATGCCCCCAGGGCATAACTTACATCCCTTGTTCTGAGGGCAGTGAGGAGGTTGTACTCCTCAAAGACCTAATTTCCAGAACTTAAAACTACATTTAACAAAATGGCTATCTCAAAATTTTGATTGGATGTGTTTGGGGGAATGATGGGCGTGGGGGGCTTGTTGCCCTCCAATCACATTCGACTATTAAAAAGGGTACTGGCCCTTCGAATTTCCAATCGAATGAGCCTGTTTTGAAGTTTGTACGACAACACTGTCTATAAAAACCTTATATGCCTCCAGGGCATAACTTACAACCCTTGCCCTGAGGGTTGTGAGGGAGTGTCCTCCTCAAAAACGTATTTTCTATCTGGAAAACAAATACGCTGAACCAAATGGCTATCTCAAAATTTTGATTGGATGTGTCGGGGGGAATGATGGGCGTGGGGTGGGGCTAGTTGCCCTCAAAATACTTTCGACTATTCAAAAGGGCACTCACCCTTTGGATTTCCAATCGAATGAGCCTTTTTTGAAGTTTCTACGACAACGCCTTCTATAAAAACCTTATATGCCCCAGGGCATAAATTAAAACTTTTGTCCTGAGGGTTGTGGGGGAGTGTCCTCCTCAGAAACATATTTTCTATAGGGAAATCAACTACGCTGAATAAAATGGCTATCTCAAATTTTTGATTGGATGTGTTTGGGGGAATGATGGGCGTGGGAGGGGAGGGGGCTATTTGCCCTCCAATCACTTTCGACTATTAAAAAGGGCACTAGCGACTCCCATTTCCAATCGAATGAGTCCTTTCAAAGTTTCTACGACAACTCCTTCGATACGAAGTGCACGGGGAATGTTTGGGGGAATGATGGGCGTGGGGGGGGGGCTAGTTGCCCTCCAATCACTTTCGAAAATTAGAAATGGTACTAGCCCTTTGAATTTCAAATCGAATGAGCCTGTTTTGAAGTTTCTACGACAAGGCCTTCTATGAAAACCTTATATGCCCCCAGGGCATAACATAAAACCCTTGCCCTGATGGTTGTGGGGGAGTTTCAGTAGAAGTGACCCTAAAGCTCCCGTACGTACACCATATATGGGCATAGAGTCATTAGGGAGAACACGTGGTTAATGGGGTCAATGACCTAAATTTCCAAGGTCGATGTTGTTATTGTTGTAAGTGCACGCTCGAGGCGAATGTCAAGGTGTCCTGGAATTTGGAACACCTGTGCTGTCGACCACAATTCACCTATCGTGAATCAATAATTCCCCTTAGAAACAACAAATTAATTCCCCTTTCTTGACATATCAATCAACCAATGACATCATCTGTCAGACTTTAAAAATTTTCGCATAGAAACGATTCTCCAGGAATAGATCCAAGTCATTAATGTCTTTGCCTCGGAAACAACTCTTTTGGTCGAACTCCAAAGGGTATTAATAGCCAAAGGCCATGGAAACAATTCTCCAAGAAACATCTTAGCGATGAATTGTTTTAGCGCGGGAATCAGGTTTCTTATTAATTTGAAATGCATTAGCGCAGAGATGCCAAAAACAAAAGGAACACGCTGAATTACGTTTAGGGATTATTTGGGCGAAACTGTTTTAGACAGGTTATGGAACTATTTCGGCGAAACAGTTAGAGACATTTTGAAAGAAGATTTTAGGAAAGGTTTTAGAAGAGAATTTAATGGTGAAACTCTGTGGTCGTTATAATACACAAGTTTCATTTGAACAGTGTTGTGAGGTCCTCTAACCCAACCCCAAAGGGTTCCAATCCACCTACCCCAACCCCGAAGGAAGCCCCCGGTCCTCAAAGGCCCCCCAAGCTCCCAAAGGGCCACCGGCTCCCCCAAAGGCCCACCCCGACCCCCAAAGGCCATCCCCGGGCCCCCCAAAGGCCCATCGAGCTCCCAAAGGTCCAACGGGGTCCCAAAGGCCCTCCACCGGTCCCCAAATGTCCCCCAGGCCCCCAACTGCCCCCCGGACCCCCAAAGGCCCCCCAAGCTTCCAAAGGGCCACCGGCGCCCCCAAAGGCCCACCCAGACCCCCAAAGGCCATCCCCGGGCCTCCCCAAAGGCCCATCGAGCTCCCAAAGGACCAACGGGGTCCCAAAGGCCCTCCACCGGTCCCCAAATTTCCCCCAGGCCCCCAACGGGCCCCCGGGCCCCCAAAGGCCCGCCCTGTGCCCCAAAGGCCCCCCCCCGGCCCCCCAAGGTCCCCCGGACCAGAAAAGCGCCGCCGGGATGCGCCGTGGGCCAGGAAAGTGCCGCAGGATGCGCCGCAGGGATGCACTGTGGGCCTGGAAAGTGCCGCAGGGGATGCGGCACAGGGATCCACCGCAGGACAGTGCCTCAGGGATGTGCCTCAGAAACGCACCGCAAAAAAAAAAGTACACTCAAAAGTAAAAATTTCGAAATTTTATCCCCCAAACGCCCTCCTCAGACCCCCAAAGGCCCTCCCCTGGTCCTCAAAGGTCCCCCCGGGCTCCCAAAGGGCCAACCGGCCCCTAAGGGCCCCCCGGGCCCCCAAAGGTCCTCCCCCGGTCCCCAAAGGTCCACTGGGCTCCCAAATGCCCTCCCCCGGACCCCAAAGGTCCCCCGGGCTCCCAAAAGACCACTCAATCCTCAAGGGCCCCCCGGATCCCCAAACGCCATCCCTGGGCCCCAAAGGTCCTCCCCCGGTCCCCATACATGCACCCAAAAACTTACACACACACTAAAACTTACACAAACACACAAACAATTAAACACACACACTATAAAATAAACACACACACAAAAAATTACACACACACACACAAAAACTTACACACACACACACACACACACAAAAACTTACACATGCACACGAAAACTTACATGCAGACGAAAAAATACATGCACACAAAAACTTACACACACACACACGAAAACTTACACACACACGCACAAACTTACACACACAAAAACTTACACACACACACACACACAAAAACTTACACATGAACACAAAAAAAACTCACACACACAATCACAAAAACTTGCACACACACACACACACACACACAAAACTTACACACACACAAACGAAAACTTACACACACAAAAACTTACACACACACACACACACACACACACAAAAAATAATAAAAAAAAAAAAAAACTAAACAGAAAAAAAAAAAAACTTAAACACACAAACACACAAAAGAAAACTTAAACAAACACACAAAAAACTTACATCCACACACAAAAGCTTAGACACACAAAAACTTACACACACACACACAAAAACTTACATGCACACAAAAACTTACACACACACACAAACAAACAAACACACACAAAAACTAACACACACACACAAACAATAACACACAAGCACACATGAAAACTTACACACACACGAAAAAACTTACACCCACACGCAAAAAATTACACACACACACAAAACTTACACACACACACACACAAAAACTAACACATGCACAAGAAAACTTATATGCACACAAAAACATACAATCACACAAAAAATAACACACACACACACACACACAAAAATCAAACACACACACACACATTAAAACTCACACACACACACAAAAACTTACACACACAAAAAAACTAACACACACACACACACACACACACAAAAAAACTAACACAACAACACAAAAAACTCACACACACACGCACAAAAACTTGCACACACACACACACACAAACTTACACACACACACACTAAAACTTACACACACACTCCAAAAATTAAACACACAAACAATTACACACAAACACACACACACACACAAAAAATAAAACATTCACTCGAAAAATTACAATCACACAAAAGCTTACATTAAAACAAAAAATTAAACACACACACACACACACACAAAACTTACACACACAAACACACGAAAACTTACACACACACGCCAAAACTTACACACACACAAAAACTTACACACACACACACACACACAAAAACTAACACATTAACACAAAAAAAAACAAACACAAACACGCACAAAAACTTACAAACACACACACACACAAAAATTAAACGCACACACAATAAAACTTACACACACACTCCAAAACTTACACACACAAAAAAATACACACACACACACACACAAACACACATACACAAAATTATACACACACACACACACAAAAAACTAACACACACAAAAACATACATACACACACAAACACACAAAAACTAACACACACACACAAAAAACTTACACCCACACACAAAGTCTTAGACACACAAAAACTTACACACACACGCAAAAACTTACACCTTCACGCAAAAGAAAACATGCACGCAAAAACTTACACATACGTACAAAAACTAACACACACACAAACAAAAAAACACACACACACAAAATTACACACACACACACACACACACACACACACAAAAACTTAAACATTCATACGAAAACTAACATGCACACAAAAACTTACACACACACACACACACACACGAAAACATAAGCAAATTCACGTAACAAATTACACACACACAAAAGCTAAGACACACAAAAACTTACACAAACACATACACAACAAATTACATGCACGCAAAAAAATAAAAACACGCAAAGCTAATTACACACACACACAAAAAAATACACACACACAAAAAAAACTTACTCACTCACACAAAATTACACACACACACACACAAAAACTAAAAAAAGCACACGAAAAATTATAATCACACAAAAACTTACACACACACACACACACACGAAAACATACACACACAAACCACAAAACTTACACACACAAAAG
Source organism: Artemia sp. Qi Xiang Cuo (assembly GCF_049724085.1). Classification (NCBI taxonomy): domain Eukaryota; kingdom Metazoa; phylum Arthropoda; class Branchiopoda; order Anostraca; family Artemiidae; genus Artemia; species Artemia sp. Qi Xiang Cuo. The sequence continues at coordinate 4,813,974 of NC_142801.1, forward strand.
ATAAGACACACAAAAACTCACACACACAGACACACACACACAAACTTACACCCACACTCAAAAACTTACATGCACACAAAAACTTACATGCACACAAAAACTTACACACACACACTAAAACTTACACACATGCACCAAAAATAACACACACACAAAAACTTACACACACACACGAAAACTAACGCACACACACACACACACACACAAACACAAAAAAACAAAAACAACCACACGAAAACATACAATCACATAAAATCTAACAATCACACACAAACTTACACACACGCACAAAAAATAACACTCACGCACAAAAACTTACACACACACACACACACGAAAAATAACACACACACACTAAAACTAACACACACACACACAAACACATACACACACACATGAAAACATACACACACACACGAACACTTACACACACACTCAAAAACAAACACACACACAAACACTTACACACGCACACACACAAAAACTTACACATGCACACAAAACTTACATGCACACAAAAACTTACATGCACACAAAAACTTACACACACACACACACAAACACACACACACACAAACACACACACACACACACACAAAAACTTACACACACACACAAAAACTTACACACACACAAAAACTTACACACACACACACAAAAACTTACACATGCACACGAAAACTTACAAGCACACAAAAACATACATGCACACAAAAACATACACACACACACACACACACACAAAACTCAAACACACGAACACACGAAAACTTACACACACACGCCAAAACTTACACACACACAAAAACTTACACACACACACACACGCACACACACACACACACACAAAGTTACACATGAACACAACAAAAACACACACACACGCACAAAAACTTACAAACACACACACACACACAAAACTTAAACACACACACACGAAAACTCACACACACACGCCAAAACTTACACACACAAAAACTTACACACAGACACACACACACACACAAAAACTTACACACACACACAAAAAAAAAACACACACACACAAACTTACAAACACACACAAAAACTTACACCCACACACAAAATCTAACACACAAAAAAAAATACATACACGCACAAAAACTTACACACACAAGAAAAAACTTACATTTACAAAAAAACTTAATTTCAAACAAAAACTTACACACACACACACAAAACTTACACACACGAACACAAACTTACACACACACAAAAACAGACAAACACACACACACACACACTTACACACACACACACACACAAAAACTTACACATGAACATGAAAACTTACATTCACACAAAAACTTACATTCACACAAAAACTTACACACACACACACACACTAAAACTTACACACATACACGACAAAACTTACACACACAAAAGATTATACACACAAAAACTTACACACACACACACAAAAAAACTAACACACACACTCAAAAAATTACACACACACTAAAAAACTAAAATGCACAAAATAAATAACAAGTAAAAAAAAAATAACAACCACACAAAAAAATACACAACAGCACAAAAAAAAAAACACACACAAAAAAAATAAAACACAGAAACTAAAACTTACGCACAAACACACACACACACATAAACACAAAAATCATACACATCCACACCAAAACTTACATTCACATAAAAACTGACATGCACACAAAAACTGACACACACTCACAAAATCTTACACACAAACAAAAAATTACACAAACACACGATAAATTAAACACACCCTCGAAAAATAACACACACACAAACAATATCTTACACACACACACATTAAAAATTACACACACACACGAACACTTACACACAAACTACAAAACTTACACACACACAAAAAATTACACAGACACACACACAAAAACAGAAACAATCAAACTATAAATGACATGAAAAAAAAAAAATACAATCACACAAAAACACACACACACACACACACACACACACACACACACACACAAAACTCACACACACACACACACACACGAAAACTAAAACACACACGCAAAAAAATGCATACACAAACAAACATACACACACACACACAAACAAAAAAACACACAAAAATACACAATCACACTAAAAATAACATGCACACAAAAAATCACATGCACACAAAAACTTACACACAAACACACACACATAAAAAAAATACACACACACACACACACAAAAACTTACACACACACGCCAAAACTTACACACACACAAAAAATAACACACACACACACACACACACACACAAAAACTTTCAAATGAACACAACAAAAACTAACACACACACTCACAAAAAATTACACACACACACACACACACACACAAAACTTACACACACACACACGAAAAATCACACACACACGCCAAAAATTACACAAACAAAAACATACACACACAAACACACACACACACACACAAAAAAACACACACACACACAAAACTTACACACACAAACAAACACACACAAATTTAAAAACACACACAAAAACTTACACCCACACACACAAAATCTTAGACACAAAAAAACTTACACACACACACAAAAACTTACACCCACATGCAAAAACTTACATGCACACAAAAACTTACATACACACAAAAACTTACACACACGCACAAAAACTTACACACACACACACAAAAACTTACAAACACACACACAAAAAATTACACACACACAAAAACTTATACACACACACACACACACACACAAAAACTTACACATGCACACGAAAACTTACATGCACACAAAAACTTACACACACACACACACACATGAAAACTAACACACACACACGTCAAAACTTACACACACACAAAAGCTTAGACACACAAAAACTTAAACACACACACACACAAAAACTTACATGCACGCAAAAACTTACACACACGCACAAAAACTTACACACACACACAAAAACTTACACACACACAAAAAAAACTTACACACACACAAAAACTTACACACACACACACACACAAAAACTAAAAAATCAACACTAAAAATTACATGCACACAAAAACAAAAACAAACAAAAACACACACGAAAAATTAAAAAAAAACAATTCAAAACTTACACACAAAATAGCTTAGACACACAAAAAATTACACACACACACACACACAAAAACTAAGACTCACACGCAAAAATTTACATGCACAAAAAAAATTACATGCACACAAAAACTTACAGACACACACAAAAACTTACACACACACACACAAAACTTACACACACACACAAACTTACACACACACACGAAAACTTACGCACACACACACACACACACAAATAAACACAAAAACAAAAATAAGCACACGAAAACTTAAATGCAAAGAAAAACTTACATGCACACAAAAACTTACACACACGCACAAAATCTTACACGCACACACAAAAACTTACACACACACACACACGAAAACTTACACACACACACGAAAACTTACACACACACACACAAAAACTAACACACACACAAGAAAACATACACACACACACGAACACAAACACAAACACCCCGCAAATTACACACTCACAAAAACTTACACACACACACACACAAAAACTTACACATGCACACAAAACTTACATGCACACAAAAACCTACATGCACACAAAAACTTACACACACACACACACACACACACACACACACACACACACACACACAAAACTCACAAACACACATACACGAAAACTTACACACACACGCAAAAACTTACACACACACAAAAACTTACACACGCACACACACAAAAACTTACACATGCACACAAAACTTACATGCATACAAAAACTTACATGCACACAAAAACATACACACACACACACACACACACACACACACACACACACACACACACACACACTAAAAATTACACACACACTCAAAAACTTACACACACACATAAAAATACACACACACACATACACACACACAAACACAAAAAAAAAAATAAACATGAACACAACAAAAACTAACACACACATGCACAAAAGCTAACAAACACACACACACACAACACTTACACACACACACAATAAAACTCACACACACACGCAAAAACTCACACACACAAAAAATTACACACACACACACACACACACACAAACTTACACACACACACACACAAAACTTACACACACAAGTTTTGTGTGTGTGTGTGTAAGTTTTTGTGTGCATGTAAGTTTTTGTGTGCATGTAAGTTTTTGCATGTGGGTGTAAGTTTTTGTGTGTGGGTGTAAGTTTTTTTGTGTCTAAGCTTTTGTGTGTGTGTTTAATTTTTAGTGTGTGTTTTTAAGTTTTTTGTGTTTGTGTGTTTGTGTAAGTTTTTTGTGTGTGTGTGTGTGTATGTTTGTTTTTGTTTGTTTTTGTTTTATTTTTTTTTTGCTTTTTATTTGTCGTGTGTTTTTGTTTTTTCTTTATTTTGTTTTTTAGTTTTGTGTGTGTGTGTGTGTTTTTTTGTTTTTGTTCGTGTGTTTTTGTTTTTTTTTTTTGTTATTGTGTTAGTTTTTGTGTTTTTGTGTGTGTGTGTGTGTGTGTGTGTAAGTTTTTGTGTGTGTGTAAGTTTTGGGTGTGTGTGTGTAAGTTTTCGTGTGTGCGTGTGAGTTTGTGTGTGTGTGTGTGTGTGTGTGTATGTTTTTGTGTGCATGTAAGTTTTTGTGTGCATGTAGTTTTCGTGTGCATGTGTAAGTTTTTGTGTGTGTGTGTGTGTGTCTTGTGTGTGTGTGTTCTGGCGTGTCTGTGTAAGTTTTCGTGTGTGTGTGTGTGTGAGTTTTGTGTGTGTGTGTGTGTGTGTGTGTGTGTGTAAGTTTTTGTGTGCATGTAGTTTTTGTGTGTACGTAAGTCTAGTGTGCATGTGTAGTTCTTGTGTGTGTCTGTGTGTGTGTAGTTTTTTGTGTGTGTGTAAGTTTTGGCGTGTGTGTGTAAGTTTCTGTGTGTGTGTAAGTTTTCATGTGTGTGTGTAGTTTTGTGTGTGTGTGTGTAAGTCTTCGTGTGTGTGTGTAAGTTCTCGTGTGTGTGTGTGTGTGTGTTTTGTGTGTGTGTGTAAGATTTGTAGCGTGTGTGTAAGTTTTTGTGTGCATGTTAGTTCTTATGTGCATGTAAGTCCTCGTGTGCACGTGTACGTTCTCTGTGTGTGTGTGTGTGTGTGTGTGTGCGTGTCTGTGTGTGTGTGTGCCTTTGTGTGTGTGTAGTCTCCGTGCGTGTGTGTAAGTCCTAGTGTGTGTGTGTAGCTCTTGTGTGCACGTAAGTTCTTGTGTGCACGTAAGTTCTTTACGTGTGGGTGTAAGTCTCTGTGTGTGTGTGTGTGTAAGTCTTTAGTGTGTCTGGCTTTCGTGTGTGTAAGTTCTGACGTGTGTATGTGTAAGTCTCTGTGTGTGTGTGTGTGTGTGTGTCTCTGTGTGCATGTAAGTCTTCGTGTGCATGTGTAGTCTCTGTGTGTGTGTGTGTGTGTGTGTCTGTCTTGTGTGTGTGTGTCTTTGCGTGTGTGTAAGTCTCTGTGTGTGTGTAAGTCTTTGTGCGTGTGTGTAAGCTCTTGTGTGCATGTAAGTCTTTGTGTATGTGTGTGTGTGAGTCTTTGTGTGTCTAGCTTTGTGTGTGTGTGTAAGTCCTGACGTGTGTGTGTGTAAGTCTTCGTGTGTGTGTGTGTGTGTAAGTTCTTGTGTGCATGTAAGTCTTCGTGTGCACGTGTAGTTTGTGTGTGTGTGTGTGTGTGTGTGTACGTCTTGTGTGTGTGTGTGTCTTTGTGTGTGTGTAGTCTTTGTGTGTGTGTAAGTCTCTTGTGCGTGTGTGTAAGTCTTTGCGTGCATGTAAGTTTCTGTGTGCATGTAAGTCTTTGCGTGTGGGTGTAAGTCTTTAGTGTGTGCGTGTAGCCTTTGTGTGTCTGTGTGTGTGTGTAGCTTTTGTGTGTGTAAGTCTCTTGTGTGTGTGTGGGTGTGTCAGTTTGTGTGTGAGTGTGTGTGTTTGTGTGTGTGTAAGTCTATGTGTGTGTAAGTCTTGACGTGTGTGTGTGTTTTCGTGTGTGTGCGTGTAGTCTTGTGTGTGTGTGTGTCTGTAAGTCTTTGTGCGTGTGTGTGTGAGTTTTTGTTGTGTTCATGTGTAAGTCTTTGTGTGTGTGTGTGTGTGTGTGTAAGTCTTTGTGTGTGTGTAAGTCTCGACGTGTGTGTGTGAGTTTTCGTGTGTTCGTGTGTGTAAGTTTTGTGTGTGTGTGTGTGTGTGTAAGTTTTTGTGTGCATGTAAGTCTTTGTGTGCATGTAAGTTTTCGTGTGCATGTGTAAGTCTTCGTGTGTGTGTGTGTGTGTGTGTGTAGTTTTTGTGTGTGTAAGTTCTGGCGTGTGTGTGTAAGTTTTCGTGTGTGTGTGTGTAAGTTTTGTGTGTTTGTGTGTGTGCAAGTTTTTGTGCGTGTGTGTGTGAGTCTTTTTTGTGTTCATGTGTAAGTTTTTGTGTGTGTGTGTGTGTGTGTAAGTCTTTGTGTGTGTGTAAGTTGTGGTGTGTGTGTGTGAGTTTTCGTGTGTGTGTGTGTGTAAGTTTTGTGTGTGTGTGTGTGTGTGTAAGTTTTTGTGTGCATGTAAGTTTTTGTGTGCATGTAAGTTTTTGTGTGCATGTGTAAGTTTTTGTGTGTGTGTGTGTAAGTTTTTTTGTGTGTGTGTGTGTAAGTTTTGGCGTGTGTGTGTAAGTTTTGTCGTGTGTGTGTAAGTTTTCATGTGTGTGTGTGTGTTAGTTTTTGTGTGTGTGTGTAAGTTTTTGTGTGTGTGTGTGTGTATGTTTTTGTGTGTTTGTAAGTTTTTGTGTGCATGTAAGTTTGTGTGTGTGTGTGTGTGTAAGTTTTTGTGTGTCTAAGCTTTTGTGTGTGGATGTAAGATTTTTGTGTGTGTGTGTAAGTTTGTGTGTGTGTGTGTGTTTGTGTAAGTTTTTGTGTGTGTAAGTTTTTTTTGTGTGTGTGTGTATAAGTTTGTGTGTGTTTGTGTGTAAGTTTTTGTGTGTGTAAGTTTTGGCGTGTGTGTGTAAGTTTTCGTGTGTGTGTGTGTTAGTTTGTGTTTTTGTTAGTATGTTTGTGTGTGTTTGTGTGTAAGTTTTTTTGTTTGTGTGTGTGTTTTTTTTGTTTTTTGTTTTTTTATTTTTTTTGTGTGTGTGTGTGTTTGTTAGTATTTTTGTGTGTTTAATTTTTTGCGTGTTTGTGTGATTTTTCGTGTGTGTTTGTGTTTTTGATTGTTTTTTGTTTTTGTTTTTTTTTAAGTTTTTTTGTTAATTTTATATTTTGTCTTATTGTAATTTTTATTGTTATTGTTTTTTTTTTTTTTTGTGTGTGTGTGTGTTATTTTTTGTGTGTGTGTGTATGTTTTGGCGTGTGTTTGTAAGTTGTCGTGTGTGTGTGTAAGTTTTCGTGTGTGTGTGTAAGTTTTTGTGTGTGTGTGTGTAAGTTTTTGTGTGTGTGTAAGTTTTTGTGTGCATGTATGGGGACCGGGGGAGGACCTTTGGGGCCCAGGGATGGCGTTTGGGGATCCGGGGGGCCCTTGAGGATTGTGTGGTCTTTTGGGAGCCCGGGGGACCTTTGGGGTCCGGGGAGGGCCTTTGGGAGCCCAGTGGACCTTTGGGGACCGGGGGAGGACCTCTGGGGGCCCGGGGGGGCCCTTGGGGGCCGGTTGGCCCTTGGGGAGCCCGGGGGACCTTTGGGGACCAGGGGGGGCCTTTGGGGGTCTGAGGAGAGCGTTTGGGGGATAACATTTCGAAATTTTTACTTTTTAGTTTACTTTTTTTTTGCGGCGCATCCCTGCGGCGCATCCTGCGGCGCTTTCCTGCGGTGCCTCCCTGCGGCGCATCCCCTGCGGCGCTTTCTTGACCCGCGGCGCATCCTTGCGGCGCATTCTGCGGCGCTTTCCTGGCCCACGGCGCATCCCGGCGGCGCTTCTCTGGTCCGGGGGACCTTTGGGGGCCGGGGGAGGGCCTTTGGGGCACAGGGAGGGCCTTTGGGGCACAGGGAGGGCCTTTGGGGGTCCGGGGGGCAGTTGGGGGCATTTGGGGACCGGTGGAGGGCCTTTGGGACCCCGTTGGTCCTTTGGGAGCTCGATGGGCCTTTGGGGGCCCGGGGATGGCCTTTGGGGGTCTGGGTGGGCCTTTGGGGGCACCGTTGGCCCTATGGGAGCTTGGGGGGCCTTTGGGGGTCCGGGGGTAGTTGGGGGCCTGGGGGACATTTGGGGACCGGTGGAGGGCCTTTGGGACCCCGTTGGTCCTTTGGGAGCTCGATGGGCCTTTGGGGGGCCCGGGGATGGCCTTTGGGGGTCTGGGTGGGCCTTTGGGGGCGCCGGTGGCCCTTTGGGAGCTTGGGGGGCCTTTGAGGACCGGGGGCTTCCTTCGGGGTTGGGGTAGGAGGATTGGAACCCTTTGGGGTTGGGCTAGAGGACCTCACAACACTGTTCAAATGAAACTTGTGTATTATAACGACCACAGAGTTTCACCATTAAATTCTCTTCTAAAACCTTTCCTAAAATCTTCTTTCAAAACGTCTCTAACTGTTTCGCCGAAATAGTTCCATAACCTGTCTAAAACAGTTTCGCCCAAATAATCCCTAAACGTAATTCAGCGTGTTACTTTTGTTTTTGTCATCTCTGAGAGAATGCATATCAAATTAATAAGAAAACTGATTACCGCGCTAAAACATTTCATCGCTAAGATGCTTATTGGAGAATTGTTTCCATGGCCTTTGGCTATTAATATCCTTTGGAGTTCGACCAAAAGAGTTGTTTCCGAGGCAAAGACATTAATGACTTGGATCTATTCCTGGAGAATCGTTTCTATGCGAAAATTTTTAAAGTCTGACAGATGATGTCATTGGTTGATTGATCTGTCAAGAAAGGGGAATTAATTTGTTGTTTCTAAGGGGAATTATTGATTCACGATAGGTGAATTGTGGTCGACAGCACAGGTGTTCCAAATTCCTGGACACCTTGACATTCGCCTCGAGCGTGCACTTACAACAACAACAACATCGACCTTGGAAATTTAGGTCATTGACCCCATTAACCACGTGTTCTCCCTAATGACTCTATGCCCATATATGGTGTACGTACGGGAGCTTTAGGGTCACTTCTACTAGTTTCCTCCTCAAAAACATATTTTCTATCTGGAAATCAACTACGCTGAACAAAAGGGCTATCTCAAAATTTTGATTGGATGTGTTTGAGGGAATAATGGGCGTGGGGGGGCCTAGTTGCCCTCCAATCACTTTCGACTATTAAAAGGCCACTAGCCACTCCAATTTCCAATCGAATAAGCCCTTTTTTGAAGTTTCTACGACAACTCCTTCGATACGAAGTGCCCGGGTCGAGAAAAAACACATTGTGCCCACATCGTTCTTTACTTAGGCAGCGCTAGGGCGCTGCCTATGATTAGATAAAAAAAACAAGTTTTTTTTTAACTGAAAGTAAGGACGACAATAAAACTTAAAACGAACAGAAATTGTTCCGTATATGAAAGGGGCTGTCCTCTCCTCAACGTCTCGCGCTTTACGCTAAAGTTTGACTTTCTCACAACTCTATTTTTTTTAAACAATAAAAAATTTTAGCGAAAAGAGTGAGGCGTTGAGGAGGGGATAGCCCCTTTCATATACGGAATAATTTCTGTTCGTTTTAAGTTTTAACGTCGTTCCTTACTTTCAGTTAAAAAAACTTATTTTTTAATTTAATTTTTAAACGTTTTTGAATTAATGCAGGTTTTGATATTGGCTCACCTTACATGAATAATTAAAACCAAATTTGCATATTAATTTTACTTTTATTTGGTTAAATGGCTTTCTTGAAACTTGTTTTATTTTATTTACGAACGTTTTTATTAGTAATAAATATACGTAACTTACGAATAAACTTACGTAACGAACTTCTATATTCATAGATTTTTAATACGTAGGCCTATATCAGGGGTTTTGCCCCCTAGTCAATACCTTGCTCTTTAAGCTAAAGTTCGAATTTTGTTCCATTTGTTTAAAAATGACCCCTTAATCACAAAGGTCATGGGCGTAGGGAGGGGGGGCAGGAGGGGGGCAGCTGCCCCCCCTAGACCTTCAAATTTACATTTGATATGGCTGAAAAAGCAGATGGTTTGGAAAAAGCAGTTGATAAAACTCCATCACACTCTAAACTGCCCCCCCCCTAGACAATATGCTCCATAATACTGCCTACGCCCATGAAAAAGGCCGTTAATTAGAATAAATAGCTCTTATGAAAGTGCTAAAAAATCTTTGGCTTAAAGAGCGAGATATTGACTAGGGGCTGAACCCAATCATATACGCAATATTTTCTGTTCGTTTTAAGTTTTGATGTTGCTCCTTACTTTCAGTTGAAAAAACTTTTTTTTTATTTAATTTCTGATCTTTTTCTTTAATAATGATGGGAAATCCGGCACCCCTTCATAGCAATGTCCCTTCCCCCATGAAAACTTCCTTCATGAAAATAGCTTCCCATATAACCCCCGCCCCCCCCCCCCCCCCGCCTACCAGAAAAATCCCCCTGAAAATGTCTGTATACTTCCCAATAACCAATACTATATGTTAACATTGAGTAAATGTCATAACTTTCAACCCTCCCCCCGGGGAATTCGGGGGATTAAGTCATCCTAAAAGACATAGTTATCGTATTTTCGACCATGCCGAACAAAATGGTTATCTCAAAATTTTGATCGGATGACTTTGGGGAAAAAATGAGCGTGGAAGGGGGCCTAGTTACCCTCCATTTTTGGTCACTTAAAAAGGGAACTAGAACTTTTAATTTCCGTTCCAATGGGCCCTCCCACGATATTATAGAACCACTGGGTCGATACGATCACCCCTGGGGAAAACAAAAAGAAATAAACACGCATCCGTGATCTTTCTTCTGGTAAAAAAATGGTAAATTCCACATTTTTATAGATAGGAGCTTGAAACCTCTACAGTAGAGTTCTCTTATACGCTGAATATGATATTGTGATTTTCATTAAGGTTCTATGACTTTTAGGGGGTATTCCCCCCTTTTTTCGAAAATCAGCAAAATTTTCTCAGGCACGTAAATTTCTATGGGTAAAGCTAAAGTTGATAAAACTTATATATTTGAAATCAGCATTAAAATTTGATTCTTTTGATGCATCTATTGGTGTCAAAATTCCGTATTTTAGAATTTCGGTTGCCATTGAGCCGGGTCGATCCTTACTTACAGTTGAATACAACCACGAACTGTTTGAATACAGCCATGAAACTGACAAATCATTATGGTGTCTTGGCCTCGGGGCCTTGGATTTTATTCTATTGCCCAGCCCCTATTTTGATCATGAGGCACCTTAGTGCTGAAAAGAGTTATCAGATTAGTGTTTGTCACACCCTCAAAATTTCATTTCCCAAGAAAGCTAACATTTTAGTGAACGGGGGATCCAGGCCCCTCGTTCTCCCCTAAAATAAACCGCTCTCTACTCTGTTTGCAAGCTCTTGTTACCATTTTCTGGTTAGAACTCAATATCGATATATTTTTGTAAAGTTACTTAGCATGTTAGATAGACCGGCAGCGCTTCACCACGCCGATGGTACCTATGACGCACAGCCGAAATTTTTATCCACGACGGCACGTCACCTATAAAACGGCACAGCGTAGGGGTCATTTAACAGCCTTTAAACCTTGACTTCAAACCTTGACTTAAACCTTGACTTTAAACCTTGACTTGACTTAAAATTTGACTTCATTGAACTTTGTCAGACTATGACTACGGTACTATGCTAAAAACTTGTACTACTTAAAATTCACTTTGTCTGTGTTTTCCTTCTGAATACACAGACGGCACATAAAATACCCACATGTTAACCACTTCGTTATTTAATGGTTTATACAAAAAAAAAAAAACAAGAAACAAATCAATTTAAAGACGTCAAGCGGGTCTGTGGCCAGTAAATCAAAACGAAGAGAAAGAAAAAATCAAATGAATATTTGACCCGTATGCAACAAGTCGCCTTCGTCGTAGAAATAAACCCAAAAAACTAGAAACTAAAACTACAAAATATATATATAAAACTAAAATAGACTAACATAAAATATATAATATACAATAACTTACATTTACAATTGGCAGCTACCTTCATAAAACCACAAAAAGAACTGTAATTTTTGTGGTTTCATGAAGTTGTGAAAGAGGCTGCTCCCTCCTCAATACCCTGCTCTTTACGCTAAAGTTTTTTATTGTGTAAAAAAAGTTGAATTTTGAGAAAGAGTCAAACTTTAGCATAAAGAGCAAGCTATTGCCTATGTGGTGAACCCCCTCACATACGTAATAATTTCTGTTCGTTTTAAGTTTTGATGTTGCTACTTAGTTTCAGTTGAAAAAACTTGTTTTTTTATTTTAATTTCTGATCGTTTCTTAAATAAAGCTGGGGAATCCGGCGCTTCCTTCATAACAATGTCCTTTCCTCCATGAAAAATCATCCCACGTAACCCCCGACCCCCCACTCACTACCTGAAAAAATCCCCCCTGAAAACGTCTGTATACTTCCCAATAACCAGTACTATATGTAAACATTGGGCAAAGTTCATAACTTGCAGCCCGTCTTCCGGGGACTGTGGGGGGTTAAGTCATAAACAAAGACATAATTATTATATGTTTCGACCATGCTGAACAAAATGGCTATCTCGAAATTTTGATGGGATGACTTTGGGAAAAAAGAGCGTGGAAGGGGGCCTAGTTGCCCTCCATTTATTGGTAACTTAAAAAGGGCACTAGAGCTTTTAATTTCCGTTTGAATGACCCCTCCCGCAATATTCTAGGATCACTGGGTTGATACAACCACCCCTGAAAAAAAAAATAAACTAAAAACACATCCGTGATCTTTTTTTCTGGCAAAAAATATAAAATTCCACATTTTTGCAGATAGGGGCTTGAAACCTCTACAGTAGGGCTCTTAAATACGCTGAATCTGATGGTGTGACTTTCATCAAGATTTTACGACTTCTAGGGGATGTTTTTCCCCTTTTTCAAAAATAAGGTAAATTTTCTCAGGCACGTGACTTTGATGGGTAGGGCTAAACTTGGTGAAACTTATACACCCGAAATCAGCATAAAAATCCGGTTCTTTGATGTATCTTTTGGTATCAAAATTCCGTTTTTTTAGAGTTTCAGTTATTATTGAGCCAGGTAGCTCCTTACTTACAGTTCGTTACCACTAACTGTTTGATTTCTTTGATTTTTGTCATGGCTGGCCAGTTTGGCTTTAGATCTTTAGTGGTTTATATTTATACAAAGTATTTTATATTTTTTAGAGCATGTATACTTGGCGTAGAATCAAACAGAAGATGGATCGCAAAATTTTTATAAGGAGTCTTCAATGTCCAAAAAATGTGAGGAAGATTTCTTTTTCTTATTTGTTGTTCCATTCACTGAAAAACACTCAATTCTGCGTGATTTGAATTAGGATTTCAATACAAGAAATTGCCGATCTTTTCTTTATCCACGAAGAAAATTTTAAGACTCGCGGCAAAAGACAAGCGGCAAAGTTTACATATCTGAATCATAAAATTAGATTTCAAAAAATCTATAATTGCAGTCTAAACTAAAAAAACTAAATATCAATACAAATCATATAATATTAATTAAGAAACAATAAAAAATTCCACGACAAGGCTGAATTTCTTTTAAGCAGAATTACATATTATTAAATAATAAATATCACCAAAGAAAATAATTACAACAAGTACTAATTAATGAGCCGCCCTCATGAGAGGTAAGTCTTACATTTAGAAAAAAACATCAAAAACCATAGGTATTGAAGAAACTATTACACACTACTTTGACAGAACAATAGATATAGGGTATACCCAGTGCAAACAACCGATGTCAGTTTTGAAGCGTCTTGATTGGAGTATCGAAGACGAAGTTTCCCAAAGTAATAAGAATCCCCTACAAGCAGTTCAGCCACAAACAATTAATTCAAGCTGTCCTCTTCAACTAACTGCCCCCAATTGGCATCAACAGACATATTAAAATGCATCAAAAGAAGGAAACGCGGTACTCTAATTTAAATCCTGATAAAAGCAAAGCCCCTGGCATTAGTAGGCCCCCTCCTGAAAAAACTCCTGGCGGCATGCGTGCTCGTATCTAGACATGGAATTATGGTGATAAATGCTGTTTAGTTTGATACACTTTACTATGATGATTCTTGGGTGATTCTGGTGTCAGAAAAGACAAAGCCGAGTCCAATAGCTAGCTAATGAGAAAAAATAGATGTTGGCTTTCCATGTTCATATAATGTCTCTTTGGTCTGTGTAAGAAAACCTGCAGAGTGCAAAGATCCGAGAAATATTCCGGTTAAAAAAGAACCTAAGAAAAAGATCACTTTTTCTTATTTTTGGAAAATTTTAATGAATAGTTTGCAGGTTATATCTAATTTTTTTGTCCAATGAATTTCGGTTATAATTTTTTGACATAATTATCTCTCATTTAACAAAGATGTTCAATAACTTTTCGGCACTGCTCTCCCTCAGTTATCGAAAACACACCCATCACTTTACGTTTAGAAATAACTAATGTTATTTCTACTAATGCAATTATTTCTACTAATGTAAGAAATAACTAATGTTATTTAAAAAATGTCTACACGATTTTGACATACATGGATTTCGCACTACTTAACACAAAATATTCAGTTTTCTCGAAATTTTCCCAATTTTCCCGGAAATAGAAACCCACTAATTTGACAGTGTTGTCACTAGTTTCAGGTAGAACTTACGGTCGGGTAATAGTCTAGCCACAACATTCAATGAGTAATATAATATTTTAAGTTTACAAGATTTCATTTATGTTTTTTGCTATGAAATAGATTACACCTAAAGGCATCATAGAGTGGGAGATCTCAGAGATTGCCTTTGCAAGCAAGGACGTGGCTAGGGATTCTTAGGGGGACAACTTGCAAATGGGGGAAAGAAGGCAATTTATTTTCTTCTATCATAACCTGGCTTTACTTTTATTTCTGAGATTTTTCTTATTACAGAACGTGTTTTTTAGGAGTCAGTTCTCGCCCTTGCCCCTTAGCTACACTTACACTGCAAGTTTCTAAGGAAAACGTTTTTATAGAAAACCGACCTATGAGAAAAGACTAAGTTCATCATTACAGTAAATTATACTCAATTCAGTAAAAAAAAAATCAGACAAAAATTGCAATCTACGAATAAATGAAATAACGATAATAAGTCTCAATATTTAGCTTAAATGAAACCATGCGACAGCCCAGTTGATAAGGCCAGGAGTGGAAACTGTGGTTCAAACCTGTTTGCCGCACACAGAGTGGCATCCTCAAGATAAAAATTGTTAAGAATCAAGGTAAAAATTGTCAAGATCATATATTGAATTCAGCTCTATCCTAGAATTTTTTGTTTTACATATGGGCATATATTTTTACATAAGGGTAATAGATACGACCGTTAATTGGCCTTTTTCTTCTTTAAATGGCATACTAAAACCAAAATAACAAAAAAGGAGATTTATCATTCGACTGAGGAAAAAAAAAAAAAATCCCAAAGTTTGATTTCCAGGTCCGGGTTTGCACCAGAAATTTTCGTTCATGCATGCAGCATATATTAGATGTAGAGTACCAGATAAAAAAAATTAATTGTTTTTTTTCTTCTTCAAATGTTGTACTAAAAATATAGTAATAAAAAATAGTTTATCATCGGACTATTTGAAAAAAAAATATTATCCCCAGAGTTCGAATTCCAGGAACAGGTATGCAGCAGAATTTTTCGTTTTTAAATGAAGAATATATTTGTTCATGAGAGTACCAGATACAATAATTAATTAGCCTTTTTCTTCTTCAAATGGTGTACTAAAAAAAGATTTATCACTCGACTATTTTCTAAAAAAAATGATTCCCAGAGTTTCTTTTCTGGGAACAGATTAGAACCAGAATTTTCCGTTCTTTCATGCGGTGTATATCTGATGCAAATATTAAAACCAGTAATTATGTAACTCACTCTAAAATCTTCAGTTAAGTTCTTATATTTTGAATGTTGGAAAGGCAGCATGGTCTTTTTCATTATTTAAGCAATAGATACGTCATTTAATTGCCTTTTTCTTCATTAAGTGGTATATAAAAAATAGCGACAAAAACGAAGCATTTATCCTCCAGTATTTTTGAAAAAAATATAAAAATAACGATAAAAAAGCAAAATTTCTAATATGGAAACCTTTGAAAAAATTTAAGCAATATTAAAATTTTACCAATATTATAATGTAAGAGCCTATAAGAACACACAAAATGTAAAAATAACTTTTAGATATGACGACATCACTATAAAAATAATGAAAAATAATGTAAATATTACATTTACAAAAAATGTAAAAATAATACTCCAAGTGAAAAGATCTTTTAGATCGAAGTACATTAAATTAAGGACAGCCTTGGCCTCATGGTGCTCTAACGGGTCTATTTCTAACGGGTCCGCCAAGCTATCATCACCATCATCATGTACATACTGGGACGATTCCGACGTCTCCATAGATGCCTCTGTACTAGAAACACTTGGTTTTTCTGGGATAGTTATTTGTTTGCCCTTTTTTCGTCCAAGACATTTGGAAGAGTTTCTCATAGCCTGACGTGTGTTGCAGAACCATATTCGGATTACTTCTCGCTCGTAGCCTAACTGATGAGCTAAACTGGTTACTTCACTCCCTAAAAATACGAAAACTTTAGTTTTTTTGAAAATTTATTTTTTTATTCAAAAAGGTTTTATGTAACATGAAGTCTTTGGGAAATTTTCTTGCCTTTTCTCTGCGCTATGCTAGCCCTAGATGACTTATAGATAAAGCAATTTTAGAAGTGATGGTTATCAATTTTGCTTTAGACAGCCTCATCTTGGTAATAGGGCTTTTTCTGGAGGGGGAGAGGCCCCTGAATTTCCTTCCCAGGCTATTAACCTTTTTAATGAGCTAAACTGGCTATTTCAATCCCTGGGTATATAAAAATTCGATTTTTTTTTTTACCATTGCCTCTTATATATATTTTTTTGTGTATAAGGTCCTTAGGAAAACTTTGCCTCTTCTTCTTTTCGGAGCTACAACAACACTGGATATTTTCTTGAAGATCTAGCTTTTGAACGTTGAGGGGTTCCAATTTTAATTTCTTACGTTCCTTGGTTTGTAGCTTAGTTGCTCAGCTAGACTGTTTATTTCATTCTCTTAAAAGACGAAAACTCGTTTCCTTAGAGAATTCTATTTTTTATGTTTTAATTTTAATTTTTAGAAAAACCCCTAGGGCATATATTTTGTTTTGAATACGAGCTTAAGTTTAGCTCACTTTTTAATTTGCTTTTAATTCCTTTCTTGAAAGAATTGTCATAGTCTGACTTCAAACATGAGTAACAAATAAATTTGGAAAAAAATTGACTTGGCATGTTTTCAACAATTATTTAACATGAAGAACTGGACTAATTTTGAAAATAAAATATCGTAAAGAATATTTTACTGTACAAAAATAAATAAATAAACAAAATACTCAGTTGGTGTTACAAAACTAACAGACAGTAACAAAAAACAAAGCACTAACAAACTGCATTTCAGTTAAACAGTCAGGTGCCTATTCCTCGGAGATGATTCATTCCAGAGAAAGACAGGCTATACTCGAATGTGTGTCAGACAGAATTTTTTATCTGGAAGCAAAAGAATTACAAAGCAAACAGCCATTAAGGCTTAAAACCTCTATAGCTATCCTTTAAATAAATTACAAAAAAACAGTGAAATGAAAATAAATAAAAAACAATAGAAACTGAAAAATAACCTTACCTGTCGGTTGCTTATTGATTTCAAAATACTGGGAGAGTAGAGCAACTGCTTCAGGGGAAAATGATGTTCTTCGTTTGCGGATCTTATTCAATCCTGGAAGTCTGACGAATTCAACAAGGTCGCGACGCCCCTTAAGAAACCTGAAAGAGTAAACATTTTGATGACGCAAAAAGCCTTTGTCGGGCACAAAGGTCCCAACGCCCCCTAAGAAACCTGAAAGAGTAAAAATTTTGATAAGGCACAAAACCTTTGTCGGGCACAAAGGTCCAGACGCCCCTTAAGAAACCTGAAAGAGTAAAAATTTTGATTTGAGGCACAAAGCCCTTGTTACTTAGTTTTCAAAGTAAAAAATTGCTATATGTAGTGCTCCGTTGTCATTTTACTGAGCTTACCATGGTTTGATACAGTTCTGTTTTATTTACTTCGATTTTACCGACTGTTGGAGGAGTATCGGTCTCAGGTGATATTATGGCCAATAAACCAGTTAGCAAAATTGACTGGCGCCTTTTTGTAGTTTTCAACTGATGCTTTGATTTCGAAGGGAAAGCTAGGAAGTACGTATTTTTTTTTTTAACTAAAATTTCCCCAATATTAAACATGTCATTTTGGCACCATTTGTTATTTTTACAGAGAATTTTGGATTTAAAACAGAGGCACCCCACAATTTCACAAATATTTCTTCAATGAAAGGGGAAGCACCACCCCATCTTATTTATATTGCACACTCGGTAAAAACATTCCCTGGATTGAAAGGAGATTAAAAATCAATTTCTAATCCCTATTCTGCCTCTCCCTCTAAACATATTTCTGTATTTATCTGAAGGCTGACGAAGAGTTGTAAGACTTGACAGAAAAATTCAATTCTTGAGACTAAAGAATCCCCCCCCCCGCTTAACAAATATCTTCCATCCCTCCACCATAACAACTAATATCATGGGTACCCATAAGGAGGGGCAGGGGTTGCCTTCCCCCCCTCTGGCTGAATGATATTGCTTTATTTTTATATTTTTGTTCTGAGATTTCTATTATATAGCATTAAAAGTGCCAATTAGACAAGGTTTGCCCCCCCTGGAATTCAGCTAATGGGCGCCCATGAATAGTACGCAAATATACATTACTGTAAGTAATTTTTGATTAACTTAGTTAAATGAAGATTTAAATAAATATCTATAGTAACAGTTTATTCTGTGTAGATTGCGCATGTCTTTTGGATTGAATGCACCACGACAAGACATCGCTGTTTATACATCTGTTTATACGCTGTTTATTTTTTGGTTTTACTGTCGGTAGTAAGTAAATGTATTACTAAAAGAATCAGCTTCCAAGATACCTTGCGATAACGTAGTGGACCAAGCTGCGGTTTCCTAATCACAGGTGAGTAGAATGGGGGGTACCAGCCCCACGGGGCACCCCTGCTGCCACCTATAACTTTTTTGCACACCAAAAATGGGCATAGCCTCCCCAGGGAGAATGATTGCATAATCGAAGTGGGTCAATGACCTAAATTTCCAAAGGTCGATTTATTTGTTGTTTCCGAGGCAACTGTCAAGGTCAATGTTGTTGTTGTTGTTGTAAGTGCATGCTCTCAGCGAATGTTATGATCCAGAAATAGTATTTGTTGTTGTTTTGGTCATGTACATGCTCGAGGCGAATGTCATGGTGTCCAGAAATAGTATTTGTTGTTGTTGCTCGAGCCAAATGTTATGAGTTCCCCGGAAACAGTTAGATCACGTGTTTCCTTCTCAGCCAATCAGCGAGTCGGTTACATCCCCCTTCTCAACCAATCAGAGGACTTGTTACATATGGTTTTCCCCGTTACATAACAATTAGCCCTTGAGATTTCGTATATAACGGACATGCAATGTGATTAAATTATCAGAAAGTATTTTGACACAGTGCAAACAACTAGAATGGATAGAACAATTAACATAATTGATGAGCTTGAGGCCTTGGCAGCCGCAATTATCAATGTAAGTTCATTTTCATTTTCAAACGAATTTTCCTTGGACATCCTCCAGTATATTCAGCTAAAACTTAAATATATTCCTTTACCCCAACCCCCCCCCCCCCAAACCATTGTTTTACAATCAAATTCTCACAAAAAGAAATATCATTTCGTTAAATTCCTTCCTTCTATAGCCTAGCTAAACGCGACCATTGACTTCTGTCAATTTTTAATGAAAATGCTGCTCTGGTTTTGACATAATGCTCTACGCGAGGTTAAAATTAGCTGACACCCCTATTCCTATGTGTTTACGAGCGCTGCAGCCAAAGTCAAAAGGAACTGTTTCTCCGTCAAAACTAAATACATACAATATTTTCTTTTACCCTCACAACCCAACCCCCCCCCCTCACTGTTTTACAAAAAAACTCTCGCAAAAAGAAATAATTATCATTTCGTTAAATTTATGAAATTTTATGTGTTCTATATCCTAGATAAAAGCGACCATTGACTTCTGTCAATTTTTAATGAAAATGCCGCTCTGGTTTAAACAAAATTATATGGATTAGGGTACTAACTTTCTTTCTGTAAAAAAGGGGCAAATTATTTTGATACTAATTTTTTCTCTTCTTTTTAAGGTAAATTATGAAGAATGCGTGCCCCCACCTTCCAAGAAAGCCAGAGAGGGTGAGGCAGCCCCATCAGTGCCAGCCCCAATGCAGCCTGGCAGAAAACTTAAGAGATAGTGGGCGGATAACTACAATGCCAAAGCTACGCAAGATCGTGAAATAGCCGGCCCGCCACCCCCTTATCATACAATGTCGAGGGTCTTAGGAGCCGCCCCGCCCACCCTCCAACACACATTACCTGGTCTTTTAGGCACCCAAGCTCAGACTGATTATGCTAATATAAGCATTTTTCATACATATCTATTATTTCCAATGTTTTTTTCTTTTTCAATCCCAACATACGCATATAACAGTAAGCTCTGAACCCCTCACCCCCCAACCCTGGGGTTAAATTTATATCCCTCGGAGATATCTAAATGTATTTTTTTTGCAAAGAAACCGCTCTTTTTCTAATCTTTCCAATTTTCCATTGTAGACATCTTCGCTTTCTCATAATAATATTTTTAGCTAATTTTCTAGTTTACTGTTTGAGAACCTTTTTATCACAAAATGCTATTTTTGCTAGAATATTATAGTTTTAAGTGGCCCAGAAGTAAACCTTTTATTTCATCACAGTAAAATTATGTCAGAGATATTAAAGGACATTGTTCCCCCTTTTAAATCAGGTCACTGTTATCGCATACATTCAGCAGTCTGCTGAATCGGCTCGTAGTGAAGCCGAAAAGGGATACTATATCCCGAACATAATTTCCTCATAGAAAACTGCCTTTGCGTTATTTAAAAGATGTTTTTCCCCCACTCAATTTGTGTTGGACAGAGATTATAGCATTGCAATCTCTTACACATAGGCCTAATTCTAATTTGCATAACGAATCTCTCGATCAACTTGCCATGATTTTACATGAAGAGACATTCCTGAATAAGAATTAACGCTTCTCGAATTTAATTGTACTGTTTCCCTGGGAACACGCTTGGAAACAGAACAGATATGAGATTAAAAATAATTTAGGCTCATTTGGAGTCCTAGACAACCTGTAAGGGGAGTAGGCGAAATGACTTATGCCGCCTTACAATACGGTTTTTTGGAACATTATGTAATCGGCTGGGAGTCGCGGAGCCTAGGCTGCACCGGTGGTCTGGGAAGGGCCAGAGGACGCGCCGCGGGACCGTGCCACGAAAAAAAAAAAATTTGAACACTGAAAATAAACAAACAGAGTGTCGCCTTTTAAATCATATCTTAGATTATCTTAATTTGAATTAACCAAATTTTATCAAGAAATAATAATCCAAATTTTAACAGTAGGGATGATTTGAACACTGAAAATAAGCTATTTTTTCATTTATAGATCGGAACAGCATTGGTCCCCTACTCTCCGTCCAGTGAAGAAGAGGAAGAACCTATTCTAACACCGCCAGTGGAGATTCAGGACAACGAAATCATTAACTCTATTGAAGTACCTTTCGATATTGATGACTTTCTAGCTTATTTTTTTAATGTAGATAATAGCACAGTTGAGCTGGTAGACTTGAGCCCGAATACTTTGCAGCTTTTAGATGATTTTACAGGGAACCCTCCCCCTCCAGCTTCCGATACCCTAACGACTCCACTTCAAACAACTGAAGTGGAGCATTCGCCAGATATTGTTGAACAACTTGGGGGAGGGGGTAATATACAAGAGGGGGAGGGGGTACACCATTTCCCGATTTTCAGCTGTCCAACAGAATTTTAAATAATATAGTTGTTTTCACTGGGACATTTGGGGATCCCTTTAAGACACTAAGGGGGGGGAAATTTGTTTTTGACCCTGTAGAAATTGTGGATACATATGTAGACGAAATTCGTGCACTTCTGGAGAACCGAATTCAATTGTGGGGGAGGGAATCAATTAAGGTCTCCATTGTTTTAAAGGTTTTTTATTTAAATGAGGGAAAAAGCGAGGTTTATTATCATTATGTACATTCCGAGATGCGTTTGGTTTATTCGAATTTGGAAAATTTTGAGGGTGCTTTCATCGATTGGGTCGATCAAATTATAACGCATCTCGAGAAATTTAATGAAAATGGGAGTGGGTCTCTAGCTCTTTTTGTTGAAAATTTAAGTGTTAATATTTGTAAATTTAAGAAAGATTTTATTTTAAGAGGGGGTGGTGGTGAGAGGGATACAGCTTTAAAATATATTCCAGATCTAGTAGGTTGTCGTGGTGTCCAGCGGATTCGTTTTGAAACAGATCAAAAGTGTTTCAGATATGCTTTCCTCATATCAGCCTTTCAGCCTCTAGCAGATGACGCTACCAAGAAGAATTTAGATCACTGGGCTATACATGGGAAGGACGGGTCCGATTTCCCAGTTGTAGATTTTTCTTGTTTAGAGGGGAAATACCCAGTAGCGCTACGATCTATTGACATATTTGAAAGGGATAATACCTACTTAAATATCGGTGTTACTGTGGTACAATACTAAACAGATTTTGAAGATGGGACTTATCATATAAAGAAGGGGGTGGTCTTCCCCGTAAGGGGTCCCTCAGCTGGTTTGGTTAAACACTGGGTTTGGATGCTTTACACACCACCTAGTCAACCGAGCACAATCGCTCTTCTTAACCCTATCACTGACATTAGTAGAGTTCTGGGAGGTGGTAGAGATCTAGGGGAATGTTTCTACTGTCCAGCATGTTTGTCACAAGTCCGTAGTGATATGAAACTATGGGATCATATGAAGCATTGTAAACGACATGGCTACCAGACGGTGGAAACGGGTTTAGGGGATAGGGCAATTCTACGATTCAAAAATTTCCAAAATACCCTTCTCCAGTGCGAAAAAATATCTTTAGACTGTGAAGCTAAGCTGATGGAGGTGAACGACCCCCAATTTCCAAATCGATTCAAAGAACATCAGGCTATTGCAGTGTCCTACGCCCACGCGCGAAGAGATAGTTCTAACACCATGCGGTTGTTAGAAATAGTTGAAACATTGGATGAGAATGAGTGCATGGTTAAGGCACTGACTAAACTGATTTGAACGGCTAATGGTGCTATTTCTCGTTTGAGAAATACCCATTATCCAATGGTGTTGTCCGCAGTGGATCGTCTCGCGATTAAAAATCAAAAAATATGTTGGGTATGTAAGGAAGAGTTTGTAGAGGGGGATACGGGGACTACAGGGAAAAGTGGTAAGGGGGGGACAGTAAGAGACCATAATCAATTGTGGCAGGATATATCCTCGGGGGGTAGTAATTTTAGGGGGGTTGCGCATCACTCGTGTAATTTAAATGTTAGCCAGCAGTTTTTTATCCCTGTTTTTATTCATAACTCCAATTATGACTTAAAATTTATTTTACCGGCACTGGCACGTATGCATAGGGAGGGAGGGGAAGTAGATTGTCCGTGGGTAAATAGTTCATTTATCTACAACATTATTCCCAAATCAGCTGAGAAGTTATTGCTTCTCGAACTGAAATGGCAGGCAGTGGATAATGGATATATATGCTGGAATAAAATTAGGTTTTTAGATTCCTTTAGTTTTTTCCCCAAGGCATTGAGTCCCTTGCTTAAACAGCACTTTCCAGACAGTGAAATGTATGACCTGTTGACCTGCAAAGGTATATACGCATACGACTATTACTGTTCTGGCGCACGCTTAAGTGAGGTGAAACTACCTCCAATTGAAGCCTTTTACAATTCACTGACCAACAGTGAATGCAGAGCCGCGGAGTATGAGTTTGCCAAGAAGGTGTGGTCCAAGGGGGATTGTAAAAATGGGTGGGATTATTGTAGACTGTACTTGGCCAGTGACGTTCTAACTCTGTTGGATATAGTCTGTAAGAACACAGACCAATTCTATTCAGAGTTCGGGTTAAATATAGGCTATTATTTTTCTACACCCCATTTAGTAATGTATTTAATTTTAAAAATTAGCTGGGAGTAAATAGGCCTAATCACCGACGTAGATCAGCACCTTTTTGTAGAGCGTTCAATGAGGGGTGGGTATGTTTTTCATGGGGACCTAGGCTATAGTATTTGGCAAGAGTCCAATTATAAAATAGAGGCTATTGCTACATCACTACCACTACAATCCATCCGGGGACTTGTTGTTGTCAGTATTATTGAACCAAACTCGTGGCTGATAATCGATTATTTCCTTAAATCCATGTAACAGTTCTTGCATGAACTGTTAAAACTGTTCACCGTTCGCTCCCACCCTGAACACATTTCCGTTACTCTGGTTCTACACAATCTGTTTCATCAGAGCAAATATATGCGAACCCTTGCTTTGAATTGCACCGTCTATATTATCTATCGAGTTGTTCGTGATTCTAGCTCGCTCATAACCCTCAATAAGCAGATATACCCCGGCGCTCCAAAATTTCTATTGTCAGCGTACACTCAAGAAACTAGCAAGCCCTACGGTTATATTTTGCTGGATCTTAATCAGATCACGCCCGAGGATCTACGTGTAGTCACCGACATTTTCAACAATGAAATTACAGTATATCTTCTGGTGAACAGTAGAAAAGACTATCAGTCGCCATTATGACACTGAAGAAACTACACGAACAACGGTATCTGTTTTCCGTTTTAAGCACTTCAAAACAATTGCTTAGGAAGGCTATACTCAAACATGGTGTCGACAATGATTTCATTAATCTAATATCTGAACTTTGTTTATATTTAACTGAGGGCAATGTCCAACTGCCAGATGGTGTTAGACACCAGAAAAAGCAACATCGTTCCACTTTACGCGCGTTGGATTTAAAAAACATGGGCAAAAAATTAAAAACAAAACGACTCCTTCAGGCGGGCGGTAAATTTTTCACACTTTTACTACCGATAATTGCAGGACTTGTAAACAGTTTTCTCTAGTGAGAATGGCAAAACCCTATAAATTGACACCATTTGAACTTGTCCTCTCGCCCGTCGAACATTTTGAAGACAATCTAAGCAAATTCATTAACGATGAGAATATTGCCGATGACAAAAAACTGCTTTTACTTCAAGATGCATTGCGACGTGTGGACAAACATAAACCATATCGTGAGAGACCCACTGTCGTCACTGATCCCTCTAAACAGGAAACATCTCCTCAAGATTCTGCCGCAGCATCAACGGAGAAGGAATTGAATTCGATTGTATTGAAAATTGGAAACCTATTGCAAGTGTCCTATCGAGAACAGAGTAAAAGAGTATTATCTTATCTCATGTTGGAAACTGGTGATCATATTCAAGTCGAGAGCACAGGGAAAGGAATTATAATTCAGGGAAAAAGTTAAAATCTAGTTGATTCAATGTGTGATATGGTGATGAATTGTAATGAGCTTTTATCGTATGATGATAATCTAGACACCTTTTTGTGTGAATCAAACTTCCCCGACGGTCTTATTGGCAATAAGAAAAGTGTTAAAAAACTAAGAGAATGCATTCAACTTTCTCCAACATCATTTAAAAAAGAAGAAGAAGATTCAATATTTGAAGATTTTAGCAGCAGCGCCACTGATTTTAAAACACCTGTCGTTGCTAGTGAAAAGTGAAGACAAATTGATTCACCCTTCAGTGTGCACATGGGGGGTGGACATTAAACAACGTGTTTACGTTCAAAATGGATGAAGTTTTGAAAGGTGTCTATGAAAATATTGGTGAAGCGGGAAGTTTAAGTTCCCCCAAAACGCTTTCCAAAGCTGTCTCCGGCACCACCACATTGAAAAATGCAAAAGAGTATCTAGAAAATGAACCGAGTTACACACTACATCGAAATCACAGGCTTCGCAGTAAACAATATCGACAAACTAAAGCCTTTTTCCCTCTGCATATAATGCAAATGGATCTTTTAACTTTAGACACACTTCAACAACGTCACAATGCACCATACAAATATATTCTGGTGGCAACCAGTGTCTTTAGATGCTATGCCTATGCCATTCCACTGCGGTCAAAGAGAGGTGTTGAAGTTGCTAGGGTCATTGAAAGTATTCTAGAACAGGATTCATATAGAAAAATTCAATCGGATCGTGGCAGTGAATTTGTTAATCCCCATATGCAAAAGGTTCTTTTGAAATATAATACAATACTTTATCATAGTCACAGACCGATAAAGGCTGCATTGGCTGAACGATTAATAAGAACGATTCGTCTATTAATTTCAAGATATTGTACCCTGAAAAATACACCGGCTTTTATTCATGATTTAGATAAAATCATGTTGATTTATAATCAACGACCCTATCGATCTCTGTCCAACTCTCCACCAACGGATGTTCACTACAATGAAAATACATTTTATGCTTTTCTAAAGCAATACCCCAAGGGTGAAAAAGAGAAAAAGAAGAAGAAATTCAATGTTGGTGATACTGTTCAAATTAATAGAACCACCAATATTTTTGAAAAGGGGAATTATTTATGGAGCACTGAACTTTTTAAAGTGTCTAAAATCCTGGACACCATACCCACGACATATCGACTGCGAGACACCAAAGATGATGAGATTCTCGGCGGTTTTTATGAATATGAACTGCAAAAGTTAGAAACACTAGTGAAATTTATCAAATTGAAAAGATATTAAAGAGGCAAGAGACAGTTGCTTGTTCGCTGGCTAGGATACAACTCTGATTTTGATTCTTGGGTCAGTGCTGAAGATATTGACAATGCCCAATGATTTCTATGTGACTTTCATGTCCAATGTTTGTGATCCTCTCTACAAAGTCGTGAAGATAGAAAGTGATTGTGTGACAAAACTCTTCCCTCCCATCATATTCGACGAGAGAAAGCATGAGGTGGCTATTGTAAACTATACTCTCAAATATACCTATAACATCCTAAGAAAAAATCATCAAAATGATATACAAATTTGACCCTATGATTGGCCGCCGCCACCAACAGGTGATCAAGAACAAATTCAAAAAATCAATTGGATGGATTATCCATATATTGAATTACCCTACGAGGAACTCACCTGTATGAACGATTTATGTAGTTCTATTAATAAAAGAATGTCCGCTCGTAAAAAGGGAGCTTTTCATTTCAACTATTCGAAGGAGGAGGGCAAGATCTACATTAGTTCACCTATTGCCAGTGAAAAGGTTATTCTCATCGATAATCTAAAGGATGTTCTTAGCTTTAAGCTCAATATAATCAATGGTAAAAGTGCCGGAAACACTAATTTCATTTTTGCTGACTACCTGCCTGCCTTCTCCACGGACACCTTTATATTTCTCTACACTTCATTTGTGGAAACATCTCGGGTTGGTAATTCAAATGTTCCCCTCCTACGAGTTCTTGAACTAAAAACAAATCAAGAACATATTCACCACTACAATATAAAGCATCTTCAGTATATTCCCGTAAACACTTCCTATTTGGAACTCTGTCAGTTAACACTAAGAACCGAATTGGGTGATCCCCTAGGAATTTCAAAAGGTTTGGCTGTGATTACATGCCATTTTCGACCCATCGTTCAAAAGCAAGATGTCTAATAAAAAAGTGGTATTCACTTGTCCTGATATTGACTGCTATGTTAATACTCTTGGCCCAAGACAACGGGGCAATGGAATGGACTATTACAAAGGTCGCTCGTCAATGTCTGGCTACAGTCTTGGCAGTTGGTTTGCTAAGCTGTTTCGCTCTTCACTACCACTGGCTAGAAAATATCTTGTACCGGCTGCGACAGATTTTGCATCCTCTACACTTTACGATTGGGGCTCCGGCAAGTATTTTAAAAAAAGTGCTTCGGAAAATCTTAGGTCCAGTGCGCGAACCCTTGGCGAGAAATTAAAACAGAATTGTAAAGGCTTAAAAAGGTCAAGAAACAATGCATCCCTCATCAGTCTCCACTCAGGTCGGAAACGAAAGACATCATCCCTCTTGTCAAAGAAAAGAAGGAAAAAGCCGATACATGCTGTAAACAGACGTCCCAGAAAGAAAATTGTCAGATAGAAACTAGATTTCTTCTCCTAAGATGTCCTACCTATCGCATAAAGATTCTCGGCCTTCAATCACCACCTCATTGAATTTATTCAATGCAGAAAATTTTGATATGAGTGTCATACCTAGCTATTCGGAACAATTTTATACTCAGCAACCACTCTCCGATAATATCAGTTTTAAAATTTTTTCCAACGAAGACTACTTTATGGACATGTCTTCGACATTTATTTATTTACAAATGAGAGTCCCATGATCTAATAATACACTGCCTATTCGGGCCGATGGAATATCCTATGAAAATTGTATATTACATAATTTATTTCGTCAAATTAGTGTCTACATCAATGGCACGCTGGTGAGCACAAGCAACAATCTCTCAAATTATACGAGCTATATGCAATTCATACTGATGACACCCAAGTCATACAAGGAATTGAGAGGCACCTCCGATGGATATGAATATGTTACTAATACTGATAGTACAGATGCACTTAAAAATGCTACAACTAGTGAATTACATCTAGTTGGAAAAATATATCATGAAATATTTAATGTATCCCAATGGTTGCCACCCAATGTTAAAGTGGATATAAAACTAACGCTTGCACCCTCCAATTTCATATTCAGAAAAAAACTTGCTGCCAATCCTGATATAAGTCTCTCCCTCACCTCGGCAATACTTCATGTACGCAAACAACAGGTTATGAGTTCTTTTGCTTTGGCCGTGGAAAAACTAAGAGCCAATGTTAACAATATTAAATTACTTGTTCCTCATAAAATCACCAATCACCGTCATATTGCAATGGGATCACGCACCTTCACCGATTCATCCTTTATAAATGGTGAAATTCCGCCAAAACTTGCGTTGCCATTTTTAAAAAGCGCCAGTGCAATATGATCATGGACTGAATGCCCACATAAATTCGAGATGTTTGGACTTTCATCTCTTGTGTGCAAAGTAAACGGCATCCCACTCTACAATCTATCTTTTGATAAATCCTATAGAACATTGTATGAGTTGACCATGCAAACCCTAGATCATGACTCTCAACTATTTGAAAATGGTATAACCGAAGATATGTTTGCTAAAACACATGGTATAATTGTACTGGATTTGTCTGGTACACAGGATATGAGAATCGTATGTACGGGGTGTGTGCGTTTAGAGTGTACATTTACCGACCCATTGGCTGAGAATATTGCAATAATCTCACTAAATCAATATGAAACCGATTGGGAAATCACTCCCGAAGGCAGTGTTCTACTAGACTTAGCGCCATGAACACCAGTCAAATAATCAATGTATTTAATATGGACCCCTACATATCCCAGTACAAATCCTATTGTCTGCCCTCAGACTATCTTGGAAAAATTCAAAGTGTCAACAATACTTTGATTATTGTTAATAGCAGTCCGTCGACTGTGCTGACGGGTCATTGGCTGTGCATCTTTCAAACAATGAAGACTCTTTTTTGATCCTCTTGGTCTACCCTATACATTCTACACACCCCACATCAGCAACTATATCGAGAGTAGTGGGAAAACTATTATTCAAAATCGAAAGAGGGTGCAGGATCTAACGACTAAAAGCTGTGGCTTCCATGCACTACTATATTTTGTATTCTGATGTCGCGGCTATACTTACAAGCAGTTTCTCCACATTTATGTTGACAATCCTCGTCTGAATGACTTTCTAGTGGAAAATATCCTCTCAGACCTATATGGTATTGATTTCAGTGCCCTAAGCGTAAAGTGCTTAAAAAATATTTGTGAATTTGTTTATTAATAAAATGTATATATATATATACAACAATGTCTTTAAATCTTCACTTTTAGATTTCTTCATCTTCGATGTATATGCAACTATCGAGAACCACTAATGTTGGTAAATCATTTGGAGTCACTGTATATTGATCTTGATTGACTTCAAAGTCAGGTTCACATTTTCTACAGTAAAATGTAGCTTCACTCTTGTCGTATGTCTTTGTTTAGTCAATGATAATATTCGCATTCATATTATGAAATTCACGAGTTTCGATCTGTCTATTTGAAGCAATATCAAATACAGTGTTTTCAAATGGTGAATCACATTCGGTAACTGCCAAATAAAAATCACTTAGTTGATAGTCATAGTAGGTGGTGTCATCACAACGATGAAGTAGAAACCAGATTGTTTTGTTACCCCAACAGTTGAATCGTAGACCAGATTCCTCTTCCCAGAATAATTTAAATCCGCGACGATACCAATCTCGTAGAAATAAACTGAAAACACGTTTGGGATTCTTTCCAATCACAGCGGGGTAAGTATTCTCCCACTGATCACATTTATCATAGTGACAATTGGAGCACAGGTGCCCTCTAGGATGAGAGTCACACACCTCCTCAGGACATGAATTACATCCTTTAATTTGTACTGCATAGCCTCTATGTAATTTACAAGGATTACATAATTTACACTTTTCACTATAGTCATCAATAATTGTACAATTCTCACATTGATTCCAACTGCCAAGAGTGTACATGCACAATGGACATATATTAAATATTTTTCGGTTTCCGATGTCAACTCACTCACAGCTAAAACGAAACTGATCGTCCTCGCTCGATAAAATTCATAGAGATGGACATGGGGGAGTGAGGAGGAGCTATGTGACGTTACTTTTTTTGAAAGATGGGGGGAGCCATCTACTTTGAATCCCTGGGCAATCTTTTCAATAGTATATCCACTATATGATTCTGCTTTGTTTCAATTAATATATCAATAAATTCACTATAAGCATTTGAATCACATTTTAAAAGTTTCATACAATAGTCCAATGGGGGAGAATCACTCCTCATTATATTGTCAAGTGTTCCCTGACAAGAGAATATCCTGCATTTAAGAGATAACTCGAGAAAATCATCATCCAAAATCGAATGTTTTTCCATAAACACTAGATTTGATCTAATTCTCTCTTTCTCAAATTTATTCATTTTCAGTCCTTTCACTCCGACTGCTGACTCTAGACTGACCCTAATTCGTTAGCCCTAACCAGAAAAGAAAGAAAAAATTTTATATTTCGAAACAATTTTATTGAATAATTACAACAACAACAATAATACATAGCAAGTGCAATTAACGATAGTGTTTATTGTCTTCGATATGTTTAATTATTTATCTTAAAGCACATTGAAGTTTCTTCAAATGTGATATATCAACTTTAGCGGCGAAACATAATTGATCCTCCATTTTAAATTTGCTCAAGGATATCACATATCTTCCATATACTGCATCCCATTCCAGACAAAGCCGTGATCCTTTCGTGATTTCCACCGCAATGTTTGGTGCTCTTGTACTATTATCATCAACTCCACTATCAACTTCTAATATGGTAAACATTCCACTCATCGCCATCACAGATATATATCCAAAAGAGTAAAGTCAAACTGTTCTTCTTCTCACTCCTTGAATTCTATTCACAGACTAATAAAACTCTA
Organism: Artemia sp. Qi Xiang Cuo; assembly: GCF_049724085.1. Lineage (NCBI taxonomy): Eukaryota > Metazoa > Arthropoda > Branchiopoda > Anostraca > Artemiidae > Artemia > Artemia sp. Qi Xiang Cuo. The sequence continues at coordinate 4,845,756 of NC_142801.1, forward strand.
GCAAAAATCATTTCCTTATATTCCCGCCATCGCTAATATGTAAACAAGCTCTCTGATTGGTTGAGAAGGGGGATGTAACCGACTCACTGATTGGCTGAGAAGGAAACACGTGATCTAACTGTTTCCGGGAAACTCATAACATTTGGCTCGAGCAACAACAACAAATACTATTTCTGGACACCATGACATTCACGATCGTTTACGCAATCAAGTTCTCGGAAATTCACTTCCCCTTCGAGTCCTATATCAATAACATTGTTCCCGTTAGAATTCAATGCGCATGTGCAACCTTCGTTCCGGAGTTATTACAAATAGAAACATCAAATAAATCGACCTTTGGAAATTTAGGTCATTGACCCCATTAACCACGTGTTCTGGATCATAACATTCGCTGAGAGCATGCACTTACAACAACAACAACAACATTGACCTTGACAATTGCCTCGGAAACAACAAATAAATCGACCTTTGGAAATTTAGGTCATTGACCCACTTCAATTATGCAATCATTCTCCCTGGGGAGGCTATGCCCATTTTTGGTGTGCAAAAAAGTTATAGGTGGCAGCAGGGGTGCCCCATGGGGCTGGTACCCCTCATTCTACTCAGGTGCTGTGGTTCAATCCCGCGTTTCGCAAGGAACAGCATCCGCTATTACGTTGCCAAACCCAATTTTTTGTTCTCTAGTGTTCAAATGTTATTTTTTTTTTAGCTATATGATAAGGATGAATGAGAGACACAATGCTCTGTAATAAGTCAACACTTCTGCGTTGATTCTAATATATTCTTAAATTTTGGACGAAAAAACCTATGTGTACTTTGGCTTCTAAAAATATTTCTAATACCTGAGTGAAAATAAGCTTTTATTTTTATCTTCAGTTCACAAAAAGTTTCATGAAATATCTTTAGTATTTGTTTTCTTTTAATTTAATATCTTTAGGATTGAAAGCTCACCGCACGTTATCGCTGCCTCTGAATGTGAAAACTCAATACATAACTTTTGACGACTTTTAACCGATTAGCTTAAACCGACACTAAACCGATCTTAGAATTTTCCGCTGTTTTTTACCCTCTTTGGGGTAAAATTATTGTTTCGTGCCACGAAGTGGCGAAAAGTAAGTTTGTTGTGGCACAACCTTTTTACTACTTAAAAAAGGCACAAGAACTTTTGATTTCTAGCCGAATAAGTCTTTTGTTGACTTTCCATATGATTACCCCCTTAAAAAAAAAAAAAAATAAACACCCATCCGTGATCATTCGTCTTGGAAAGACTGCAGAATTCACGTTTCACAATTTTCGCAAAATTTCAAAAATTCGCAAAGAGGTTTGACACTTCCACAAAAAGGTTCTCAGATTTGGCGCACTTGATGATGATTATGATCTTTCACCCTTTTGGGAGTGTCTTGTCCCTTTTTCGAAAATGGGGCAAATTTAGTCATAAATAGTCAAGAACTTCGACGTATATATTAAGGAGTTTTGAATTGGAGGCTTTGGATAAAATTACCCAAGGATCTTTAGCCAGACGGCATTATAATAAGATCGCCTCTTTATAGAGGCACAAGTGTGCCTCCTTGATACTATACTGACATGTTACAATATCGAGAGGAGACAGTCAATAAGAACTCTTCCCGATTAAAAATAGGTACGAGGCTACAATTAATGATAAGGAAAGTGTCAAAGGAAGATGGGAAAAATCTTTTGAGAATGTCTTAAATCATAATAATGTTGCAGAAAATAAATGAAGAAGAATTTTTCGGCAATATGGAGGTAAAGGAAGGAATTTTAGGAGGTGTTAGAGACAATACTAAAAGAATTAAAAAAAAATAAGGTTTTAGGTGATTTTAGTGCGGTAAATGTCTTTTTGAAATACAATGGCTGCGCAGTTGGACATAAATTAACGGGAGATTACGAACAGTAATTTTTGAAAAAGTGGGAAGTACCTTGAAATTTCAGGAAAACTTTTATTGAACTCCTTCATAAGAAAGGTAATAAGAGTGAGGCACTAGCTTGATTTGTGTAGGAAGCAAATTACTTAACATGATGACACTCTTAGACTAAAATATGAGGTAGATAAAGTTTTAAGAGAAAAACAGTGTGGTTTTATGAAATACAGAGCCTGTGTCGACCAACCTTAGATTAATATTTGGAAAATATCTGAATTAACAGACCTCTTTAGTCCTCAGTTTTATTGATTATGAACAGGCATTTGATTTAGCCGATGAAAAAGCTTGAGCGAAGGTCAAACCCTTGTAAAACAAGTAAAACGAACTTAAATAAAAAACAAATTTTTTCAACTGAAAGTAAGGATTAACATTAAAACTTAAAATGAACAGAAATTATTACGCATATAATAGGGTTTGCTCCCTTCTTAATACATCGCTCTTCAAGCTAAAGCTTATGGTTATTTAAAAAAAAACTTTTTATTGTTCTAGTTAAACGACATTTGTGTTTCAGGAGTCGCTCTTAAGGAACTGGGACAAAAAGGGACAACTTCAGTGTAAAGAGTGAGGTATTAAGAAGGGGGCAACTCCCTTACTATACCTTATACTTTCTGATGATGATGATCAAGCGTGGCTCTGAAACGTGGCGCTTCAGATGGCAGAGCAAGATTTTTTACATGTTTTCTAGAAAAATTGTCTGCGGATTTGAATGACCGAATGTAAAACTAGAAACTTACGAAAAATATGGCTCTATCTACCTAGGACTATGATGCAAAAAAGGTTGAGATGGCTAGGCACGTTCGACGAAAGAAGGATGATAGATTGCCAAAGATTCGCTATCCATCTGCGACCAAGCAGGTCGTCCCTGAATAGGACGGAAAAAAGTCACAAGGAAGGATTTCAATGAAACTGAAACTTCATAGAAAGGGTAAAGATTGAAGTTTTGAAAAGATTTGGGAGGAGGAAGAGCGTGCCCTCTCAGATGTTGCGTGCCCCGATGTTGCAATGTAATGTGCTGTTAGTAGCAAAGTATAATCACCTACAGAACAAGTACTGACAAAACCTATCCTCTCCACACAAAAAAAGTGACCCTTTGTATACCTATACGAACCTGGCAACTAAAACCCGTAGTTACACAATTCATCCCGGTCACTCGTCGCCTGAATCACGCTCTAGCATAATTATTGGCAGGAGCAAAGTGCTTTTGCTCGGAGCGATTAAGTAGTAAAACATTTTGCGTCTAGAGGCGCTGAGGTACGTGGGGTCACTTTTGGAGAGTTTTGTTAGTACTATTTCCGTAGGTGATTATACTTTGGTTAGTAGCTTACAAGCAGTAGTAGCCTACTGTTATCAAAACTCCTTTTATTAGAGTTTCGGTTACTATCATAAGAAATGCTCTCTACATACAATTCGTTACTATAAACTATATGATCTAACATTTGCGCTGCCTAAGTAAAGAGCGATATGGGCAAATTGTGTTATTTATCCTCTTTTCTTTTTAGACCGGGGCACTTCGTATAGAAGGAGTTGTCGTAGAAACTTCAACAACGGCTAATTCAATTGGAAATTGAAAGGGCTAGTGCCCTTTTTAATACTCAAAAGTGATTGGAGGGCAATCACCTCCCAAAGCCCCTCCCCCAAGCCCAACATTTTCCTTAACACAATCAATCAAAATTTTAAAGATAGCCATATCGTTTAGCGTAGTTAAAAGATCCAAAAATTTTGTCTTTGAGGATGACAACCACCCCACTGCCCTCAGGACAAGAGTTGTAAGTGATACCCTGGGGGCATAAAAGATTTTTATAGAAAGGTGGTCGTATAAACTTCGGATGGGGCTCATTGGACTGGTCATCAGAAGTTCTAGTGCGTTTTTAAGAGTCAAAGTAATTGGAGGGCAGCTAGGGTCTTTTTTTTTGTTTAAGACCAGAGCAATTCGTATAGAAGGAGTTGTTGTAAAACTTCTAAAGGAGCTCATTTGAATGGAAATTGCAACGCCTCGTGCCCCTTTTAATAGTTAAAAGTGAATTGAGGGCAACCAGCTTCCCCTCCCTAGTCTCAACATTTCCCAAAATACATGAAGTAAAATTTTTTAAATAGATATGTTGTCAAGCTTAGTTAAAATGTCCAGCAATTATGTATTTGAAGAACCCCTCACAGCCCTCAGGGCAAGGGTGAAGTTAGGTCTCGGGGGCATATAAGATTTAAATGGAAAGGGTGGTCGTATAAACTTCGAAGGGGCGGTTTGTATAGTCTGAGAAATTCTAGTGCCCTTTTTAAGATTCCAAATGATCGAAGGACTTCTAGCCCCCCCCCCTTACGGTATATTTTCCCAAAATGCATCCGATGGAAATTTTGAGATAGCCATTTGTTCAAAGCAGTCCAAAAATCACATACCAAGGCCTTTGGGGTTAACACAACCCCCCAGAGTCTGGCGGCAAGGGTTGTAATTTATTCCCCGGGGGCATATAAGCTTTTTATGGAAAAAGTTGATTATGTGAACTGTACAGGAAGCTCATTTGATGGGAAATTTGAAGTTCTAGTTCCCTTTCAAGAGTAAAAAATGATAGAAGGCATCTAGCCCCCATGCCTGACACCCTCTTTTCCCCTCCCTGACATCCTCTTTTCCCCTCCCTGACACCCTCTTTTCCCCTCCCTGACACCCTCTTTTCCCCAAACGCTTCTGATCAAAATTACGAGATAGCCATTTTGTCCACAAAAGTCCAAAGAGCATTAAACAATGCCTTCAGGATGGACATAACCCTCCAAAGCCAAGGGGTAAGGGTTGTAACTTATACCCCAGGCATATAAGGTTCTTATGGAACGGATGGTTGTATAAACTTCTGATCGAATCTGGCTCATTCGATTGAAAGACGGAAGATGTAGTGCCCTTTTAAGAGTCAAAATCCAATTGAGAACAATCAGCCCTCCTCCAAAAGCCTATCTTTCCCCAAAACGCACCTGATCAAAATGTTAAAAGAAGTGCTTTGTTCAGTTTATTATGCATTGTTAAAAAGTCCAGTAATCATGTCTTTGGGGATGTCAGCCTCCACACAGTCCTTAGGTTAAGGGCTGTAAGTTAGGCAATTCGTTCATTGTTTACATATAGTATATGTTATTTAGAAAGGTATACATGTTTGAATTTTATTTTCCAAAAAGATAAAGGGAATTCAGATGAACTTTTCAGAAAATATTGAGGGGAATATTGAACTAAATCAAAACATGTTATGTGTATACGGATTGCCAAAAGGGTGTCACTCATGAACGACCGGGTATATTAATTTGGAACTTTCAGGAAAGGGGAAAATCAGCTAAAAGGGAAAAATTGTCTGACCAAAAGGCAATATGTGCACGCTACTGCTAATACTTCTGTCACTGCTACATTTAGTACAATTACTACTAATTCAACTACTGCTTCCATTGCAACTACTTGTAAAGGAAATACGTAAATACTGCTGCTAATACCATTACTATCACTATTAATAATAGTGCTACTAGTAATGCAAATACTACTACTATGACTGCTATTACAATTTGTGGCCGGCGTTTACCGCCCGGAAAATACCCCCGGTGTTTACTTCCCCCCCCCCATCCCCCACGGAAAATACTTCCCCCCCGGAAAATGCCCTCCCCCTCCTGTGGAAAATAAGGCTTTCCAAATTTGAAAACTTCATTTGAGTTTTTTATGGTTTTCCGTAGGCGGAAGGAATTTTGGTACTTGTGTATTATACGCCATTCACTCAAGTTTACGATGTGTAAAACTCGAGAACAAGCCGGTTTCTTCGTTAGTTTCTTCGTGACTTTAGAAACAAATTTGGGTTATATATTTTCACTTTTCACATTAGGGGGACGGGGGGTAAAATATAGCGGGTCTGCATGCAAACTGTGTTTGGTACAATTATTCTGTATATTATGAGGTAAGAATTGTTTTCTGACTTCAAACTGTCCAAATACTTTACCCCTCCCCCCTTATGAGCAAATAGGTACTTTTGTCTTATAGCCACCACACTCAAGATCTTGTATCGCGAACATGAGACAATAACCGGTTTTTATGGTCTCTATACCAGACAATATTGGCTTCGGCTCGGTGGGAAACTACATTGTAGCTATATTTTAATTAAATAATAATAATAATAATTATGTATTATTAAAGCTTTTTTACAGCCATATACAAAACAAAAAGAAAAGAAAAGAAAAAGGATAAATAAAATGAAGACATACTAAAATCACTATCCTTTTAATCCGTATTCATACCTTTCAATGCAAAATTTACCCCACTTACTACTGTCTGTGGTGAATCTGAACTTAAAATCCTCCGAAGTAGCCAATCATTACCCTCTTTCAAAATTTCTCCCCTTATGTGAGAAAGCCGCCGGAGAAGATCTTTATAAGCAGCAAAAATAAGTCTTTCCTCGGGTAAATTCAGGATTTTGAGCCAAAACTTGATCATCTGTATCTTTCTTCGTATTTTTAAACTGTAGATGCCTAGGTCACCTTTCAATACTAGAGAGTGAGTTGTTTTATGCAGCCCATATGCATGCCTGTAGTATTGTAGTTGTAGAGTTTCTAATGCTTATGCAGTCTTGTATCCCCAAATTTCTGCCCCGTAATGCAGTATGGGTAAAACTTTTGTGATAAATATATGCTTATGAAGGCTGAGATCGCTTATTCCTGTTGTAACGTTGCTTCTGTAAATACCGAAAAGTGCATTTTTCCCTTTTGTCGCAGTTGCTGATATTTGTTGTGTCCATTTACCATTTCGAGTTACTGTAAAGCCCAAATATGTTGCTTTCTCTTCTATTTTTAAAATTTGACCTACCAAATAAAACTTGGGGGGTAGCTCTGGTTGCTTTTTGTTAAATATCAATATTTGGCTTTTCGATACATTAGCCTTCAGTTTCTTTTTCTGCAGATATTCTGCTAGGATATTCAGTAGAGACTGTAGATTTTTCTCAGAATCAGCCAGTAAAATTATGTCATCTGCGAAAAGCAACATTGAAAGATTCAAATTTCCAAGAGGAAGTGTTGGTGCCCATTGGCCTTGGAAAAATTGCACTATATCGTTAATAAATATACAAAATAATTTTGGAGATAAAGTACTTCCCTGTAAAACTCCCTTACTTACAGGAAAAGAGGAAGAGACACCCTGTTGCGGAATTTTCACAAAACTTTTAGTCCATGAATACATCGAAGCTATTATATTCATAAACTGATGTGGTAATCCAATTTCACTCAAAGCTTCAAACAACAGAATTCTATCTACGTTATCAAACGCTTTCTGTAGGTCTATAAGCGCAGCGTATAATTTACTATTTCCTTTAGAATATTTTTGTATCATTGCATTTAAAATGAATACTCGATCGACTGTCGAATATCCCGGTCTGAATCCACCTTGTTCTTCATTTAGAATACTATTCGCCTCCATCCATTTACCAAGCCGTTTGTCCAAAATTTTCTCCAAAATTTTTCCCTCACTGTTTAAAAGAATTATAGGTCTATAGTTTTCATGGACGGCGGAGCTACCTTTTTTAAACAGGGGAAATACGAGTGAAGTCTTCCAAGCTAGTGGCCAATGTGTCGTAGATATTACTAGGTTAAAGAATGATGTTAACACGGGGATGATGATATTCCTTATCGATTTAAATATCTTAACTGGGATTCCGTCTGGCCCAAGTGCTGAGCCCCCTCTCATTTTTTGCAGTGAATCATTGATTTCTTCTGGGGTAATGGGTTCAAAGAGGGCGTAATCTGTTTCTCTAAGAGGGAAAGATCTTGTTCGCAATATGCTTGCTTTATCCTTTCCTCTAGTGTGTTGTTCGTTTTTTCTGCATCTTTCTGTTGTGATTGAAAGTAAGATGGCCATGTTTCCAGTGGTGGAAATTTTATGGAATCGTTTATTTATTTATTGGATGACATATTTTTTAAGTTATTCCAGAACTCTTGGCTGTTGCTTTCTTTAAAACTCTTAAATAAAGCTGCCTGTTGCTGAAATCTGTATTCTTTCTTTTTCTTTTTAATTAGTTTTTTATGCTTTCTTCTTGCTTGCCTATATTCTGTTAGCGCAATATTTTTTTTCTCTTCCTCTCCCAATAATCTTTTTACTGTAAGCAGTAGAATATTCAGGTTTGAACTACTTTCTTTACACTCTTGGTCAAAAAAACTTTCTGTTTCTCTTTTCTTGATTTCATAGGTGTTAGCACATTACTTACAATTCCCATAAGCCTTTCAACTACTTCAATTGATTCTGATTTTGGTAATTCCATATGAGACCTTAACTGGCTCATTTCATCTTGTATTGCTTCACTAAGAAAAGCCTCTTGTACAGACAACCATTGTTCTTTCGACCATTCGCAATAAATCAGAGTCGGGATTTTCTGCTTGTTTTTTCTTTCATCTTTATCTTTAGCCAGTATCCTATTCTGATTCATTGTTGACCTTCTACGTCCACATTCTTTCGTCTCATAGTTTAATTTAATTGGGAGGCGATCAGATCCAGACTGATGGATTACTTTTATATTAATAGATTTAGCCTCAAGTCCCGTGTCCACCAATACATAATCAATTAAGCTAAAACAAGGTCCAGAAACGCAAGTGTACTCACCCAAATCACCATCTTCTCCAAATCTACCAGTCCCAATCACTAGCCCATGACCTCCGCACAATGGGAGCAGCTTCCTCTCCCATGAATTAATTCTTCTTTGTCAATCTTGATACTTCGTGAGATATAGTAAAGTGAAGGTATCATCTCACATTAAGGGTAATTTTCGGCTGAAACAAAATATAAATTTAATTCTTGTTGTAGAGAAGTATTTGCTTTAAAATCACCTGCTAGAAAAACTGAATCACTTGGGTAATAAGATTTCACTGAACTCAACTCTTCCTCTAATATATACCATGTATCCTCAATACAGTATGACTTATTTTCTGGGGAAACATATACAAATCCAAAAATAAACCATTTTTCCAGAAATTTTCCGCGCAACCAAATCAAGTTTTCAGATTTGCATGACAGACGACGCAAATTTTTGAACATGTCACTCTTTACAACTATTACAACTATTCCTCAATAGTTTCAATAGTTTGGCAATGTAGCCCTGTCCACTCAAAACAACTTCCTATCTACGCACTATAACATCTTCCTCTGGCAACAACCATGTCTCTACAAAACACGTCACCAAACTTCGTATCCACGCACTATACCATCTTTCTCTGGCAACAACCATGTCTCTACAAAACACGTCACCGTTGCTGTCAAAAATGAATTATTTAAACACAACTCTCTTGTTTCTTAAACCTTGTATATTCCATGTGACTAAGGACAGTTTTTGTATATGGCTTGTATCCTATCCAGTAAACACGAATGGTGGCTTTTTGTGAGGCATCTCTGACCACCAGTTTTTCGGTTTTTTGTCCATTTTTGAGCCACTGTTCGTTCTGACACTTCTTTTCCCTTGCTTGTGGTCATCATTGGGGCTTATAATAGAATCTAAAGTTCTTTTCCCTTTTACTGAAATTTTTCCCTTTACTTAAATATTTAGTTGGTATTTTGGTTAGGTTAGTTTAGGTTACATATTTAGTATAATGCGGTCTAGGCGGCCGCCTTTCATAATTCTTTGTTGTAGTTTTCATAATTTCGTTGATAAAGTATTATATTTCCATTATATTTTGTTTTATATCATTAGCATTAACCAAACTTCACCTTTCGACAGAACTTGAGTGTGGTGGCTACAAGACACAAGTAGCCGCAAATATATAGCCCTAATTATATATTTGCCATCTATTCTGTCATTTGTCTTGTCTTTTCTCATGCTAAGGTGAAAGAAAGGAACGAAGAAACCGATTTGTTCTCAAGTTTTACGCAGCATAAACTTGAGTGAGTGGCATATAATACACAAGTACCAAAATTCCTTCACCCTATGGAGAATAAAAAACAAAACCCAACAAAATTCTCAAATTTGGAAAGCTGTATTTTCCACGGGGGGGGGGGGGTATTTTCCCCTCCGTGGAACTTGCCTTTGACTATGCCTAAGGGTATAAAGGTGAAATTTTCAAAGAAACTTTTTTTTGGGGGGGGGGAGGGGAATCAACCTAATGACAACCCAAATTCTGTATGCGGGTTGTCAAAAGGGCATAACAGTAATACCTTAGGATTAGTTTGGTGTGTGGAGTTGAAGCTAACAGGGTCTGTTGTGGAGGGCGCAGAACTTAGCAAAAGAAAATGTGCATCCTATTACTACTGCTTCTATTCATACTACAACTGCTGATATTATTACTGATTCTACTCATTCTACTACTACTGCTACTATTATTGGTACTTCTACTACTACTACTGCCACTAAAGCTAAGGGTATTAGGGAAAAAAAAATTGGAAATACTAAGACTGTGTGGAACTAAATCAAAACACACTATGTCCACACAGGTTGTTAAGAGGACGTATCAGAAATACACAGGAACGGTTTATGGTATTGAGTTTGAACTTCCAGCGTACGTTGAAGGGGATGTTGAAGAAACCAAAGGTGCTATTCACATACTGCTAATAATGCTACTACAGCTACTGCTACTACGCAAGCTAAAAGTATGAATGTGAAGCTTTCAAGGAAAATCTAGGCGGAAGGTGAACTAAATCAAAAAGTTTTAGTGTAAGTTTTAAGAGTCAAAAGAGATTAGAGGGCAAGCAGTTCTCCTCCCAAGCCCATTCATTTTCCAAACACATTCAGACAAGATTTTCAGACACTTATTTTGTTCAGCATAATAGAACAACCAAGAAACTATGTCTCTAGGGTTATTGGGTATGTCAACCCACTGTGTGTATGGTTGCCTTTAAGACACCTCAGAAATATTTCGAGAACGAGTGGGTGTATTAAAATGAAACTTTCGGGGCTACTACTACTGCTGCTTTTGCTCTTACAATGTAAATAAATCGAAAGATTGAAAGTGAACCCAAGTTGTCAAAGAGCAAAGAAATAATTTTTTGGAGAATGATATTATGTTTTATCTTTTAGGTCAGCTTGAGAAGGTAGAAAATTAAATTAAACAATACTATTTGTGTCAGGATTAAACATTGGCGAAAAAACTTCTCCAGCATACAAATAGTAAGCCAAACTATGGTTTCTTATAGAAAAAACCGTAAAGATATATAAAAAGAATTTCACGAAAAAGACTTTTCAATAAAAAACGAACAGAAATTAACTTAACAAAGTTTTCCCACAAAACAAGTTTTTTAAAGAAAAATAAAGAGCTCCATTAAACCAAAAACGAGAAGAAATAAAGTTAAATAGTCTTCTAAGCGTAAAACTACTACAAATCACTATCAATAAATAAATGAAACCAAAAACAAACAGAAATTACAACAAATAATCGAGTCAAACTCAATACGAGAAAAAATTAACATGAGTAGGCTGACAACCCCTATGCCTTCTCAAGGCCAGAACATAATTTGCACTTTACTGGAAAAAAAAACATTTTAATTGTTTTTACTTTTTTGACTTTAATAAAAAAAAATTATTGAAAATTTAAGCAATAAATATCAGTATATGTATATTAAACTTAAAATCCAAAGTCATTTGTTTTTGTTTTTTTTTCAGCAAAGTGCAAATTATGTTCTCGTCTTGAGAAGGCATTGTAATCAAAGGTTTATTTATTTTGGATGTGTTGGCTTTGTGCAATATACACTAAAAAACACGAAAATATTTATAAAATCGTTTTGGAACACAGGGAATGGACATAGTCTACAAAATAAACAATAAGTAGAACAACAGGGAAAATTTTATACAAGACAGTGGAACGCAACTTTAAATGAATATTTCGACCCTCAGTAAAACAAACGAAGAGATTAAAAAACAATATAAAAGAAACTTACATTAAAAAATTTTTTAATTAAGTTTTTTAATTAAAAACTTTTTTTAATTAATTTCTGTTCGTTTTATATTGACAAAGTCTTTTCAGAGAAAAAGGGAATAATACTTTAAATCTTTTCGTTTTTTTAAGAATTTATAGTTTGGCCTGCTATTTGTATACTGGAGAAAAATTTTCAGCAATCTTTAACAACATACACCCTCTTAAGAATCTGGACACAAATAGTAGTGTTTAATTTAGTTTCATACCTCCTCTAGTTGACCTGAAATGGAAAACTTGATACCATTCGCAAAAAAAATCTGTTTACTTTCTTTGATAGCTTTGATACACTTACGCTATTTTGATTTGGTTAAATTTTAAGAGCAGAAGTAGCCCCAAAAGTTTGAATTTTCCCTGTTGTTCTACTTATTGTTTATGATGGAAAGGCAGTGTGGTCTTCGTCGCTATTTAAGTCTACAAAATCCGAAGAATTAAGACAACAGAAAGAAATGAATGAATAAAAACTGAAAATATGATGTCATGGCAAGAAGTGTTTGAGGGTGGAAGGCCAAAATCTTTTGCGAAGAAAAAATAGAAAAAAAGGGAATACATAATGAAGAAAATAAGGATGAAAAGCCACTCCATTGACTGTCCAAAACTCACAGATTATCCATAGAAAAAAAACAAGCGTCTTGTCACTGGTTTTGTTCTTTTGTCGAGTTGTTAAGTTTTCGGCAAGAGAGACATATATGTTTTCCAAAAACGTAAAATAACAGCTGATTTTGCATACTATTTACACCAAGCCAAACTCTTAAGAGGGATTAAAGCCACACAGGAGAGACAATATATGATCGAAGGTAAGATATTCCTTGTTGATATTAAAGTAATGGCTACAATAGCCAGTATTTTTTTTATCACAAAATTTTCCATGCAATCCCTTAAGCCTTGTTTTTGTTTAGGCGAAGTTGGCCAAGTGAACACAGCTTTTCATCAACCAGATTTGAGTTTTTCCTGAGTTCAGTCACTTCAAATTTTTCTGATTCTCCCTTTAAGCCTTAAAAACATCAACCGAGACCAGAGTTCTCAGAAAAATTCAAAAAGCAAGGGCGGCTTCGGCTGAAAAAGCCGCAAAGCCTTCCCAAGGCCAGAAAATAATTCGCACTTTACTGAAAAAAGTATAAATGTTTTTACTTTTATAACTTTAATAAATCAAATAATATTAAGATTTTGATTACTAAATATCAGTAAATGTATATTAAACTGACAATGCACATTCATTTGTATTTTTTTCAGTAAAGTGCAAATTATGTTCTGGCCTTGGGAAGGCATAGAGGTTTTGAGCCCAACTTATGTTAATTTCTGCTCGTTTTGAGTTTGACTCGGTTATTTATTGTAATTTCTGTTCGTTTGGGTTTCATTTATTTATCGATGCTGATTTATGGCAGTTTCATGCTTGGTAAATTATTTGATTTTATTTTTGCTCATTTTTTGTTTAATGGAGTTCTTTTTTTTCTTTTAAAAACTTATTTTGTGGGAAAAGTTTTTTTTAATTAATTTCTGTTTGTTTTATATTGACATAGTCTTTTCAGATAAAAAGAAAATAATACTTTAAATCTCTTCTTTTTTTTAAGACTTTATAGTTTGGCCTGCTATTTGTATGCTGGAGAATAATTTTCAGGAATTTTTAACAACATACACCCTTTTAAAAATCTGGAAAAAACAGTAGTGTTTAATTTAGTTTCACACATCCTCTAGTTGACCTGAAATGGAAAACTTGATACCATACGCAAAAAATCTGTTTACTTTCTTTGATAGCTTGGATACACTTACGCTATTTTGATTTGGTTAAATTTTAAGAGCAGAAGCAGCCCCGAAAGTTTGAACATAATACCCTCATCCATTCTTGGGATATTACTGGGATGCCTTATTGGGAATTAGCATTAACACAGCGCATTTTGATTTAAGTCAAATGGGAGTTTTAGCGTGGGAGGGGGATTAGTTTCCCTCCAATCACTTTTGAATATTAAAAAGGGCATCAGCCCTTTCTGTTTTCAATCGAATGATCCCTTGTCGAAGTTCCTACGACAACTCCTTCGATAGAAAGTGCCCTGGTGTAAACAACAACAACAACAAAAAATAATACATTATACCCACATCGATCTTTACTATAAAAATGTCAAGCCCTTCCAATCACTTTCGAATATTAAAAAGGACACTAGGCCGTTCGATTTCCAATCGAATGAGCCCTTTTTGAGTTTCTACGACAACACTTCGTATAAACACCTTATATGCCCCCAGGGAATAAATTACAACACTTCCCCTCTAAAAACTTTATATTCCCCCAGGGCATAACTTAAAACCCTTGTATTGAGGGCTGTGAGGGGGTTGTCATCCTCACAGACCTAATTTCCAGAACTTTCTACTACGTTGAAGAAAATGACTATCTGAAAATTTAGATTGGATGTGTTTGGGGAAATGGTGGGTGTTAGAGGGGGTTAGTTACCCTCCAATCACTTTCAACTATTAACAAGGGCACTAGCCCTCTCAGTTTCTAATTGAATCAGCCCCTTTTGAAGTTTTTACGACAACTCTATCTAAAAAAAACCTTATATGCCCCCAGGGCATAACTTACAACCTTTGCCCTGGGGGCTCTGGGGGGTTTGTCATCATTAAATGCATAATTTTTAGAACTTTCAACTAAGTTGAACAAAATGGCTACCTCTAAACTTTGATTGAATGTGTTTGGGGAAATGATGGGCGTGAGAGGGGGGTTAATTACTCTCCACTCACTTTCGACTATTAAAAAGGGCACTAGCCTCTTGAATTTCCAATCGAATGAGCCCATTTTCAAGTTTTTACGACAAATATTTCAATAAAAACCTTGTATGCCCCCAGGGCATAACTTACAACCCTTGCCCTGAAGACTGTGTTGGGAGTGTCCTGCTCAAAGGTATAATTTCCTGAACTTGAAACTGCGTGGAACAAAATGGCTATCTAAAAATTTTGATTGGATATGTTTGGGGAAATAGTGGGTTTGGAAGGGGTGTTAGTTGCCTTCCAATCACTTTCGACTATTAAAAAGGGCATTAACCATTTTAATTTCTAGTCAAATGAGCCATTTTTGAAGTTTCTAGGACGACGTGTTCCAAAAAAACCTTACAAGCCTCTATGGCATAGCTCACAACCCTTGTCCTGAGGGCTGTGGGGGAGTGTCCTCCTCAAAAACATAATTTCTATCTGGAAATCCAAAACACTGAATAAAATGGCTATCTAAAAATCTTGATTGGATGTGTTTGCAATCCAATCAAAAAATTTTCAGCAATTTTTAACAACATACACCCTCTTAAAAATCTGGACACAAATAGTAGTGTTTAATTTAGTTTCATACCTCCTCTAGTTGACCTGAAATAGAAAACTTGATACCATTCGCAAAAAAATCTGCTTACTTTCTTTGATAGCTTGAATACACTTAGGCTATTTTGATTTGGTCAAATTTTAAGAGCAGAAGCAGCCCCAAAAGTTTGAAGATAATATCCTCAGTCGTTTTTAGGATACTGCTGAGATGCCTTGTTGGGAATTAGCATTAACACAGTGCATTTTGATTTAATCTTTTGGAAACATTTTGTATTTAAACATAATGTCAAATGGGAGGGTGGGCGTGGAAGGGGGATTAGTTTCCCTCCAGTCCCTTTCAACTATAAAAAAGGGCATCAGCCCTTTCTATTTTTAATTGAATGAGCCCTTTTCGAAGTTCCTACAACAACTCCTTTGATACAAAGTGCCCTGGTCTAAACAACAACAACAACAACAAAAATAATACATTATATCCACATCGATCTTTACTATAAAAATGTCAAGCCTTCCAATTCATTTCGACTATTAAAAAGGGCACTAGGCCTTTCAAATTCCAATCGAATGAGCCTTTTTCAAGTTTCTACGACAAAACTTCCTATAAACACCTTATATTCCCCCAGGGCATAAATTAGAATCCTTACCCTAAAGGCTCTGAGGTGGTTGTTATCCTTTAAGACCTAACTTCCAGAAGTTTCAACTACGTTAAACAAAATGGCTATCTAAAAATTTTGATTGGATGTGTTTGGGAAAATGATGGGCGTGAGAGGGGCGTTAGTTTTTCTCCAATCACTTTCAACTACTAAAAAAGGCACTAGCCCTTTCAATTTCCAATCAAATAAGCCCTTTCGAAGTTTCTGCGGCGACGCTTTAAATAAAAATCATATATATGCCCCTAGGGAATAACTTACAACCCTCGCCCTGAGGGCTGGGTGGGTGGGTTGTCATCATTACACACCTAATTTCCAGAAATTTCTACTACGTTGAACAAAATGGCTATCTTAAAATTTTGATTGGATGTGTTTGGGGGAATGGTGGGCGTGAGAGAGGGATTAGTTACCATCCAATCACTTTCAACTATTAAAAAGGGCCCTATCCCTCTCCATTTCAAATTGAATGAGCCCCTTTTGAAGTTTTTACGACATTTCTATCATTAAAAACCTTATATATCATTAAAAACCTTATATGTCCCCCTGGACATAACTTACAACCTTTGCCATGGGGACTCTCGGGGGTTTGTCATCCTTCAATATGTACTTTCAAGAGTTTTCAAATGTTTCTGACAAAATTGCCATCTCTAAGATTTGATTAAATGTGTTTGGGACACTTGAGAACATGAGAGGGGGGTTAAGTATTCTCAAATCAATTTCCACAATTAAAAAGGGTGATTTCAAATTTCAATCCAATAAACCCCTTTTTGAAAGTACTTCAACACCTTTCTATATAAACCATATATGCACACAGGGCAAAACTTACAACCCTTGCACTGAAAGCTCTGATGGGGTTTTTGTCCTAAAAGACCTAATTTCCAGAACTTTCGACTACGTTGAACAAAAGGCATATCTCAAAATTTTGATTGGATGTGTTTGGGGAAATGGTGAGCGTGAGAGGGGGGTTAGTTGCCTTTCAATCACTTTCGACTATTAAAAGGGCAATAGCCCTTTCAATTTTCAATTGAATGAGCCCTTTTTGATGTTTTTACAACATCGCTTTCTATAAAAACCTTACATGCTCTCAGGGAATGTAAGGTATCTCAAAATTTTGAGAGGGGGGTTAGTTGCCTATTTCAATAAAAACATTATATGCCCCAAGGGCATAACTTATAACCCTTGCCCAGAAAACTATGGGGAGAGTGTCCTGCTCAAAGGTATAATTTCCTGAACTTTAAACTTCGTGGAACAAAATGGCTATCAAGTAATTTTGATCGGACATGTTTGGGGAAATGGTGGGCGTGGAAGGGGTGTTTGTTGCCTTCCAATCACTTTCGACTATTAAAAAGGGCACTGGCCATTTCAATTTCCAATCGAATGAGTCATTTTTGAAGTTTCTACGACGACGCTTTCAGTAAAAGCCTTATATCCCCCCAGGGCACAACCTACAACCCTTGCCCTGAGGGTTGTGGGAGAGTGTCCTCCTCAAAAACATAATTTCTATCTGGAAATCCAAACCCCTGAATAAAATGGCTATCTAAAAATTGTGATTGGATGTGTTTGGGGAAAGGGGGGCGAGAGAGGGGGGCTAGCTGCCCTCAAATCACTTTCGACTATTAAAAAGGTTACTAGACCTTTGAATTTTCAATCGAATGAGCCCCTTTTCAAGTTTCCACGACAAAGATTTCAATAAAACCTTATATGCCTCCAGGGCATAACTTATAACCCTTGCCCTGAAGACTGTGGGGAGAGTGTCCTGCTCAAAGGTATAATTTCCTGAACTTAAACTGCGTGGAACAAAATGGCTATCTCAAAATTTTGATTGGATGTGTTTAGGGAAATGGTGGGCGTTGAAGGGGTGCTAGTTGCCTTCCAATTTTTTTCGACTATTAAAAAGGGCACAAGCCATTCAATTTCTAATCAAATGAGCCCTTTTTGAACTTTCTACGACAACGCGTTTTATAAAAACTTTATATGTCCCCAGGGCATAACTTACAACCCTTGTCCTGAGGGCTGTGAGGAGGTTGTCATCCTCAAAGACGTAATTTCCAGAACTTAAAGCTAAATTTAACAAAATGGCTATCTCGAAATTTTGAGTGGATGTGTTTGGGGGAAGGATGGGCGTGAGGGGGGTGGCTAGTTGCCCTCCAATCACTTTCGACTATTAAAAAGGGTACTAGCCCTTTGAATTTCCAATCGAATGAGCCTGTTTTGAAATTTCAACGACAACACCTTCTATAAAAACCTTATATGCCCCCAGAGCATAATTCAAAATCCTTGTCCCAAACGTTGTGAGTGAGAGTCCTCCTCAAAATAATATTTTTTATCGGGAAATAAACTATGCTGAATCAAATTGCTATCTCAAAATTTAGATTGTATGGGTTTGGGGGAATGATGGGCGTGGGGGGGGGTAGTTTCCCCCCAATAACTTACGGCTATTGAAAAGGAAACTAGCCCGATGAATTTCAAATAAAATTAGTTTGTTTTGAAGTTTCTACGACAACGCCTTCTATAAAAACCTTATATGCCCCAGGGCATAACTTAAAACCCTTGCCCTGAAAGTTGTGGGGGAGACTCCTCCTCAAAAAAATATTTTCTATGTGGAAATCAACTACGCTGAACAAAAAGGTTATCTCAAAATTTTGATTGGATGTGTTTGGGGGAATGATGGGCGTGGGGGGGACGCTAGTTGCTCTCCAATCACTTTCGACTATTAAAAAGGCTACTAGCCCTTTCAATTTCCAATCGAATGAGCCTTTTTTGAAGTTTCTACGACAACGCCTTCTATAAAAACCTTATATGCCCCAGGGCATAACTTAAAACCCTTGCCCTGAGGGTTGTGGGGGAGTGTCCTCCTCAAAAACATATTTTCTATTTGGAAATCAACTACGCTGAAGAAAATGGCTATCTCAAAATTTTGATTGGATGTGTTTGAGGGAATGAGGGGCGTGGGGGGGGGGCTAGTTGCCCTCCAATCACTTTCGGCTATTAAAAACGGCACTGGCCACTCCAATTTCCAATCGAATGAGCCCTTTTGAAGTTTTTACGACAACTCCTTCGATACGAAGTGCCCGGGGAATGTTTGGGAGAATGATGTGCGTGGGGGGGCTAGTTGCCCTCCAATCACTTTCGACTATTAAAAAGGGCACTAGCCACTCCAATTTCCAATCGAATGAGCCCTTTTCGAAGTTTCTACGACAACTCCTTTGATACGAAGTGTCCGGGGAATGTTTGGGAGAAGGCGAGGCGTGGAGAGGGGGCTAGTTGCCCTCCAATTACTTTCTACTAATAAAAATAGCACTAGCCCTTCTAATTTCCAACCGAATGAGCCTTTTTTGAAGTTTTTAGGGCAACGCCTTCAATAAAAACCTTATATGCCCCCAGGGCCTTTTACTTCAGCCCTTTCAGAACATATTTTTAATTTTCCAGACCATTTTATTTTGTTCGAGAATGTCTCTTTGATTTCTAGGGATCGGGGTTTAAAGCAAAATTTTCGTGAAACGCTTGAAATAAAGACAGTCTTATTCAAGAATATTGCTTTGAATCGGGATACAGGTAAATATGGGCTGAATTCTATCTATGATAATTTATTAATTTCTGAAAGAGTAGAGTCCAATTTATCCAATGTAGTTGACCCTTGTCTAAATGTTATATCATTGAACTCTATTGAACCAAATCCAAAATGGTCGAAGATGCGAGCTTCTGCCTTTACTTTGAAAAGAATTAGAGATTTAACCACTATGTAGTTTTATTTGATTTAGTATATAAACTTTTGTTTTAAATTGTTTTAGTTTAGTTTTACTACTGATGACGGGCACTGTATATGTGACCGAAATATCTGGTATTTTTTGTGAAATTTATTATACACAGTCTATTAAAACGGATTTTATCCCTATTTTGGACTTTTTTTTATTGCCCCCAGGGCATAACATAAAACCCTTGCCATGAGGGTTGTGGGGGAGTGTCCTCCTCAAAAAAATATTTTCTATCTGTAAATCAACTACGCTGAACAAAAGGGCTATCTCAAAATTTTGATTGGATGTGTTTGGGGGAATGATGGGCGTGGGGGGGGGCTAGATGCCCCCCAATCACTTTCGGCTATTAAAAAGGGTACTAGCCAGTGTTGCCACTACACCGGCACCGCTCCGCGGCGCCGGCCTCGTCAAAAAGCGGCATTTCCGCGGCATCCTTGAACCAAAATGCGGTAAAAACCGCGGCATGCCCGAAATTCTCGGAAAAGCTGTGTTTTGTATTTTTGAGAGAATGGGTGAAAAATATCGCTTTAATATAAAGGTTGATTCAGTATCAAGTAAAATGTTGTGAAGATCTGTCATAAATTTGAGAAAACACGTGCTGTCTATCCTTCTTTTCAGCGGTCAAAGGCAAGCATGGTCAGCTCAGTCCGTGAACACACATTTGTCGTTCGTCGTTTTCGTCAAGCAAGCAACAGAAGTAATAGTGCAGAGGTACCACAGCAGGGAAAGTCCACGGTGGGAAAACCGTATAAATGCGAATTGAATAGTGAAGAAATTAAAAGCGATTTTCCCTTGGGCCTTCAAGCCTATCCAATAGAATAATTGATGGATAACTAGAATCTCGTATCTCAATCTTTTTCGATTAATGTTTAATGAAAATCAATATCAAAAGCTTCAAGAAGCAACATTCAGATAAATAATACAAGACAAACAGACAAGATTAATCAGAATCGGACTGTTCACGTGTGTCACAAACAATATCTTTGGCGAGACCATACACAAAGCTTTGGTTCAAATCGTTACAGTCACGAGAAGAGGCGCTAGCCTTCACTTTGAGTACATGCTTGACTAGTCCGGGTTCTAACTCTAGCACTGACTTGCCCGAGTCAAGCCCTCCTTTAGAATTGCGCTTAAGGCCAAACTTGGTTTTCAGTGTTGCCGAAAGAGTCACTGCACTCAGCCAGTTTCGCTTATCAGTTTCCACTTCCTTGAGCAAACTGAAGAGACGCTCGGCAATAAAGTTTGAGAAAGGGAGTGAGAAAAAGTACTGAACCATTTTCCCGACATTTCCAACTTCATTTGCAAGATGTGGCGCCAGTAAACGACAATGTACATGTCATCTACGTCAAAGAGATTGAAAGCACTAGGCAAAGCTACATTAGGTATATACCGCCATTCCTGTTCTAGCTTTCTCTTATTCTAAACTGGAGAATCGTAGTAGTCGAAGAACTAAAGAAGATTAGGAACTTCCAGCTCATAACTAGAGCTTAGACTGGGTAAGTGTACCAAGTCATAGATTTTTTAAGAGAATGGAAAACGGTCAAAAATTTGTTGAACAGCTTCGACGTAGAAATCCCTTGCGGAGCGACGAATTCGGAGACTTTCCGCTACAAAACGGCCACTGGTAACTTCTCTCGTTTCGAGCCCCACAAGGAAATCATACCCTGTGTAGCCGATATAGACATTTTCGTGGGGAAGATAGTTCACTTCGTCATGTGGATTTATGTCAAAAGGGTTGACTGTTCTAACATATAAAGGCTTCATAAATTTCATGGCTAATGTCCGAAGAAGTTTTTCCACTGGGGTTTTCATGAGGTGAAATAGGGGTTTTTCAGACTGGAAGATGGTGCTGAACTCATTCAGCTCTCCAAACACGTACTCGACAAAAAAAATCAGAACCCTCGAGTATGGGTTGTTTAGTGTCATTCTTACATGATCATTAGCATGCGAGGGATAATCAAGTACCAACGAGTCCCAGTGCAACGTAAGAGTATCCCACTGTTCGAGAATATGGCGTGCAGTTTGAAACAACAACCAGCGTGTTGGAGCCAAAGCAAGGAATCTGTGCTGTTCCACCTGAGTAAAGACTTGAAATTACTTCCTATATGCGTCTTGGCGTTTTGCACAGTGCCTGAAGTGATTGCACACAGTCCGACATAGATATTCGAGGCTCTTGGACAGTTTTTTTAAGCATGACTTGCAACTAAGGCACACAGATGGCATCTACATTTCACAACTGTAACCCAAGGATATTTCCCTTCAACAAGCGTTTTGACTGAGTGGTTTATCCCCATCATAGCATTTGTTGTGTCAGAGCAGAATCCAACCCAGTTTTGTAGAGGAACACCCGCCTTCTTGACATCATCCATCCCCTTCACTAGCTGGTTGAATAGACCAGGCACTGATCCTTCGCTGCATTTGACAAGAGCGAGTAAATCTACCTGCACATTCATTGCTTCGTCACAAAAGCTGACGCAAAAAGCTAGCTGTTTGGCTAAATAGGAATCTGTGGTCTCGTTAACTAGTACGGAGAAAAGATTTGTTTTCAGCTTTTCATGAGATTTTTTATCTACATATGAGTCCAACACTTGTTGATCACTATTAGTTGCTTAGTTTTACCAAGAGTGGCCTGGCCTAGAAGATCTGGGCCTGGCATACTTTTCACAAGTTTCAGCAAGTCTTCAGAAAGCGAATAGGTTAGATTGTGCTCAACGAGAAATGTCACTAGCTTCGCTTCAACAGTGGCCACTCTTTCGATTTTTGAATCACCAGAAAAATGAAGACTCAATGGCATGGTCTTAGAAGACGAAGATATCCACGCTTTTTTATTTTCTTCGTGAGCTTTGGTCTGTTTGTGCCTTTTTGCGTCGTGTTTCCCTTTTTTACAAACGAAATCCTTTTTGCAGTAAAGACAGTGAGCTAAATATCCACTGTTTTAACCGGTCTGCACCTTTCCTTTTCGTAACCATTCATTAAAGTCAGATTCTCTTTCCCACTCAGTCTTGTATCTTTCGTCTGCCCCTTTCCTTGTGATCCTCGGTTTTTTGTTGGAGGGTTTACTATCGTCCGAGTCTTTATCACCGTCCTCATATTCCTGATCGATATCTATCACTTCTGCCATTATGTTGTAACATGTTTGGTCTATAAACAAGAGAAATATTTAGCTATTATGTCCTCTCTTTCATGGATTGACTTGCTGGTGAAAGAAACGAACCTGCATTAGTTTAATTTCTTCCAGCACAAGCCTGCTGAGAACCCTTTGTTCTTTCCGGATAAATCCTTCCCCGGGAATCCGGCTGAAGTCTGAAATTCGGCCTAAGTAAGGCAGGAAGTTTTGATCAGTTTCGTCAAAGCAGATATGACGTCGAATCACAGTAGATATGACGTAAACACACAAACGTTGCGTTTTTGCTGATACCCCTGTTACCACGGTAACTGCGGATCTGCAGTTAGTCGTTTTGCAGTTACCGTGATATCTGATATACGGTCCACTGCAAAAACGACTATTATATTGCCGAAATTGCACTTTTTAAACTGATATCCAATTACATAACTAAGTGCTGAACTTCTTTCTCGCCCATTTGACAAAATTTGATGAAAATGAGATGACTTTTCAGATACCACGAGCAGATACCACGGTCGGACCGTGATATCTGAATATCAGTTGCCGCGGTAGCTGGCCAGATACCACGACAACTGCAAAAACACCTTTTGACCGTGGAATCGGATACCACGGTAGCTGCAGAAACGGCTTTAGACCGTATATCGAATACCAAGGTATCTGCAAAAACGCAACTATTGTTGTATAATAATAAAATTTATGACCCATTCTATAGGTTTAAGATAGTGGAGCAATCAAAGGGAAGAAATAGAGAGAGGACAAAATAGCACACACAACAACAAAAACCACTCAATGAAAAATTCTGTTTCTAAATCTGAATAGTAAAATTGTTTTACCGAAAAGGGCTGAAAGACCCAATGAAAATGCGTTACTTCGTTGCTATGACTTGGGCCATTTCTGACTTGGACACACATATTCAAGCAACGAGTTAAACGGATGCGTCAATTACGATCCTATTCAGAGAAAGTATTCTTCCCTAAGGTTGATCATAAAGTTTGACAGCCTGACGAGGACCCTCGCCAAGAAGGGCCGAAATATCCGTTGTATGCATTACTCGAATATATTCGCGATTAATAAAATTCCATACAGTGATATTCCCTGTCAGGTTTGGGGTACCTCTACAGCTAGTAACTGTGTTGCATGTTTGACAAAAACGATTTACGACAAATAGGCGTTCACGCACTGAGCAGTGTTAACCAAGCTCATTTGATTGGGCCACTGAAAAGCCGAGTTTGTATTGAGGTTCAAAGTTTCCACGTCATAGTAGAACTTATGAGCATGGCCTTAAATATTCTGAACATCATGCTTGAGAAAACAGTAAAAATGTCAAAAACTCCTCTTAACACAATCCGATATTGCATTGTATTTACTTAAAATACACATACAAAAATTTGCTTTTCAGTTCAACTTTAAGGAGTCCAGTAAAGAACGGATACCTACAAGAGCCAATTGTTTGGATCATAGATTACATTTTGGGATTCCATAGAAACCTTCGGTCTTGTTCCTTTTGGATGCCTGTTCAACTATCATCCGTTTTGGACTTCTGTGGTTTGGCTTGTCGGGATCCCGAAACGTAAGTGGAGGGATACCTATGATATTGCAAAAGTTGTCCGTCTGTCCATCTGTAGCCTAAGCACGATAACTGTCGAAGGGAATGAGATATTTTGATGAAACTCGGTGGGAGGATTCTTTGGGTCAAGGGAAAGGTCGAGTTCGTAGATGGGCTCTGTAGCCCTAAACTTAGGGGTGGGGATGCAAATTAAGGGACAGACAAAATATTTTTAAACAGCTAATGAGATTGTCGATTATGGGGTAAGAAAACATGCTGAACACGGGAATGAAAACCATCTTCTTGCCGGACAAGTTGTTCGCCCGGAATCCGGCCAAAACCGGAAAGTTTGTTAAAAGTAAAATTTTTATTTGAAGTTGATAAGATGTTCGATTTCGGGGTAAGAGGGCATGCTGAAACCGTATATGACAATCGTTTTTTAGCCGGACATATATTTCGTCCGGAATCCGGCTGAAACCAGATAATTTGTTATACGTTTATTTTATTTGAAGTTCACTAGATGTTGGAAATAAGAGTAAGGAGATACAATAAATTTGTTTTGGAGCTTAAATTTCTCGTCAGGCAGGTAGCTCTAGATTCTCGGTAAAATGGGAAAATTGGTAAAAGATAGGATTATTTCGATTAGCATCGTCAAAACATACGGGATTTACAGAGGTGTACGCACATACTGAATCCGAATCGAAAAATGGTTTTCTCAGAGGAATATCCATTCGGCTTTAATCTGTTTCAATATATTTAAGAGTAAAAATGTTAAAGGAGTCTGGCGAAGACTGGATCTAGTGAAGACAAAACTTAATGTCGGGACTAAATATTGAATTTTTGGGATCACATAGAACCTTTGGTCTTGTTTTTCCCTTTCACAGAGGCACATTCAGTTATCAGATATTTTGCGTCCAGCCAGCCGCGTCGGAGAGTAGAAAGGCTGGACACAGTCGATAAGTGGTAACAATGAAATTGCTAATTTCGAAAAAAATTATATTTCTTAGCTGTTTCATCATCTTTACTTTGATGATCACTTCTAGTGAGAATTGGGCTTTCAAAACTTTCGGTAAGAACTACACCACTCGTTCATACCATCTTATGAATTTGAATTTTAAAATGATTAAGTAACGTACTGACAACTAGTTAATATACGTATTTTGATAAACAGAAAACAGATCATAGAAGCCGCCCACCCCCTAGGATAGGCCAGTACTTTTTGGCTCAATGAACTCTTTCTGAACTGATTACATCCAGGGCCATAACAACTAGGTGGGAGGTGCCCCCCCCCCCGAATATTGTCGGCCAGTCACAAAAAAGTAGCCGAGTCAACGCGTAGCGCCGCTATTTTTCGTGAAAACAGTCAATTTTTTTCTTGGAAACAGTAGATTTTTCTTAAAAACAGTCGGTTTCTTCTTGAAAATAGTTGTTTTTCTTAAAATCAGCCGAATTTTTGTCAACACAGTCGTTTTTTCTCAATAATAGTCGTTTTTTCTGCATAAAACAGTCGGTAAAAATGACCAGCCAGTCGATAAATACCTCCCCCCCCCCTACAGTTTGGCTAATAACGGTTCCTACGACACCTAATTAGAGATGACCCTATTGATACAAACGGGACTCCTTATATGGGCATAGCCTCCCTAGGGAGAACACGTGGTTAATGGTGTCAATGACCTCTTTCTCCATGGTCTCTGTCTCCAGGTGTGTTTTTGGCACGCTCTCAGCGAATATTATGATCCAGAAATAGTATTTGTTGTTGTTTCCGAGGCAAATGTCAAGGTCAATGTTGTTGTTGTTGTTGTTGTTGTTTTGGGCACGCTCTCAGCGAATGTCATGGTGTCCAGAAATAGTATTTGTTGTTGTTGTTTTGGGCACGCTCTCAGCGAATGCCAAAGTCAATGTTGTTGTTGTAAGTGCACGCTCTCAGCGAATGTTATGATCTAGAAATAGTATTTGTTGTTGCTCGAGGCAAATGTTATGAGTTTCCAGGAAACAGTTAGATCACGTGTTTACTTCTCAGCCAATCAGAGGGCTTGCTTACATAACAATTTGACCTTGGGATTTTGTATATAACGGACATGCAATGTGATTAAATTATCAGAAAGTATTTTGACACAGTTGATATAACAATGGATAAATTTGATGAATTAGAAGCCTTGGCAACTTCAATTTACCATGTAAGTGCATTTTTTATTTTCAAATAAAATTATTTACCTTGGTCACCCTCCAGTATATTCACGTAAATCCCCCCCCCAAACCTAACCACTTTGCAATCTTTATACTCGATGGAAAACGTAAAATATATTCTTTTACGCTCAAAACCTAACCCCTCGCCATTGTTTTACAATCAAATTCTCGCAAATAGAATTAATTATCCTTTCGTTAAATTCCTGTTTTTATTTTCCTTGGTCACCCTCCAGTATATTCACGTAAATCCCCCCCCCCCAAACAATACAAACATCACTATACAATCTTTATACTCGATGGAAAAAGTAAATATATTCTTTTTACCCTCAAAACCTAACCCCCTCCCCCCCCCCATTTTTTTACAATCAAATTCTCGCAAATAGAATTAATTATCCATTCGCTAAATTCCTGTTTTTTATTTTCAAATAAAATTATTTTCCTTGGTCACCCTCCAGTATATTCAGGTGGTCACCCCCCCCCCCCATACAATACAAACATCACTATACAATCTTTATACTCGGTGAAAAACGTAAAATATATTCTTTTTACCCTCGAAACCTACCCCCCCCCCCTCACTGTTTTACAACAAAATTCTCGCAAATGGAAATAATAATCTTTTCGTTAAATTTTAGCCTTTCTCTAATGTGATTTAAAGTGTCTACTGATTTCTCTCAATTTTTAAAGAAATTGCCGTTCTGTTTTGACACAAAGTTCCAGCACGAAGCTAAAACTAGCTATCACCCCTTCTCCTGTTTGTAAACATTAGCTGGTTTTAGGCAAAGGAACTGTTCTTCCGTCAAAATTATAACACAATGATGCAATAATTAAGCACAGACGTAATGCTCTATTTTGGAGAAGTGAAACAGATTCTTTTCAAATTAAGGTCTAACAATATATTTAGGACATTATGTAAAAGGGAGGAGAGGGGGCAATGCCTTGCTTCTAACAGCTTCGTTGTAAGTAAATTATGTAAAAGGGAGGGGGCATTGCCTTCAATTCTACCGCCATCAGTGTAAAATGAAAACAAACAGTGCAGGGCTAGAAGGGTCTTTGAGAGTTGCATGAAGCTTATATTATGTGTAAATTGAATAGCATTTTAACCTATGTTTGCAAAATTTAGGTCTATAGGTCGATGGGTTAACGATCTAATTTAAAGCCTATAGACTGGAATATTTAATATTTTTCTAAATGGTAAAAATAGAAACAATGATTCCTATCCTATGGCTATAGACTACTGTTGTCATGATTTATTTTCTTACAAGTTGTCTAATAAAAACATTTGATTTCTAAGCCTAATATATTTCTCGCTAAATTTTTACTTTTTGCGTTACTGAAATGAGATAAATGCTTTTCTAGACAAATTATGTCTGACAATAAATTCTGTAGAAGGAGGTACTAACTTTCTTTCTGTAAAAAAGGGGGAAATTATTTTGATACTAATTTTTTCTCTTCTTTTTAAGGCAAATTATGAAGAATTTGTTGCCCCTCCAGCTGTAAAGAGAGCTATGGGTACCGCAAATAGCGAAGAATGCACGACTCCTCCATCAAAGAAAGCGCGAGATGACGAGACTACCCGATCAGTACCGCCCCCAATGCAGTCTGGTCAAAAACCGAAAAGACAGTGGGCCGCAAGGGTGAAGAACCCCGCTATACAAGCCAGCGACATCGATACTGCATCTATGAAAGCCCCTCTTAATCGAGCCTCAATGCCACCTCGTCAAGTGCAACCATCTGTGCCAGCCCTTGGCTCGACTGCACAAGTCACAGCTCCTGTACAAGTCGCAGTCCAATCTGCACAAGAACATAGCGACGCCGCCCCGTCCGCCCTCCAACACACACTACCTGGACCATTCGGCACCCAAGTGCAGCCACGATTTGCAAATGTGAGTATTTTTTCCTCAAACTATCTTATATAAATATATATCTATTTCTTCCAATGTTTTTTTCTTTTCACTATTTTTCAATATAAACTTATCTCTGGGATATTAACCCCTCACCCCCCAACCATTGTTTGCTCCCCCTCCCTCGGAGATATCTAAATATAATGTAATTTTTGCAAAGAAACCGCTCCTCACTTTTCTAATCTTTACTATTTTCTCTGTTGCTATTGCTTCGATATCTCATAAGCGAATATTTTTAGGTACCTTTGAAACTCAAAATGCTATTCTTCACACAGTTTTAAGAGAGAGATTATTCCATTTTATCCATATCAGCGTCCTAATTTACACTGAATATTTCTATCGTGCCAAGATTCTAGTGAGGGGAAACCAGGCTAACGGCTCCCGGCATTTTGAAGTTCAATCTTTGGAAATCAGAACACTCGCGCGCGATAGGTTACAATAATTAAACTCATGAGTTCACTGAATCTGTATGGAATTAGAAAGAAATATTTCAATTTTTGAAGGGCATTATGTAAAGGGGACAGGGAAGAGCTATGGGGGTGCGCCACGGTATGCGCTGCGGGTCAAAGAAGTGCCGCGAGGATGCGCCGTGGGCCAGGAAAGCGCCGCAGGGATGCGCCGCAGGGGCGCGCCGCAAAAAAATTTGAACACTTTGAAAATAAACGGACAAATAAAAAGCCTTCTATGTAAAGCGATGTTTTAGATTGTAGATATATTAAGTTGAAACTTTCAGTTGAATTAACCAAATGCTATTATGCAATAATAATCTGAATTTGAACAGTAGGGGTGATTTGAACACTTTGAAAATAAGCTATTTTTTTCATTTATAGATTGGAGCATTGGTCCCTTATTCGCCGTCCAGTGAAGAAGAGGAAGAAGCCATTGAAGGGGCAATGGAGTTTCAGGACAATTCAGCCATCAATGACTGCCACGGTATTATTAATCCCATTGAAATACCATCTAATATTGATGATTTTTTAAATAATTATTTCATTGTAGAACCTAGCACAGTTGAGCAGTCGGACTTGAGTTCAAATACCCTACAAATTTTAGAGGATTTCACAGGGAACCCTCCTCCCACTGATTACCTACTTCAAACAAGTGAAGTGGAACAAAGTCCAAATATTGTTGAACAACTTCGGGAAGGGCGTACAACTTTTCCGAATTTTCATTTGTCCAATAGAATTTTAAATAATATAGTTGTTTTCACCGCAACGTGTTGGGATCCTTTTAATTCACTTATGGGGGGAAATTTTGTGTTTGATCCTGTAGAAATTGTGCATGCCTATGTAGATAAAATTCGTGCACTTCTGGAGAAACAAATTCAGTTGTGGGGAGGTAGGGATTCAATTAAGGTTTCTATTGTTTTAAAGGTTTTTTATTTGAATGAGGGGAAAAGCAAGGTTTATTATCATTATATACATTCCGCGATGCGCGTAATTTATCCAAATTTAGAAAACTTTGAGGGTGTTTTTAGCGAGTGGGTGGGGCAAATTATAGCGCAACTCGAGAACTATAACGAAAATGGGAGTGGGTCTGTAGTTTTATTTATTGAAAATTTAAGTGTAAATATTTGTAAACTTAAGAAAGATTTTATTTTAAGAGGGGGGCATAGGGATAAGGGTACAGTTTTAAATTATAATCCAGATCTAGTAGGTTGTCGTGGTGTCCAGAAGATCTGTTTTGAAACAGATCAAAAGTGTTTCAAGTATGCTTTCCTCATATCAGCATACGAGCCGCTAGCACGTGACGCTACCAAGAGGAATTTAGATCACTGGACTGTACATGGGAAGGAAGGGTCCGATTTCCCAGTTGTAGATTTTTATTGCTTAGAAGGAAAATACCCAGTACCGCTTCGATCTATTCATATTTTTGAACGGGCCAATGCTCATTTAAATATCGGCATTACTGTGGTTCAGTATGAAACTGAATTTGAAGATGGAGCTAGTTCAAAAAAGAAGGGGGGGGTTATTCCAGTCCTTGACCCGTCAGCTAAGTTGGTTAAACATGGGGTATGGTTGCTTTATAAACAACCTAGTGAACTCAACTCACTCAGCCAATTTAACCCGGTCACTGACAGTATTAGAGTTCTGGGGGGTGATAAGAAAAAGAGTGTACGTTTCTTCTGTTCTACGTGCCTCTCTAGATTTTGGACTGAACTAAAGTTGCGAAATCATATAAAGCATTGTAAATGGCATGGCTACCAGACAGTGGAAACGGTTTCAGGGGATAGGGCCATTCTACGCTTTAAAAATTTCCAAAATACCCTTCTCCAATGCAACAAAATATCTTTGGACTGTGAAGCTAAGCTGGTGGGGGTGAACGATCCCCAATATCCAAACCGTATCAAAGAACACCAGGCCATTGCAGTGTCCTATGCTCATGCGCAAAGAGACAGTTCTAACACTATGCGGTTGTTAGAAATAGTAGAAACGTTGGATGAGGGGGAGTGCATGGTCAAGGCATTGACTAAACTAATTGGCACGGCTAATGGC
This sequence comes from Artemia sp. Qi Xiang Cuo, assembly GCF_049724085.1. Classification (NCBI taxonomy): domain Eukaryota; kingdom Metazoa; phylum Arthropoda; class Branchiopoda; order Anostraca; family Artemiidae; genus Artemia; species Artemia sp. Qi Xiang Cuo. The sequence goes on from NC_142801.1 coordinate 4,876,533, forward strand.
GCTATTTCTCGTTTGAGAAATACGCATTATCCAATGGTGCTGTCTGAAGAGGATCGTATCGCGATTAAAAATCAAAAAATCGTTTGGGTTTGTAAGGGGGAGTTTGTAGAGGGGGATAAGGGGACTAAAAGGAAAAGAGGAGAGGGGGAAAGTCAGAAATCATAATCACTTGTGGCAGAAAATAACCTCGGGGGGTAGTAATTTTAGGGGGGTTGCGCATCAATCGTGTAATTTAAATGTGAGCCAACAGTTTTTCATCCCTGTTATGATTCACAACTGAAATTATGACTTAAAATTTAGTGTACCAGCACTGGCACGCATGCATAGAGAGGGAGGGGGAGTACATAGTCCTTGGGTAAATAATTCATTTACCTATAAAATTATTCCCAAATTGTCCGAGTAGTTGTTGCTTCTTGAGCTGAGATGACAGGCAGTGGATAATGGGCATACGTGCTGGAATAAAATCAGGTTTTTAGATTCCTTTTGCTTTTTTCCCAAGGCATTGAGTCAATTGATTCAAGTGCAGAAAAGCGACAATTTTGATAGCTTTCCATTGTTTAAATAGCTCTTTCCAGTCAGTGAAATTTATAGACTTATTAACCAGCAAAGGTATCTGTCCATATGATTATTGCTCTTCTTGTACTTGCTTAAGTGAGTAGACACTACCTCTAATTGAAGCTTTCTGTAATTCACTGACCAGGAGTGAATGCACATCCGAGGAGTATGAGTTTGCCAAGACGGTGGGGTCCAAGGGGAATTGTAAAAATTGGTGGGATTATTGTAGACTGTACTTGGCCAGTGACATTCTAACTCTGTTGGATATAGTCTCTAAGAACACAGACCAAATCTATTCAGAGTTCGGGTTAGATATAGGCTACTATTTTTCCACACTCCATTTGGTGATGAATTTACTTTTAAAATTTAGCAGGGAGGAAATAGGCCTAATCACAGATATAGATACACACCTTTTTGCAAAGCGTTCAATGAGGGGGGGGTATATTTTTCATGGGGATTGCGTCTTGTCATCTAATCCGAGCGGACAAAGCAACTGTGTAAAGTCAAATGTAGTTTTCTAGGACATGAACTCATTGTATCCCTCGGCAATGTCCCACTACTCTTTGCCTTGTGGGAGCTATCAATGGCTTGAGAATTCTTGTGAGTTCTCCGACATTACCACCGTCGAGGACAATGGGCCACAAGGATGGTTCTTTGAAATTGATGGTCACATTCCGCTGGCGCTTCACGACTCAGTCAAAGATTTTGTCTTTCCCTGTATCAATCGACCAGTGACCAAGGACTCGCTGAGCCCCTACAATCGATCATTGGTTGAGGATACGGGGATGCATTGGACCCCCTCTAAACAAAAACTGATTGCTGATTTGGACCCTAAAGAGAATATCGTTGTTCACCTTGTGCTTTTGCACTGGATGGTGAACAATGGTTTCAAGATCACCAAAATACATAGGGTCCTACAGTTCAATCAGGGACCATACTTGAAAACTTTTATTGATACTTTTGTCGATAAACGCTCTAGGGCAAACTCAAAGTTAGAAAAGGAATTGTACAAGCTCATTCTAAATTCAGCGTTTGGCAAAATGTGTGAAAGCGTTCGTAATAGATCTCGCTGCGACGTCGTGACTGACCCTCTAGAGTGTGCACGAATTATTGCCGATCCCAATTTTACATCATTCACGAGCATAGAGAAAGGCATGGTTCTTCTACACAGGCGAAAGCGAAATGTGGTACTGAACAAGAATAGTGCAGGAGGCAGTTCAGTACTGTAAATTTCAAAAAAGCTCCTGTTGTCGTTATTATAAAATTTTTGCAAGGCGCAATGGCAGCAGGAGGGGGAGGTTCAAGTTTTCTATGGTAATACAGATTCTCTGCTGTTAAAGGTAAATGGGACTGAAGATTTATTGGGTGATTTAGAAAAGGGGGAACACATCAGCTTGCGGATGGATTTCTCCAACTGGAAGCCATCACTCTACCCCGAGTTGGTAAAACTTCAAGCCCCCCAACCAATTATTAATGTTAAAATCAGAGACGGGGAGTGATTTGACATCCAGGAGGGTTTTCCCGGATCCTAAAGTTTATTGCGTTGAAACACATAGTTGGGATGATAAGCAGGCGTGTAAAGGGGTGCCTGCAAATTTTTTAAAGAAGAATTTCAACATGAATGTGTACAGAGACTGTTTAGTAAATAGCCTAGCACCAAAGGCACAAGTTCTTGCAATTTGCTCTATACATTATAGAAATTATACTCGAAGAGTGGAAAAAAATGTAATTTCGTGTAGATCTGATACGATCTATGTGCTCGAAACTGACTTAACTTTTCTACCACACGATCACTCCTGTATTTCAGATCAGGTTGAATACATTAAGTATCGCAATCAACTTGGCCTGTATAAACTAACCTAGCCTGACTAACCAACTAACCACCACCACCACCACTGACCCAACTAACCCATCCACTAACCCGTAGTAGCAGTTACGACAAGTATTGTTTTCACCCCTGTGCGCCCGGGGGGTTGGGGGGCCCTTCCCGCAGCTCGATCCCGGGGGGTGGGGGGGGGGTCCCGCCCGTGGCTGGGCTTCGGCCCCACGACCCTGGGGGTGGGGGGAACCCTATTTTTAAATTCATAATGTTCAACTGTGCTAGTTCATGTTCCAAGTGTTTTTTTGTTGTTGTTGTATAGAAAGTGTTATTGTACAGAAAAGTGTTTAAAGACAATAAGTGCTGTAGATGGACAAAAGTGTTGTACAGGAAAGTGTTATTCATGTTGATGGACAAAAGTGTTATCAATGTTCATGTTGAACAAATAGAGTTTTCATGTTGACCATGAAATTTTGTCAGGTTCTTGTTGAACAAGTGTTATCATTGTTCATGTTGAACAAATATTTGTTTTCATATTATCGTAATAAATATTGCCAGGAAATATTGTTTTTGTTGTTCTTGAATAGATAGATCAATGGGAAAATTACTACTTATTCATTGGACATGTATGATTTACAATTAGTTATAGTCCGACTGTTGTCAACAGCATGTATCAATTTAAAACACCCTTCAGATCTTTTCTGTGTGGGCCCTCAATGTCGGGGAAAACAACACTTTTAGCTAGAAGAATTCAAAATTGCGATAAAATGTTTTTGGAAAACCCGAAAAACATCTACTATTGCTATAGCATTTGGCAAGAGTCCTATGATAAAATAAAAGCTATTTCCACAACCATACCAATACAATTCATACGAGGACTTGATGTGTTCAATAGTATTGAACCGAACTCGTGGCTGATTATTGATTATTTGGCTGACTCCATTGAACAGTTCTCACAGGAAAGCCTGCAATTGTTCACTGTCCGATCTCATCATGAGCACATTTCCATAACCCTAGTTCTACACAATCTATTTCATCAGAGAAAATGTATGCGAACCCTTGCTTTGAATTGTACTATCTATATTATCTATCGAGTCGTTCGTGATTCTAGCTCGCTCAGAACTATCAAAAAACAGACATACCCCGGCGCCCCAAAAATTCTGTTGTCAGCGTACACTCAGGCGACAATCAAACCCAACGGTTAAATTTTGCTGGATCTTAATCAGATCACGCCCGAGGATCTTCGTGTAGTCACCGACATTTTCGACAATGAAATTACAGTATATCTTCCGGTGAACAGTAGATAAGGCTATTAGTTGCCATTATGACATTGAAGAAACTACACGAACAACGGCATTTATTTTCCGTTTTAAGCACTTCAAAACCCTTGCTTAGGAAGGCCATACTTAAACATGGTGTCGACAATGATTTCATTAATCTAATATCTGAACTTTGTTTAAATTTAACTGAGGGCAATGTTCAGCTGCCAGAAGGTGTTAGACAACAGTCAAAGCAACATCGTTCCACTGTACGTGCCTGGGATTTTAAAAAAACGGGAACCAATTTTAAAAGAACACAACTCCTTCAAGCAGGCAGTAGCTTTTTCACACTTTTACTGCCAACAGTTGCAGGACTTGTAAACAGTTTTCTCTAGAGAATGGCTAAACCCTATAAATTGACACCATTTGAACTTTTACTCTCGCCCGTTGAACATTTGGAAGACAATCTAAGCAAATTCATTAATGACGAGAATATTGCCGATGACAAAAAACTGCTTTTACTTCAAGATGCATTGCGACGTATGGACAAACATAAACCTTATCGTGAGAGACCCGCCACCAATCCCTCTAAACAGGAAACATCTCTTCAAGATTCTTCAGCAGCATCAAAGGAGAAGGAATTGAATTCAATTGTATTGAAAATTGGAAACCTATTGCCACTGACCTATCGAGAATAAAGTAAAAGATTGTTATCTTATCTCGTTATTGAAACTGACGATCAAGTTCAGGTCGATAGCACCGGAAAGCGAATTTTAATTCGGGGGACAATTTATGATCTAGTTTAATTAATTCTTCATATGGTAACGAATCGTAAAGGGCTCTTATCCTTTGACGATAATCTATTTACCTTTCTAAGTGTATCAAACTTTCCCAAAAGTCTTATTGGCAATAAGCAAATTCTAAAGAAACTAAGAGAATATAGTCCTCCAACAACGTCAACACCATTTAAAAAAGAAGAATATTCAAGGGTTGAAAACACTAGCAGCACCGATTTTACAACACCTATGGCTGCTAGTCAAAAGCGAAGACTAATGGATTCACCCTCCAGTTTGTAAAAAGGGAGTGGACATTACACTACGTGTTTGCATTCAAAATGGATGAAGTTCTGAAAGGTGTCTATGAAAATATTGGTGAAGCAGGAAGTTTAAGTTCTCCCAAAACGCTTTCTAAAGCTGTCTCCGGCACCACCACATTGAAAAATGCAAAAGAGTATCTAGAGAATGAACCGAGTTATACACTGCATCGGAATCATAGACTTCGTGGCAAACAATATCGACAAACTAAAGCCTTTTTCCCTCTGCATATAATGCAAATGGATCTTTTAACTTTAGATGCAGTTCAACGGTGTCACAATACACCCTACAAATATATTCTGGCGTCAATCAGTGTCTTTAGTCGCTATGCCTATGCCATTCCATTACGGTCAAAGAGAGGTGTTGAAGTTGCTCGGGCCATTGAAAATATTCTCGAACAGGATTCGTATAGAAAAATTCAATCGGATCGTGGCAGTGAATTTGTTAATCCCCATGTGCAAAAGGTTCTTTTGAAATATAATACAATACTTTTTCATAGTCACGGTCCGATAAAGGCTGCATTGGCTGAACGATTAATAAGAACTATTCATCAATTAATTTCACGATATTGTACTTTAAAAAATGCAGCTGATTTTATTCATAATTTAGATAAAATTATGCAGATATACAATCATCAACCACATCGTTCTCTCTCCAAATCTCCCCCTCGGGATGTTCACTATAGTGAAAACACATTTGATACTTTTTTAAAGCAATGCTCCAATGGCAATGAGAAGAAAAAGAAGAAGAAATTCAATGTTGGTGATACTGTTCGAATTAATAGAACCACCAATATTTTTGAAAAGGGGAATTATTTATGGAGCACCGAACTTTTTAAAGTGTCCAAAATCCTAGACACCGAGCCCACTACATATCGACTGCGAGACAGCAAAGATGATGAGATTCTCGGCGGTTTCTATGACTATGAACTGCAAAAAGTTGGAAACACTAGTTAAAGCTATCATATTGAAAAGATATTAAAAACTCCTACTTGCAGGGGCAAGAAACAGTTACTTGTTCGCTGGCTAGGATACAGCTGAGATTTTGATTCTTGGGTTAGTGTTGAAGATATTGACAATGCCCAATGATTTCTATGTGACTTTCATGTCCAATGTTTCTGATCCTCTCTACAATGATCTGAATAAAACAAGTGATTTTTGGACAAAACTCTCCCCCACCATAAAATTCGACGGAAAGTATGAAGTGGCTCTTGTCGACTGTATTCTCAAAAATACCTATGATATCCTGAGAAAGGATCGTAAATATGAAATAAAAATTAGACCCTATTATTGGCCGCCACCACCAGGTGATCAAGAACAAATTCAAAAAATCAATTGGATGGATTTTCAATATATTGAATTACCCTACGATGAACTCTCCTGTATGAATGATTTATGTCGTTCTATTAATAAAAGATTTTCTGCCCGAAAAAAGGAGCTTTTCCTTTCGACTATTCAAAGAAGAAGGGCAAGATCTACATTAGTTCACCAATTTCCAGCGAAAAGGTTATTCTCAATGATAACCTAAAGAATGTTCTTGGCTTTAAGCTCAATATAATCAATGGCAAAAGTGCCGGAAACACTAATTTAATTTTTTCTGACTATCCGCCTGCCTTCTCCACGGGCGCTTGCATAATTTTCTACACATCGTTTGTGGAAACATCTCGGGTTGGTACTTCAAATGTCCCCCTCCTACGTGTTCTTGAACGAAAAACCATTCAAGAGCATATTCATCACTACAATATAAAGCATCTTCAGTATATTCCCGTAAACACTTCCTATTTGGAACTCTGTCAGTTAACACTAAGAACTGAATTAGGTGATCCCATAGCAATTTCAAAAGGTTTGGCTGTGATTACATGTCATATTCGTCCCATCGTTCAACAGCAAGATGTCTAATAGAAAAGTGGCATTCACTTGTCCTGATATTGACTGCTATGTTAATACTCTTGGACCAAGACAACAGGGAAATGGAATGGAATATTACAAGGGTCGCTCGTCAATGTCTGGCTACGGTCTTGGCAGTTGGTTTGCTAAGCTGTTTCTCTCTTCATTACCACTGGCTAGAAAATATCTTGTACTGGCTGCGACAGATTTTGCATCCTCTAAACTATACGATTGGGGTTCTGGAAAGGATTTTAAAAAAAGTGCTACGGAAAATCTTAGGTCCAGTGCGCGAACCCTTGGCGAGAAATTAAAACAAAATGGTAAAGGTTTAAAAAGGTCGAGAAACAATGCATCACTCATCAGTCTCCACTCAGGTCGGAAACGAAAGACATCAACCCTTTTGTCAAAGAAAAGAAGGAAAAAGCCGACACTTACTGTAAACAGAAGCCCCAGGAAGAATATTGTTAGATCAAAACTAGATTTCTTCTCCTAAGATGTCCTACCTGCCACATAAGGATTCTCAACCTTCAATCACCACCTCATTGAATCTATTCAATGCTGAAAATGTTGATGTGAGTGTCAAGCACGGATACTATGAACAATTTTATCCACTACAACCCCTCTCTGATAATATCCACTTTCAAATTTATTCCAATGAAGACTACTTTATGGACATGTCGTCAACATTTATAGATTTACAAATGAACGTCCGGAAATCTGATAATACAATGCCAATTCGAGCCGATAGAATATCCTATGAAAATTGTATACTACATAATTTATTTCGTCAAATCAGTGTCTACATCAATGGCACGCTGGTTAACACTAGCAACAATCTCTCAAATTATACAAGCTATATGCAATTCATTTTGATGACACCCAAGTCATACAAGGAATTGAGAGAAACCTCCGATGGCTATGAATATATTACTAATACTGATAGTATAGATGCACTTAAAAATGCTACAACTAGTGAATTACATCTAGTTGGAAAAATATATCATGAAATATTTCATATACCCCAATTGCTGCCGCCCAATGTTAAAGTGGATATAAAATTGACGCTTGCACCATCCAATTTCATATTGAGAAAAGAACTTGCTGCCAATCCCGATGTAAGTCTATCCCTCACCTCAGCAATACTTCATGTACGCAAACAACAGGTTATGAGTTCTGTTGCTTTGGCCGTGGAAAAACTGAGAGCCAATGGAAATAATATTAAACTACTCGTTCGTCATACAATCACTAATGAACGTCATACTGCAATAGTCTCTCGCGCCTTTATCACTCATCCTTTATCAATGGCGAAATCCCCTGGAAAATTGCTTTGGCATTTGCAAAAAGCGCTAGTGCGATAGGATCATGGAATGGATGCCCATATAAATTCGGGATGTTAGGCCTTTCATTTTTTGTATGCAAAGTAAACGGTATCCCACTCTACAATCTATCCTTTGATAAATCCTATTGAACATTGTACGAGCTGACCATGCAAACTCTAGATCATGATTCACAACTATTTGAAAATGGTATAACCGAAGATATGTTTGCTAAAACACATGGTATCATTGTATTGGATTTGTCTGGCACACAGGATATGAGTATAGTACGCAAGGGGACTGTAAGTCTAGAGTGCACATTTGACAACCCCTTGGCTGAGAGTATTGCACTAATCTCAATAAATCAATATGAAACTTATTGGGAAATCACCCCCAACGCTAGTTTCCTACTAGACTAGGCACCATGAACAACAGTCAAATAAGCAATGTATTTAATATGGACCCCTACATGTCCCATTACAAATCCTATTGTCTGCCCTCAGACTATCTTGGAAAATTTCATAGTGCGAACAATACTTTGATTATTGTAAATAGCAGTCCGTTAACTCTGCTGACGGGTCATTGGCTGTGCATCTATCAAACGATGAAGACGATTGAATTTTTTGATCCTCTTGGCCTACTCTATACATTCTACACGCCTCACATCAGCAACTATATTGAGAGCGGTGGAAACACTATTATTAAAATCGGAAGAGGGTTCAGGATCTAACGACTAAAAGCTGTGGCTTCCATGCACTACTATATTTTGTGTTCCGTTGTCGCGGCTATACTTACAAGCAGTTTCTCCACATTTATAGTGACAATCCACGTCTGAATGACTTTCTAGTGGAAAATATCCTCTCAGACCTATACAGTATTGATTTCAGTGCACTAAGAGTAAAGTGCTTTAAAAATGTTTGTGAATTTGTTTATTAATAAAATGTATATATATACAACAATGTCTTTAAATCTTCACTTTTAGATTTCTTCATCGATGTATAGGCAAGTGTCGTGAACCACTAATGCTGGTAAATCATTTGGATTCACTGTATATTGATCTTGATTGACTGCAAAGTCAGGGTCACATTTTCTACAGTACAATTTAACTTCACTCATGTCATATCTCTTTGTATAGTCAATGATGCTATTTGCATTCATATTGTGAAATTCATGAGTTTCAATCTGCCTATTTGAAGCGACATCACATACAGTGTTTTCAAGTGGTGAATCACAATCGGTTACTGCCAAATAAAAATCACTTGGTTTATAGTCCTAGTAGGCAGTGTTGTCACAACGATGACGTAGAAACCAGATTGTCTTGTTACCCCAACAGTTGAATCGTAGACCAGATTCCTCATCCCAGAATAATTTAAATCCACGACGATATCAATCTCGTAGAAATAAACTGAAATCACGTTTAGGATTCTTTCCAATCATAGCGGGGTAAGTATTCTCCCACTGATCACATTTATCATTGTGACAATTGGAGCACAGGTGTCCTCTAGGGTGAGAGTCACACACCTCTTCAAGCCATGAATTACATCCTTTAATTTGTACTGCATAGCCTCTATGTAATTTACAAGGATTACATAATTTACACTTTTCACTATAGTCATCGATAATTGTACAAGTCTCACACTGAGTGCAACTGCCAAGAGTGTACAAGCATAATGTACATATATAGAACATTTTTTGGTTTCCGATGTCAACTCTCTAACAGCTAAAATCAAACTGATCGTCCTCGTTCGATAAATTCAAAGTGGAGGAAAGGGGAGAGGAGTAACTCTGTAACGTTACCTCTTTCGAATGACGGAGGAGCCATCTACATTGAATCCATTGGCAATGTTTTCAAAAGTATATCCACAATATGATTCTGCCTTGTTCCAATTAATATATCAATAAATTGAGTATAAGCATTTGAATCACATTTTAAAAGTTTCATACAATAGTCCAATGGGGAAGAATCAGTTTTCATTATATTGTCAAGTGTTCCCTCAGAGAATATCCTGCTTTGAAGAGATAACTCGAGAAAATCATCATCCAAAATCAAATGTTTTTCCGTGAACACAAGATTTGATGTAATTCTCTCTTTCTCAAATTTATTCATTTTTCAGTCCTTTCACTCTGACTGCTGACTCTAGACTGACCCTGATTCGTTAGTCCTAACCAGAAAAGAAAGTGAACATTTTCGATTTCGAAACAATTTTATTGAATAATTATAGCAATAATACTATGCATGTACAATTAGTGATAGTGTTTATTGTCTTCAATATGTTCCACCAATATACTTAAAGCACGTTAAAGTCTATTCGCGTGTGCTCTATCAACTTTTGCAGCGAAGCATAATTGATCCTCCACTTTAAATTTGCTCAAGGATATCACATATCTTGCATATACTGCATCCCATTCCAGACAAAGCCGTTATCCTTTCGTAATTTCCACCGCAATGTTTGGTGCTCTTGTATTATTATCATCAACTCCACTATCAAGTTCTAATAGGGTAAACATTCCACTCATTATCACAAATATATATCCAAATAAACTGTTCTCTTTGAATTCTATTCACAGACTAATAAAACTATACAAAAAATCCTTCCTTATAGTTCCTCCGCCGCTAATATGTAAACAAGCCCTCTGATTGGCTGAAAAGGAAACACGTGATTTAACTGTTTCCGGGAAACTCATAACATTCGCCTCGAGCAACAACAAATACTATTTCTGGATCATAATATTCGCTGAGAACGTGCCAAAAACACACCTGGAGAAAGAGACCATGGAGAAAGAGGTCATTGACCCCATTAACCACGTGTTCTCCCTAGGGAGGCTATGCCCATATAAGGAGTCCCGTTTGTATCAATAGGGTCATCTCTACTCACCTAGGCTACTAAAATATAGTTACTACTTACCATCAATATCATCAGACAATCCTGTGAAATAAGACAAGTCTGTCTGGTCCTTATTGCTAACTTGAAAACACTTGGGCTGAGCTGAAAGAGGTCATGAAGTCATGAGATGAACTGAGAAACTCAAACGTCAAAGTTTCGTCAAACCCGTTAAAATAACTCAACCCCCTTCGAAGACACTGGCCTCCCAGGGGACGAAAGATAATAAACTTAAAGGTGGACAAATTTTACATACGGTAACAAATGTGGTATAAAACGCCATTTCGCAGCATAATCGTGGCGTGCGGCATGATCAAAATTTTATGCGGCTTTTCTCTCAGAATCACGGCGTAATGCCACGAAATGCGGCATAAGTGGCAACACAGGTACTAGCTCTTTGAATTTCCAATCAAATGAGCCAGTTTTGAAGTTTCTACGACAACGCCTTCTATAAAAACCTTTATGCCCGCAGGGCATAACTTAAAACCCTTGCCCTGAGGGTTGTGGGGGAGTGTCATCCTAAAAAACATATTTTCTATCTGGAAATCAACCACGCTGAACATAATGGCTATCTCAAAATTTTGATTGGATGTGTTTGGGGGGAATGATGGGCGTGGGGGGGGGGGGGGCTAGCTTCCCTCCAATCGATTTCGACTATTAAAAAGGGCACTAGCCACTCCAATTTCCAATCGAATGATCCCTTTTCGAAGCTTCTACGACAACTCCTTCGATACGAAGTGCCCGGGTGGAGAAAAAACACACATTGTGCCCACATCGTTCTTTACTTAGGCAGCGCTAGGGCGCTGCCTATGATTAAATAAAAAAAAACAAGTTTCTTCTTAATCAAACAGATCGTGGTAACGAACTGTAAGTAAGGAGCGACCCGGCTCAATGGTAACCGAAACTCTAAAAAACGGAATTTTGATACCAATAGATACATCAAAAGAATCAGATTTTAATTCTGATTTCAAAAATATAAGTTATATCAAGTTTAATTTTACCCATCAAAAGTTACGCGCCTGAGAAAATTTGGCTGATTTTCGAAAAAAGGGGGAAAGACCCCCTAAAAATTATAGAACCTGAATGAAATTCACACCATCATATTCATCGTATCAGATAACCCTACTGCAGAGGTTTCAAGCCCCTATCTACAAAAATGTGGAATTTTGCATTTTTTGCCAGAAGAAAGATCACGGGTGCGTGTTTATTTGTATGTTTTTTTTTTGTTTTTTTTTCCCCAGGGGTAATCGTAGTGACCCAGTGGTCCTAGAATATCGTAAGAGGGCTCATTGGAACGGAAATTAAAAATTCTAGTGCCCTTTTTAAGTGACCAAAAAAATGGAGGGCAACTAGGCCCCCTCCCACGCTCATTTTTTTTCTCAAAGTCACCCAATTAAAATTTTGAGATAGCCCTTTTGTTAAGCATAGTCGAAAATCTAATAAATATGTCTTTTACGATGACTTAATCCCCCACAGTTCCCAGGAGAAGGGCTGTAAGTTATGAACTTTGCCCATTGCTTACATATTGTATTGGTTATTGGGAAGTATAAAGACATTTTCAGGAAGAATTTTTTTCTGGTGGGGGGGGGAGGGGGGCTGGAGGAGGGGGTTACTCGGGAGAATCTTTCCGTGGAGGATGTTTCTTTGGGGTAAGGGACATTTCTATGAAGGGGGCGCCGGATTTCCAAGCATTATTTAAAAAACGATCAGAAATTAAATTAAAAACAACAAGTACTTTCAACTGAAAGTACTTAATACGGAATAATTTCTGTTCGTTTTAAGTTTTAACGTCGTTCCTTACTTTCAGTTAAAAAAACTTGTTTTTTTATTTAATTTTTGAACTATTTTGAATTTATGCAGGTTTTGATTTTGGCTCACCGTACATGAATAATTAAATCAAAATTTGCATATTATTTTTACTTTTATTTGGTTAAATGGCTTTCTCGAAACTTGTTTAATTTTATTTACGGACGTTTTTATTAGTAATAAATATACGTAATTTACGAATTAACTTACGTATCGAACATCTATATTCATATATTTTTAATACGTATATTAGGGGTTTCACCCCCTAGTCAATACCTTGCTGTTTATGCTAAAGTTCAAATTTTGTTCGAATTCTTTTTAAATGACCTCTTAATCACAAAGGCCGAATAATTAAAACAAAATTTGCAGATTAATTTTACTTTTATTTGGTTAAATGGGTTTCTCGAAACTTGTTTAATTTTATTTACGAACGTTTTTATTAGTAATAAATATACGAAACTTACGAATTAACTTACGTAACGAACTTCTATGTTCATATATTTTAATACGTATATTAGGGGGCTCGCCCCCTAGTCAATACCTCGCTCTTTAAGCTAAAGTTTGAATTTTGTTCCAATTCTTTAAAAATGAACCTTAATCACAAAGGCCGTTACTTAGAATAAATAGCTCTTATGAAAGTACTAAAAAATCTTTGGCTTAAAGAGCAAGGTATTGACGGGGGTTAACCCAATCATACACGTAATATTTTCTGTTCGTTTTAAGTTTTGATGTCACTCCTTATTCCCAGCTGGAAAACTTGTTTTTTTTTATAATTAATTTCTGATCTTTTTTTAAATAATGCTGGGAAATCAGGCGCCCCCATCATAGCAATGTCCCTTCCCCCAGGAAAACTTCCTTCATGAATAGATCCTCCCATATAACCCCCGACCCACCCCCACCCCACACTACCAGAAAAAATTCCCCCTGAAAACGTCGGTATACTTCCCAATAACCAATACTATATGTTAACATTGGGTAAAGTTCATAACTTTCAGCCCTCCCCCTGGGGGCTTCGAGGGATTAAGTCATCCTAAAAGACATAGTTATAATATTTTTGACCATGCTGAACAAAATGGCTATCTCAAAATTTTGATCACGTGACTTTGGGAAAAAAATGAGCGTTGGAGGGGGCCTAGTTGCCCTCCATTTTTTTGGTAAATTAAAAAGGAAACTATAAATTTTAATTTCCGTTCCAATGAGCTCACTCACAATATTCTAGGAACACTGGGTTGATACGATCACCCCTGGGAAAAAAAAAAAACCAAAAAAAAAAAAACACGCATCCGTGATCTTTCTTCTGACAAAAAATGCGAAATTCCTCATTTTTGTAGATAGGAGCTTGAAACCTCTACAAAAGGGTTCTCTAATACGCTGAATATGATGGTGTGATTTTGATTAAGATTAAATAACTTTTAGGGGGTCTTTCCCCCTTTTTTCGAAAATCAGTCAAATTTTCTCAGGCGCGTAACTTTTGATAGGTAAGATTAAACTTGATAAAACTTATATATTTGAAATCAGAATTAAAATCTGATTCTTTTGATGTATCTATTGGTATCAAAATTCCGTTTTTTAGAGTTTCGGTTACCATTGAGCCGGGTCGCTCCTTACTTACAGTTCGTTACCACGAACTGTCTGAAACTACCCGAGGATCTCCAGCCAGACGGCATTATAATAAGATATTGTACTGGCATGTTACGATATCGAGAGGAGGCAGTCAATAAGAACTCTTCCCGATTAAAAATAGGAACGAGGCTACAATTAATGATAAGGAAAGTGTCAAAGGAAGATGGGAAAAATCTTTTGAGAATGTCTTAAATCATAATAATGTTGCAGAAAATAAATGAAGAAGAATATTTCGGGAATATGGAGGTAAAGGAAGGAATTTTAGGAGGCGTTAGAGACAATACTAAAAGAATTAGAAAATAATAAGATTTCAGGTGATGTTAGTGCGGTAAATGACTTTTTGAAATACAATGGCTGCGCAGTTGGACATAAATTAACGGAAGATTACGAATAGCAATTTTTGAAAAAGTGGGAAGTACCTAGAAATTTCAGGAAAAATTTTATTAAACTCCTTCATAAGAAAGATAATAAGAGTGAGTGCGTTAATTAGAGAGGCACTAGCTTGATTTGTGTAGGAAACAAATTACTTTACATGATGACACTTTTAGACTAAAATATGAGGTAGATAAAGTTTTACGAGAAAAAGAGTGTGGTTTTATGAAATAGAGAGGCTGTGTTTACCAACCTTAGATTAATAATTCGAAAATACCTGAATTATCAGACCTCTTTAGTCCTCAGTTATATTGATTATGAACAGGCATTTGATTTAGCCGATGAAAAAGCTTGAGTGAAGGTCAAACCCTTGTAAAACAAGTAAAACGAACTTAAATAAAAAACAAGTTTTTTTCAACTGAAAGTAAGGAGCAACATTAAAACTTAAACTGAACAGAAATTATTACGCATATAATAGGGTTTGCTCCCTTCTTAATACATCGCTCTTCAAGCTAAAGCTTATGGTTATTTAAAAAAAAACTTTTTATTGTTCTAGTTAAACGACATTTGTGTTTCAGGAGTCGCTCTTAAGGAACTGGGACAAAAAGGGACAACTTCAGTGTAAAGAGTGAGGTATTAAGAGTGAGGTATAAAGAGTGAGGTATTAACTCCCTTCCTATACCTTATGATTTCTGTTTGTTTTAAACTTTAATGTTGCTGGTCACTTTCAGTGAAAAAAACTTGTTTTTTTTAGTTAATTTCTGATCCTTTTTTTTTCAAAAACTGCAGGGAAATCCGGCTCCCCCCTCCACGGAAAGATCCTCTAGACTATTCAATCCCGGTGAAAATTTACCCCGAGTAATTACCTTTACCATCTCCTCATGTAAAATTGAGTCGGCAGAGAAAAATTAATACAAATACGAAAAATTTCGCATAGGACTTCTGGCAATTATGAAACTATGATGTAAAGAACCAAGAGGACTGCTGCCAGTGAGAGAGTAAGCTCTTTAAAAGGATCTTTAGAAATTCCTGGGGGATCTATTCCTGGAGGATCTACTATTTTCTGGTTAGAACTCAATATCGATACATTTTCGTTAAGTTACTTGATACGTTAGTTTACGTGCTAAGATATATAGATAGACCGGCAGCGCTTCACCACGCCGATGGTACCGATGACGCACAACCGTAATTTTTATCCACGACGGCACGTCATCAATAAAACGGCACGGCGTAGGGGTCATTTAACAGCCTTTAAACCTACTAACAGGGGGATGTACCAAATGGGTGAGTATATTAAAATTTGATTTCATTGAACTTTGTCAGACTATGACTACGGTACCATGCTAAAAACTTGTACTACTTAAAATTTACTTTGTCTGTTTTCCTTCTGAATACACAAGACGGCATATAAAAATACGCAAATGTTAACTGCTTCCTGATTTAATGGTTTATACAAAAAACAAAGAAATTAATATAAAGACGACAAGCGGGTCTGTGGCCTGTAAATGAAAACAAAGAAAAACAGAAAAATCAAACGAATATTTGACCCGTTTGCAACAAGTCGTCTTCATCGTAGAAATAAACCCCAAAAACTAGAAATTAAAACTGAAAAATATAACTAAAATATATATATATAACTAAAATAAATTAACATAAAATATATAATATACAATTACTTATATTTACAATTGGCAGCTACCTGTGGCAGATCCAGGGGAGGGGCGAGGGGGCGCTACCCCCTAACATAGTCTAAAGTAGTGTAATTTACTTAATTACCGTAAGTTTGCGTTAAATAAACTAGCTTCTAACGCAATTTTATTGGATCAATCTTTTTTCCCCCCACCCTAAAAAATCCTGGATCCGCCAATGGCAGCTACCTTCATAAAACCACAAAAGTAAGTAACTTTTGTGGTTTCATGAAGTTAGCTGCCAATTGTAAATGTAAGTAATTGTATATACATTTTATGTTAGTCTATTTTAGTTTTATATATATATATATATATATACTTTTATATTTATATATATATACTTTTCAGTTTTAGTTCCCATTTTTTTCTATTCTGAAGACGCCTTGTTGTATACGGGTGAAATATTCGTTTGATTTTTTTGTTTCTCTTCGTTTTCATTTACTGGACATAGACCGATATGCCGTCTTTATATTCATTAAATTAAAAAAAACAATTTTTTTTTAGCTGAAAGTAAGGAGCGACATTAGAACTTAAAACGAACAGAAATTATTCCGTATGTGAAAGTGGCTGTTCCCTCCTCAATACCTCGCTCTTTACGCTAAAGTTTTTTATGCTTTAAAAAAATAGAATTGTGAGAAAGAGTCAAACTTTAGTGTAAAGAGCGAAGCATTGAGGAAGGGACAGCCCCTTTCATATACGGAATAATTTCTGTTCGTTTTAAGTTTTAATGCCACTCCTTACTTTTAGTTAAAAAAAATTGTTTTTTTCTTTAATTTCTGAACGTTTTTGAGTTAATGCAGATTTGATTTTGGCTCACGGTACATGAGTAATTAAAACGAAATTTGCATATTAATTTTGCTTTTGTTGGCTAATTGGCTTTTTTGGAATTTTGTCTGACGATCTTGAGAAAAAAGGGGTGGAGGAGGGGGCTTAGTTGCCTTCCAATTTTTTCGGCTACTTAAAAAAGACACTAGAACTTTTAATTTTATTACACGAACGTTTTTATTAGTAATAAATATACATAACTTAAGAATTAATTTATGTAACGAACTTGAATATTCGTATATTTTTATTACGTATATTAGAGGCTTCACCCCCCAGTCATTATCTCGCTCTTTACGCTAAAGTTCGAATTTTGTTCCAATTCTTTAAGAATGACCGCTTAATCACAAAGGCCGTTAATTAGAATAAATAGCTCTTATCTAAGTACTATAAAAAACTTTAGCATAAAGAGCAAGCTATTGACTAGGGGGCGGACCCCCTCACATACTTAATAATTTCTGTTCGTTTTAAGTTTTGATGTTGCTCCTTACTTTCAGTTGAAAAAAACTGTCTTTTCTATTTAATTTCTGATCGCTTTTTTAAATAAGGCAGGGAATTCCGGCGCTTCCTTCATAGTAATGTCCCTTCCTCCGTGAAAAAATCATCCCATTTAACCCCCGAACCCCCCCCCCCCCCCTGAAAACGTCTGTATACTTCCCAATAACCAATACTATATGTAAATATTGGGCAAATTTAATGACTTGTAGCCCGTCCTCCGGGGACTCTGGAGGATTAAGTCATCCTAAAAGACATAATTATTATATTTTTCAACCATGCTGAACAAAATGGATATCTCAAAATTTTGCTCGGGTGACTTTGGGAAAAAATGAGCGTGGGAGGGGGCCTAGTTGCCCTCCATTTTTGGTCACCCAAAAGGGCACTAGAACTTTTAATTTCTGCTTGAATTTTCCCTCCCGCAAATATTATAGGATTACTGGGTTGATACGACCACCCCTAGAAAAATAAACGCATCCATGATTTTTTTTCTGGCAAAAAATACAAAATTCCACATTTTTGCAGATAGGGCCTTGAAACCTCTACAGTAGGGTTCTCTGATACGCTGAATCTGATGGTGTGACTTTCATTAAGATTTTACGACTTTTAGGGGGGTGCTTTTCCTTTTTTCCAAAAATAAGGCAAATTTTATCAGGCTCGAGACTTTTGATGGGTAGGACTAAACTTGATGAAACTTATATATTTGAAATCAGCATAAAAAATCCGATTCTTTCATGTAACTGTTTGCTTTCTTTTTTTTATGTGATGGCTGGCCAGTCTGGCTTTAGATCTTTAATGGTTTATATTTATTCAAATTATTTTACATTTTGTAAGGCATGTACACTTGGCGTAGAATCAGACAGAAGATGGATCGCAAAATCTTTATAAGGAATCTTCAATGTCCGAAAAATGTGAAGAAGATTTTTTTTTCCTTATTTGTTGTTTCCATCCACTGTTAAACACTCAATTCTGCGTGGTTTGAATTAGCATTGCAATACAAGAGATTGCCGATCTTTTTTTTTATAAAGAAGAAAATTTCAAGACTCAACAGCGGCAAAGTTTACATATCTGAATTACATATTATTAAATAATAAATATCACCAAAGAAAATAAGTACAGCAGGTACTAATTAATGAGCCGCCTTCATGAGAGGCAAGTCTTACATTTAGAAAAAACATCAAAAACCATAGATAAAGAGAAATTGCCGATCTTTTCTTTATCCAGAAGAAAATTTCAAGACTCAACAGCGGCAAAGTTTACATATCTGAATCATAAAATTAGATTAAAAAAAATCTATAATTGCAGTCTAAAATACAAAAACTAAATATCAATACAAATCATATAATATTAATTAAGAAACAATAAAATATTCCACGACAAGGCTGAATTTCTTTTAAGCAAAATTACATATCATTAAATAATAAATATCCCCAAAGAAAATAGTTACAACAGGTACTAATTAATGAGCCGCCTTCATGAGAGGTAAGTCTTACATTTAGAAAAAACATCAAAAACCATAGATATTGAAGAAACTATTACACACAATTGTTATTACTTTGACATAATATTAGATATAGGGTATACCCAGTGCAAACAAGCGATGGCAGATTTGAAGCGCGTTGATTGGAGTATCGAAGTCAAAGTACCCCAAGGTTATAAGAATCCCCTACAAGTTCAGCCACAAACAATTAATTCAAGCTGTCCTCTTCAACTAATCATGTTCAAGTCGGAACACTGTCAAAATCATAAACCTCCCTCCATTTGAACAACTACCACATCAAACTCAGGACCTACAAATAAATTCTCTAGCTTTATATTTCAGCGTGGAAATAAACCCCCCACTGCCCCCAATTGGCATCAACAGACATACTAAAATGCATCAAAAGAAGGAAATGCGGTACTCTAATTTAAATCCTGGTAAAAGCAAAGCCCCTGGCATTAATAGGCTTCTCCTGACAAAAACTCCTGGCGGCATGCGTGCTCGTATCTAGAGGTGGAATTATGGTGATAAATGTTGTTTAGTTTGATACACTTTACTATGATGATTCTTGGCTGATTCTGGTGTCAGAAAAGACAAAGCCGAGTCCAATAGCTAGCTAATGAGAAAAAATAAATGTTGGCTTTCCATGTTTATGTAATGTCTCTTTGGTCTGGGTAAGAAAAGCTGCAGAGTGCAAAGATCCAAGAAATATTCTGGTTAAAAAAGAACCTAAGAAAAAGATCACTTTTTCTTATTTTTGGAAAATTTTGGTTATAATTTTGTGACATAATTATCTTTCAGTTAACGAAGATGTTCCTCTCTGATATATATCCCTTTTCGGCACTGCTCTCCCTCAGTTATCCAAGACACACCCATTACTTTATGTTCAGAAATAACCCAGAAGGGAACAATTGATTAGCTGCCAAAACTGATTAACATTTTTCAGCCTTCATACACATGCAAAAAAAGTCTACACGGTTTTGACACACGTGGATTTCGCACTACTTAACACAAAATATTCAGTTTTCTCGAAATTTTTCCCAGTCTTCCCGGAAATGGAAACCCAATAATTTGACAGTGTTGTCACTAGTTTCAGGTAGAACTTACGGTCGGGTAATAATCTAGCCACCACATTCAATGAGTAATATATTATTTTAAGTTTACAAGAATTCATTTATGCTTTTTGCTAACAAATAGATTACACCTAAAGGCATCATAGAGGGGGAGATCTCAGAGATTGTCTTTGCAAGCAAGGATGTGGCTAGGGATTCTTAGGGGGAAAACTTGCAAATTAGGGAAAGAAGGCAATTTATTTTATTCTATCATAGCTGGCTTTACTTTTGCTTCTGAGATTTTTCTTATTACAGAACGTGTTTTTCAGGAGTCAGTTCTCGCCCTTGCCCCTTAGCTACGCTCACACTGCAAGTTTCTAAGGAAAACGTTTTTATAGAAAAACGACCTATGAGAAAAGACTAATTTCATAATTACAGTAAATTATATTCAATTCAGTAAAAAGTTGCAATCTACGAATAAATAAAATAACGATTTTAAGTTTCAGTATCCTCAAGATAAAAATTGTTAAGAAAGCACAGTAATGCATGCTGTCCTGTTGGCTTCAGGCATTTTTGTAATTTTTTTTTTAAAAAAAAAAAAATAGTTTTTTTTTTGTTATTTTAAAGCCTCTTAACCCCTTTAAAAGAAAATAAAAATTAAATACATATATCAGCTTTTTTGGCTATACTTGTAGAAAAGAGGGTAAAATAGGGAGTTCACCTGACAATGTCCCAAAAAAAACCATAGAAAAATCAAAATAGAAAAATGCACCCCCTCCCCCTGCATGACAAAATTTTCTGATTGCCAAGAATATGTCAAAATGCCCAAGAAACCGAAAAAGCCTTATGCTGTAATTAGTTATCTATTTTTTTTTTCTATCAATGAAATATGTACTGAAACTATGCCTCTGTTAAAAAAGAAAATCATAGGTGGAAATTTGGAAACTTGAGCCTTCCTTCCCAATTGTCTTTTTTTTACTAGTTTAAAAAAAAACTAGTTTAAAAAAAAACTAGTTTTAAAAAAAAACTTTTTTTTTAAATTTACGATTTAAATCATGGAACTTATTTCAAATAATATAAAGCCATATACTTGAGCCTCTGCTTAAATACTATCACAATCATCTGGATCTTTGCCAAGCAATTGTGTCTCAAAAACATTCTTTTTATGTAGTTTATTAAACAAAATGCATATGTACATACAATCTTTTTGTACAATATGAGCCAAAAAGGGAATCTTTTGCAAAAGGAAAATCTGGGTTTTCCCCATACAAATGACAGCATCAATATGAACAATAATGCACGATATATTATATTTCAATGAAATAAAACTCTAGACCGGTAAAATGAACATGGGCATGGAACTACCACCCGGTGTAGCATAACTATACAAAAGAGCGTGTCATCATATATGAACAATAATGCACGATATATTATATTTCAATGAAAATAAAATTCTAGACCGGTAAAATGGACATGGACCTGGAACTATCACCCGGTCTAGCATAACTATACAACTTATTTAAGGAGCCATTTGTAACCAGTCAATCAATGATCAGATTGAATTCAGTCCAAGATCATATATTGAATTCAGCTCTATCCTAGAATTTTTTCTTTCACATATGGGCATATATTTTTACATTAGTGTAATAGATAAGACCATTAATTGGCCTTTTTCTTCTTTAAATGGCATACTAAAAACAAAATAAAAAAAAGGAGATTTATCATTCAACTGTTTTAAAAAAAAATCCCAAAGTTTGATTTCCAGGTTCGGGTTTGCACCAGAAATTTTCGTTCATACATGCGGCATATATTAGATGTAGAGTATCAGATAAAAAAATTAAACTATAATTAAAATTAAAATTAAAAAAATAAAAAATAACTTTTTTTTAGTAAAACCCCCTCCGAAAAAAAATTAATTATTTTTTCTTCTTCAAATGTTGTACTAAAAATATAGTAATAAAAAAGAATTTATCATTGGACTATTTGAAAAAAAAAAATTATCCCCCGAGTTTGAATTCCAGGAACAGGTTTGCAGCAGAATTTTTTGTTTTTAAATGAAGAATATATTTGTTCATGAGAGTACCAGATACAATCATTAATTAGCCGTTTTCTTCTTCAAATGGTGTACTAAAAAAAAAGATTTATCACTCGTTTATTTTCTAAAAAAAAACTGATTCCCAGAGTTTCATTTCCGGGAACGGATTAGGACCAGAATTTTCCGTTCTTTCATGCCGCATATATTTGTTCGTAAGGGTACCAGATAACAATTAATTGTTTTTTTTTCTTTTCATATGGTGTATAAAAAATATTATATTCAAAAAGGATTGGTCATTCAGTGATTTTATAAAAAAAAAAAAAAAAAAAAAAAAAAAAAAAAAAAAAAAAAAAAAGGGAAATCACTGAATGATCACCAGAGTTTGACTTCCATGAATGAGTTTGAACCAGGATTTTCTGTTTCCACATGGGACGTTCACGTCTTTCAGTTGTTCTTTGATACCATATAATAATAACAAAGGATTCATCACTCAGCTTTTTCCCAAAGAAGTTTGATTCCTTAAGTTGCACCAGAATTTATTGTTTCTATATGTTTTGTCACAAGAAAAATAAATACAAAATATAAGAAGGTAATGAAGAAGTTTCTAAAGACGATGAAAAAAATATAAAATCTTAGGGCTATGATTTTGGCTATAGAGCCGAAGAGCTAAAGGATACAATTTCGGCTGTATGACTAATAGCCACCATCAGCTAAATCTAATACAAATATTAAAACCAGTAATTATGTAAATCGCTCAAAAATCTTCAATTAAATTCTTACATTTTGAATGTTGGAAAGGCAGTGTGGTCTTCGTCATTATTTAAGCAATAGATGCGTTATTTAATTGGCCTTATTCTTCTTTAAGTGGTATATTGAAAATAACGACAAAAACGAAGCATTTATCCTCCAGCATTTTTCAAAAAAATATATATATAAATAACGATAAAAAAAGCAAAATTTCTAATATGGAAACCTTTAAAAAATTGTAAACAATATTAAAAATTTACAAATATTATAATATAAGAGCCTAAAAGAACACACAAAATGTAAAAAAAAGACTTTTATATATGACGATATCACTGTAAAAAATAATGCACAACATGTTATACTCCAAGTG
Source organism: Artemia sp. Qi Xiang Cuo (assembly GCF_049724085.1). Taxonomy (NCBI): domain Eukaryota; kingdom Metazoa; phylum Arthropoda; class Branchiopoda; order Anostraca; family Artemiidae; genus Artemia; species Artemia sp. Qi Xiang Cuo. Next base: position 4,899,834 of record NC_142801.1, read on the forward strand.
AAAAGATCTTTTAGATCGAAGTACATTTAATTAAGGACAGCCTCGGCCTCATGGCGCTCTAACGGGTCTATTTCTAACGGGTCCGCCAATCTAACATCACCATCGTCATGTACACTCTGGGGCGATTCCGACGTCTCCATAGATGCCTCTGTACTAGAAACACTTGGTTTTTCTGGGATAGTTAATTGTTTGCCCTTTTTTCGTCCAAGACATTTGGAAGAGTTTCTCATAGCCTGACGTTTGTTGCAGAACCATATTCGGATTACTTCTCGCTCGTAGCCTAACTGATGAGCTAAACTGGTTACTTCACTCCCTAGAAATACGAAAATTTTAGTTTTTTTGAAAATTTAATTTTTTATTCAAAAAGGTTTTATGTATCATGAATTCTTTGGGAAACTTTCTTGCCTGTTCTCTGCGCTATGCTAGCCCTGGATGATTTATAGATAAAGCAATTTTAGAAGTGATGGTTATCCATTTTGCTTTAGACAACCTCATCTTGGTAATAGGGCATTTTTTTGGGGGGGGGAGAGACCCCTGAATTTCCTTCCCAGGCTATTAGCCTTTGTTAATGAGCTAAACTGGTTATTTCAATCCCTGGATATATGAAAATTCGATTTTTTTTAACATTGCCTTTTATATATATTTTGTATATATTTATATATATATATATATATATATATATTTTTATATATATATAAGGTCCTTTGGAAAACTTTGCCTGTTCTCCTTTTCGGAGCTACAACAACACTGGATATTTTCTTGAAGATCTAGCTTTTGAACGTTGACGGGTTCCAATTTTGATTTCTTACGTTCATTGGTTTGTAGCTTAGTTGCTTACCTAGACTGTTTACTTCATTCTCTTGAAAGACGAAAACTCGTGTCCTTAGAGAATTCCATTTTTTATGTTGAAATTTTTTTTAGAAAAAAAACCTGGGGCATTTATATTGTTTTGAATACGAGCTTAAGTTTAGCTCACTTTTTAATTTGCTAACAAACTGCATTTCAGTTAAACAGTCAGGTGCCTATTCCTCGGAGATGATTCATTCCAGAGGAAGACAGGCTATAGACTACTCGAATGTGTGTCAGACAGAAATTTTTATCTGGAAGCAAAAACATTACAAAGCAAAAAGCCATTAAGGTTTAAAACCTATATAGCTATCTTTTAAATAAATTACAAAAAAAAACAGTTTAATGAAAATAAATAAAAAAAACAATAGAAACTGAAACATAACCTTACCTGTCGGTTGCTTATTGATTTCAAAATACTGGGAGAGTAGAGCAACTGCTTCAGGGGAAAACGATGTTCTTCGTTTGCGGATCTTATTCAATCCTGGAAGTCTGACGAATTCAACAAGGTCGCGACGCCCCTTAAGAAACCTGAAAGAGTAAACATTTTGATGAGGCACAAAACCTTTGTCGGGCCCAAAGGTCCCGACGCCCCTTAAGAAACCTGAACGTGTAACAATTTTGATGAGGCACAAAGCCCTTGTTACTTAGTTTTCAAAGTAAAAAATTGCTATATGTAATGCTCCGTTGTCATTTTACTGAGCTTACCATGGTTTGATACAGTTCTGTATTATTTACTTCGATTTTACCGACTGTTGGAGGAGTATCGGTCTCAAGTGATATTATAGCCAATAAACCAGTTAGCAAAATTGACTGGCGCCTTTTTGTAGTTTTCGACTGATGCTTTGATTTCGAAGGGAAAGTTAGGAAGTACGTATTTTTTTCTTTATTACTATAATTTTCCCAATATTAAACATGTCATTCTGGCACCATTTGTTATTTTTACATAGAATTTTGGGTTTAAAACAGAGGCACCCCACAATTTCACAAATATTTCTTCAATGAAAGGGGAAGCACCACCTCATCCTACTAATATTGCACACTCAGTAAAAAATATTCCCTGGATTGAAGGGAGATTAAAAATCAATTTCTAATTCCCATTCTGCCTCTCCCTGCATGGGCGTAGGGAAGGGGGCAGGGGAGGGCAGCTGCCCCCCCCCACTAGAACTTCAAATTTACGCTAGACATTAACGAGAACTTTTCGTATGTTGGAATTTTTTGTTGGATTTTACCTGGTAGATGGTTAAAAAAGCTGGAAACAAACAGAAATTTCCAAATATCGTTTGCGATATCAACATTTACGTTTCAATCTTCAATATTGATTTTCGGTCCGATATATAGATAGGAGACTGGCCCACGATCGGCTGATTTTGACTTGTTTAATTCTCTATGAGTTGATTCAAGCGATAAGAAGTTGCTGAGCATGCCAAAGTAAAAGTAACTCATTCAATACCATCCTTGAAAAAGACAATTAGAAATACTCCTCCATTTTTCCACCTGGATGCCTCTCTATCCAAGTGGTCAAGAGTGCCAAACCTGGGCCACCCCAGCACTGGTTCGGCCGTCTCTGGCTTATGTTTGGCCACCGGACAAAAGAAAAAGAAAAGCTACCAGGGGAACATTAAAGCTTGTTTTTTGGCTATAATATTAAGAAAGAATATGGTCAGCGTAAAAAATTACAAAATTAATTTCATTAAGGTTTAGAAAAAAACTAAAGAGTATTAATTTCTAATTATTCATTGACTGATCAACACCAAAAGTAATCCGCTCCGCTAATCTTGGTGTTCTACCTTTTAGTGGTGGCAGTTTTATTTTAACTTCTGTCTTTAAGACAATATCCATCTCGTCAGTTAGCGCAAAGTCTCTTGATCCAGTCTCCTTCCAAAAGTGGACCTTAAGTTCTTCAGTTGCTACTTTTTCAATGTCTTGTGGTCTGAACATGTGTTTATGTAGGCCTCGCTCCAAGTGGTTAAAGAAAGCTCCTACACTGTGACGGTTGAAAGCAGTTGGCCGTCATAGGCTTGTACTTTCTGGCGTTTTTACTGATAGAGTTTTAAGGCGCTCCATAAAACCACGGTAACAATTTTTACCTGTAATTCCTCCACTGCCTTTGCAGTTCCGTTATCCGGTACTCTTATACTCTTAATAATGGCATAAGTGTATGCAAATTGACACGCTTCTATGGGACTACAGTCGAAAGCATATCAGCTATCGTTTTCAAGTTTTAGTCCTTTTTCTTGTTCCTCTGTAAATATTTATCATGTGTTGTAACAGGGTGTATGTAAACTTAGGTCCATAATATCTAGAGCGATATTCAGCTTCTCAACTTTTTTTTATGTAGTCTTGCAGCGTTCCTCTAGGGACAGCCATGGCACTTCTAGAGAATCCAACTGACTTCTTGTAGAATAAGACAGAAAAAAATTGCTGTTTTATTTTCTTCTGGATCACAGCCACCTTTTTTTTCTTTTCTCTTCCGTTTTACTTTTAGAATTTTATCTTGAATGAAATTTAACAGGAAAAAATGTAACTTCAGTTCACCTAGTGTTCTGACAGGATTAAACAACGCCAGAATTAACACAGTTTTGGGTTTTAAGCTTGCCTTCAACCCTTAAATTTGCTGTTTACACAGACTTTACAAGGATAGACCACTTTTGGACACCTTGGTACGGCATGCAGAATTTACCTCAGGTATTGTGGCCGAACATGGGAGTTCACTATCCCGCATGATGAAAAAATACTAACAGCATACTGGTGAAGATGGCACATCTAGGAAGCTGTCAAAAACAGGCATATAATAAGAGAATACAATGTGACTTTACAACGCGAGTTTTCTAGTATTCGTAATTAGGCGTAGGCTTTCAGACAAAATTGACCAAAATTCCAGAGTTAATCACCTTAAAACCTGATCTAAACTGATATTTTTGGTAAAAGTATTAATTAAGGTCAGACATTTTAAAAACATACACTGCCATCTGTCAGAGCTTTTATAATCCACCAGAAGCCCCATAGGTTCTTATATTGAAACTGTTATAGGATGACTAGTTTCTAAAGACCTATATTCTAAGGACCTCGGGAAGTATTAGTAAGACCCCTCCCCCCTCCATCACAGAAGCGGCTGCCCCCCTCTACACAGGATGCTGCCTACGCCCATGTCTCCCTCTAAACAAATTTCGGTATTTATCTGAAGGCTGACGAGGAGTTGTAAGACTTGACAGCAAAATCGATTCTTGAGACTACAGGACCCCCCCCCCCCGCTTAACAAATATCTTCCAGACCTATGCCATAACAGCTAGTACGCAAATATACATTACTGTAAGTAATTTTTCATTAACTTAGTAAAATGAAGATTTAAATAAATGTCTATAGTAACAGTTTATTCTGTGTAGATTGCGCATGTCTTTCGATTGAATCGAAAGACATGCGCACACCACAAGACATCGCCACCACATGCCACCACAAGACATCGCTGTTTATACATCCGTTTATACGCTGTTTTTTTTTCGGTTCTACTGTCGGTAGTAAGTAAATATATTCCTAAAAGAATCAACTCCCAAGATACCTTGCGATAACGTAGTGGACCAAGCTGCGGTTCCCTGATCACAGGTGCTGTGGTTCAATCCCGCGTTTCGCAAGGAACAGCGTCTGCTAATAAGTTGTCAAACCTAATTTTTTGTTCTCTATTGTTCAAATGTCATTTTTTTAGCTATATGAAAAGGATGAATGGGAGATACAATGCTCTGTAATAAGTCAACACTTCTGCGTTGATTCTGATATATTCTTAAATTTAGGACGAAAAAACCTATGGGTACTTTGGCTTCTAAAAATATTTCTAATACCAGAGTGAAAATAGGCTTTTATTTTTATCTTCAGTTCACAAAGTTTCATGAAATATCTTTAGTACCTGTTTTCTTTTAATTTAATATCTTTAGGATTGAACGCTCACCGCACGTTATCGCTGCCTCTGAATGTGAAAACTCAATACATAACTTTTTGACGACTTCTAACCGATTAGCTTAAACCGACACTAAACCTATCTTAGAATTTTCCGCTGTTTTTCCCCCACTGAATACTGAAAACTTGGCAGTATGGTTTTCTGATACGCTGAACCTGATGGTTGGATTTTCATGAAGTTTCCTTGTATTAGGGGGATGTTTCGTCCCTCTTTATAAAAATCAAGCAAATTTTTTTCTGGCTAGTAGCCTCTGATGTGTAAAACTAAACTTAAATTTTATCTAAAAGTTTTGATTGAAGGATATGGGTGAAATAAGGGGCGTGGGAGGGGTGCTAGATGCCCTCCAATATTTTTGGTCACTTAAAAAGGCAACTAGAACTTTTAAATTCCGTTTGAATGAGCCATCTTCAGATATTCTAGGACCATTGGTTTGATACGATCATCGTTCGAAAAAAAAATATCAATAAACACGCATTCGTCATCTTTCTTTAGGCAAAAAAATCAAATTCCACATTTTGAAGATGGGGCTTGAAACCTTTACAGCATGGTTCTCTGATACGCTGAATCTGATGGTTGGATTTTAAAAGAGATTCCTTATATTAGGGGGGTGTTTCGTCTCTTTTTCAAAAATCAGGTAAATTTTTATTATGGCTAGTAGCCTTTGATGCGTAAAACCAAACTTAATGAATCTTATATATTTGGAATCAGCACAATAATTCGATTCGTTTGGTATATCAATTGATATCAAAATTCTATTTTTTAGAGTTATGTTTACTATTGAGCCGCGTCGCTCCTTATTAGTTATTATTTGAAAAAAACTACGTTTTCTAAAGAGTTAAAGAGGCTGAGTTACAAGGTCGAACCTTAAAACGTACAGGGATTAGGAGGCACAGTTGGGGGGCTACCACCCCCAAACCCCCGCTTTCGCAGCCTTTAAATATAAAAAAAATTTCTTTAAACTGAAAGTAAGGAGCGACATTAAAACTTAAAAAGAACAGAAATTATTCCGTATATGAAAGAGGCTGTGCCCTCCTCAACGCCTCGCTCTTTACGCTAAAGTTTGACTTTCTCACAACTCTTTTTTTAAACAATAAAAACTTTAGCGTAAAGAGCGAGGCGTTGAGGAGGGCACAGCCTCTTTCATATACGGAATAATTTCTGTTCTTTTTAAGTTTTAATGTCGCTCCTTACTTTCAGTTTAAAGAAATTTTTTTTATATTTAAAGGCTGCGAAAGCGGGGGGTTTGGGGGTGGTAGCCCCCAACTGTGCCTCCTAATCCCTGTACGTTTTAAGGTTCGACCTTGTAACTCAGCCTCTTTAACTCTTTAGAAAACGTAGTTTTTTTCAAATAATTTCTGCACGTTTTTGTACAGTTTATTACTTATAATTGCTTGACTAACTGTTAGCTGATCGTGTCAGGAGTTAAAGTTGGGGGCTGCCACCCCCCAAACCCCCCGCTCTTGAACATTCTTGTGTTAAGGCTTTTAATTCCTGAATACTCAAATCACGTCGTACAGGGTGCCTCCTAATCCCTGTAAGTTTTAAGGTTCGAACTTGTGACTCAGCCTCTTTAACAGCCCCCCCAACTGTTCCTCCTAATCCCTGTACGTTTTAAGGGTCGACCTTGTAACTCAGCCTCTTTAACTCTTTAGAAAACGTAATTTTTTTCAAATAATTTAAAAAAGAAACTGAGTTTCTTTTCAAAGTATATAAAAAAGTTGCTCTGATGGTGAATCGAACCCGAGTTTTCCGCCTGAAAGTCTGAATCTTAGCCGCTGGACTATACAAACACAATAGTAATTGTTGTTTAGCAAATAGAAGGTATTTTCGACGCAAGCAAATTCCCAAAAATCTTGATATGTGGTTTTTGGAAAACAGGGAAGGAGTGATCAGATTGAGCTGAAATTTCGACGATAAGCTCCCAGGCCCCAGGAAAGCTTATCCTCTAAATTTCAGCCCGATCAGACAACGTTAAAGGGGGGTTGTGGAGGGAAAAATTAACATGGGCTAATATAGGAAAACGAGGTTTTTCGTAAATGTAAATTCGGGGGATAATTTTTTCGGTCTGAAAATATCAAAAGGCCCTAACAGGTCGAATTCTGCTTCGAATGAGTCCTCATTCAACCGGATCCGTTGCCAACTGTGGCCTGTAGGCGTGGCTAAGAAAAAAAAAAGAGATGAATTTTAAGTGGCTATATTTGGTTTTTTGAAAACAGGGAAGGAGTGATCGGATTGAGCTGAAATTTCGCGGATAAGCTCCCGGGCCCTAGAAAAGCTTAACCTCTAAATTTCAGCCCAATCGGACAACGTTAACGGGGGGCTGTGGTGGGAGGGTCCAAACTTCCGGCCCAGTTTACCCCATGAAGATAAAGTCGGAGGAGGATGAAATTTTGCAAGTTTCTTAGTTTGAGCTTGGGCTACAAAATGCAATTACCGCCGTCTCTCTGCAACCTCTAGGACCTGAAATCGCTTAACATTGTGGTGGGTCGCCTCTTTATAGAGGCACAAGTGTGCCTCCTTGACTGTTTGATTCTAGATACGTACATTATAGTGATTAGTGCTAGGTACAAAAGTAATATTGCTGTCTTTAGGGTAAAAAGTGAGGTTAATGGCTAGTTTTGGGTTGAATCAGGTAAGCAGGATTGTGTCCTATCCTCGTTAAAATGGTTTATTTTTATGGACTTGGTCCTAAGGAACCTGACAAAAGCTATGGGAGAGCATGGAATACAATGGGAAGGTAAACACTCTCCTAGATTTAGATTATACAGATGATTTGAGATTCCAAATCACAAAGATTAGCAAAATGAAAAAATTTTTGGAAGGTTTGTGAGTTCAGTGTGCAAAAGGTGAAGGGATGGTGAAGGGACGTGAAGGGAAGGATGTGAAGGGAAGGTGAAGGGATGGTGAAGGGAAGGATTGGTTTCACCAATAAAGGTGAAGGGATGGTGTTGGGCAACAAGTTGGATCAGGTAACAAGAGATGGTGTTGGGTAACAAGTTCGATAACAGATGGATCAGTCAAATAGATAATTTTACTTCTCTGGGTAGCATTTTTAGTAAAGATGGTAGATGCAATGAAGATTTAAAAAGGAGAACAGCTAGAGTTCAGGGTTTTTTTCACGGTTGAGAAAGTTTGAAAAAATAGGAAGAGAAGTCTGCCGACCAGGATTAGAATATTGGAAGCTACGGAGATGATGATGGTCAAGCGTGGCTCTGAAACGTGGCGCTTCAGATGGCAGAGCAAGTTTTTTTAATTTTTTCCAGAAAAATTGTCTGCGGATTTGAATAACCGAATGTAAAACTAGAAACTTACGCAAAATATGGCTCTATCTACCTAGGACTATGATGCAAAAAAGGTTGAGATGGCTAGGCACGTTCGACGAAAGAAGGATGATAGATTGCCAAAGATTCGCTATCCATCTGCGACCAAGCAGGTCGTCCCTGAATAGGACGGAAAAAAGTCACAAGGAAGGATTTCAATGAAACTGAAACTTCATAGAAAGGGTAAAGATTGAAGTTTTGAAAAGATTTGGGAGGAGGAAGAGCGTGCCCTCTCAGGTAGATTGATGTTGCAATGCAATGTGCTGTTAGTAGCTTACTAGCAGTAGTACTGGAATCAAAACTCCTTTTATTAGAGTTTCGGTTACTATTATAAGAATTGCTCTCTACATACAATTCGTTACTATAAACTACATGATCTAACATTTGCGCTGCCTAAGTAAAGAGCGATGTGGGCAAATTGTGTTATTTATCCTCTTTTCTTTTTAGACCGGGGCACTTCGTATAGAAGGAGTTGTCGTAGAAACTTCAACAACGGCTAATTCAATTGGAAATTGAAAGGGCTAGTGCCCTTTTTAATACTCAAAAGTGATTGGAGGGCAATCACCTCCCAAAGCCCCTCCCCCAAGCCCACCATTTTCCTTAACACAATCAATCAAAATTTTAGATACAGCCATTTGGTTTAGCGTAGTTAAAAGGTCCAAAAATTTTGTCTTTGAGGATGACAACCACCCCACTGCCCTCAGGACAAGAGTTGTAAGTGATACCCTGGGGGCATATAAGATTTTTATAGAAAGGGTGGTCGCATAAACTTCGAATGGGGCTTAGTGGATTGGTAATCAAAAGTTCTAGTGCCCTTTTAAGAGTCAAAGTGATTGGAGGGCAGCTAGGGTCTTTTTTTTTGTTTAAGACCAGAGCACTTCGTATAGAAGGAGTTGTTGTAAAACTTCTAAAGGAGCTCATTTGAATGGAAATGGCAACGCCTCGTGCCCCTTTTAATAGTTAAAAGTGATTGGAGGGCAACCAGCTCTCCCTCCCTAGTCTCAACATTTCCCCAAATACATCAAATAAAAATTTTTAAATAGCCATGTTGTCAAGCGTAGTTAAATGTCCAGCAATTATGTATTTGAAGAACCCCCCACAGCACTCTGGTCAAGGGTGAAGTTAGGTCCCGGGGGCATATAAGATTTAAATGGAAAGGGTGGTTGTATAAACTTCGAAGGGGCGGTTTGTATAAACTGAGAAATTCTAGTGCCCTTTTTAAGAGTCAAAATGATTGAAGGGCTTCTAGCCCCCCCTCCCTTACGGTATATTTTCCCAAAATGCATCCGATGGAAATTTTGAGATAATCATTTGTTCAAAAACAGTCCAAAAGTCAGATAACAAGGCCTTTGGGGTTAACACAACCCCCCATAGTCTATTCCCCGGGGGCATATAAGCTTTTTATAGAAAGGTTGGGTATGTGAACTGTACAGGAAGCTCATTTGATGGGAAATTTGAAGTTCTAGTTCCCTTTTAAGAGTAAAAAGTTATAGAAGGCAACTAGCCCCCATCCCTGACACCCTCTTTTCCCCTCCCTGACACCCTCTTTTCCCCAAACGCTTCTGATTAAAATTATGAGATAGCCATTTTGTCCACAAAAGTCCAAAGAGCATTAAACAATGCCTTCAGGATGGACACAACGCTCCAGAGCCAAGGGGTAAGGGCTGTAAGTTATACCCCTGGCATATAAGGTTTTTATGGAACGGTTGGTTGTATAAACTTCGGATCGGATGGCACTAATTTGATTGGAATTCGGAAGTTCTTGTGCCCTTTTTAATAGTCAAAATCGAACTAAGAGCAGCCAACCCCTCCCCCATAAGTCTCTCATTCGCCAAAACACATCCAATCAAAATTTTAAGAGAACTGTTTTGTTCAGCATTGTTGAAAGGTCGAATAATCATGTCTTTGGGGTTGTCAGCCTCCCCACAGTCATCAGGTTAACGGCTGTAAGTTATGCAATTTGTCCATTGTTTACATATCGTATATGTTAGTGAGAAAAGTATGCATGTTTAAACTTTACTTTCCCAAAAAGATAAAGGGAATTCAGGTGAACTTTTCAAAATATGTTGAGGGGAATGTTGAACTAAATCAAAACATGTTATGTGTATACGGATTGTCAAAAAGGCGTAACTCATGAATGACCGGGTATATTAATTTGGAACTTTCAGGAAAGTGGAAAATCAGCTAAAAGGGAAAAATCGTCTGACCAAAAGGCAATATGTGCACGCTACTACTAATACTTCTGTCACTGCTACATTTAGTACAATTACTACTACTTCAACTACTGCTTCCATTGCAACTACTTGTAAAGGCAATATGTTAATACTGCTGCTACTAGCAGTACTATCACTATTACATTTGATAGTGCTACTAGTAATATAAATACTACTACTATGACTGCTATTACAACTTGTGGCCGGCGTTTACACCCCGGAAAATGCCCCCCCCCCCCCGTGGAAATTAAGGCTTTCCAAATTTGAAAACTTTATTTGAGTTTTTTATGGTTTTCCGTAGGCGGAAGGAATTTTGGTACTTGTGTATTATACGCCACTCACTCAAGTTTACGCTGTGTAAAACTCGAGAAAAACCGGTTTCTACGTTAGTTTCATCGTTACTTTAGAAACAAATTTGGGCTATATATTTGCACTTTTCACATTAGGGGGACGGGGGGTAAAGTATAGCGGGTCTGCATGCAAAATGTGTTAGGCACAATTATTCTGCATATTATGAGGTAAGAATTGTTTTCTGACCTCAAACTGTCCAAATACTTTACCCCCCTCCCCTTATGTGCAAATAGGTACACTTGTCTTATAGCCACGACACTCAAGATCTTGTATCGCGAACATGAGCCAATAACCGGTTTTTATAGTCTTTGTACTACATTGTAGCTATATTTTAATTAAATATTTAGTTGGTATTTTGGTTAGGTTAGGTTGGGTTAGTTTAGGTTACGTATTTAATATAATGCGGTCTAGGCGGCCCCCTTCCATAATTCTTTGTTGTAGTTTCCATAATTTTGTTGATAAAGTATTATGTTTCCATCATATTTTGTTTTATATCTTTAGCATTAACCAAACTTCACCTCTCGACAGAACTTGAGTGTGGTGGCTATAAGACACAAGTAGCTGCAAATATATAGCCCAAATTATATATTTCCCATCTATTCTGTCACTTGTCTTTGTCTTTTCTCATGCTAAGGTGAAACAAAGGAACGAAGAAACCGATTTGTTTTTGAGTTTTAAGCAGCATAAACTTGAGTGAGTGGCGTATAATACACAAGTACCAAATTTCCATCACCCTATGGAAAATAAAAACAAAACCCCAAAAAATTCTCAAATTTGGAAAGCCGTATTTTCCACGGGGGGTATTTCCCCTCCGTGGAACTTGCCTTTGACTATGCCTAAGGGTATGAAGGTGAAATTTTCAAGGAACTTTTTTTTGGAGGGAGGGGCGGGAGGGCAATCAACCTAATCACAACCCAAATTCTGTATGCGGGTTGTCAAAAGGGCATAACAGTAATATCTTAGAATTAGTTTGGTATGTGAAGTTGAAACTAACAGGGCCTGTTGTGGAGGGTGCAGAACTAAACAAAAGAAAATGTGTGCATCCTATTGCTACTGCTTCTATTCATTCTACAAATACTGATACTATTACTGATTCTACTCATTCTACTACTACTGCTACTATTATTAATACTTCTACTACAACTACTGCCACTAAAGCTAAGGCTACTACTATTGACTCTACTACCACTGCTGCTACTACAGCTAAGGGTATTAGGGTAAAAAATTTTGGAAATACTAAAACTGTATGGAACTAAATCAAAACACAACATGTCCACACAGGTTGTTAAGAAGACGTATCAGAAATACATCAGGAACGGTTCATGGTCTTAAACTTCCAGCATATGTTGAAGGGGATGTTGAAGAAACCAAAGGTGCTATTTACATACTGCTAATAATGCTACTACAGCTACTGCTCCTACGCAAGCTAAAAGGTTGAATGTGAAGCTTTCAAGGAAAATCTAGGCGGATGGTGAACTAAATCAAAAGTTTTAGTGTAAGTTTTAAGAGTCAAAAGAGATTAGAGGGCAAGCAGCCCTCCTCCCAAGCCCATTCATTTTCGAAACACATTCAGACAAGATTTTCAGACACTTATTTTGTTCAGCATAATAGAACAACCAAGAAACTATGTCTCTAGGGTTATTGGGTATGTCAACCCACTGTGTGTATGGTTACCAATAAGACACCCCAGAAATATTTCGAGAACGACTGGGTGTATTAAGATGAAACTTTCGGGGCTACTACTACTATTACTACTACTTTTGCTCTTACAGTGTAAATAAATCGAAAGATTGTAAGTGCACCCGAGTTGTCAAAGAGCATAGAATTAATTTTTTGGGAATGATATTATGTTTTATCTTTTAGGTCAGCTTGAGAAGGTAGAAAATTAAATTAAACAATACTATTTGTGTCAGGATTAAACATTGGCGAAAAAACTTCTCCAGCATACAAATAGTAAGCCAAACTATGGTTTCTTATAGAAAAAACCGTAAAGATATATAAAAAGAATTTCACGAAAAAGACTATGTCAATAAAAAATTAACAGAAATTAATTTAACAAAGTTTTCCCACAAAACAAGTTTTTTAAAGAAAAATAAAGAGCTCCATTAAACCAAAAACGAGAAGAATTAAAATCAAATAGTCTTCCAAGCGTAAAACTACCACAAATCACTACAGTATCAATAAATAAATGAAACCAAAAATGAACAGAAATTACAACAAATAATCGAGTCAAACTCAATACGAGAAAAAATTAACATGAGTAGTGCTGACAACCCCTATGCCTTCTCAAGGCCAGAACATAATTTGCACTTTATTGGAAAAAAAAACATTTTAATTGTTTTTACTTTTTTGACATTAATCAAAAACAAAATTCTTGAAAATTTAAGCAATAAATATCAGCATATGTATATTAAACTGACAATCCACAGTCATTTGTTTGTTTTATTGTCAGCAAAGTGCAAATTATGTTCTGGTCTTGAGAAGGCATTGTAATCAAAGGTTTATTTATTGTGGATGTGTTGGCTTTGTGTAATATACACTAAAAAACACGAAAATATTTACAAAATCGTTTTGGAACACAGGGAATGGACATAGTCTACAAAATCCGAAGAATTAAGACAACAGAAAGAAATGAATGAATAAAAACTGAAATATGATGTCATGACAAAAAGCGTCGGAGGGTGGAAGGCCAAAACCTTTTGCGAAGAAAAAATAGAAAAAAAGGGAATACATAATAAAGAAAATAAGGATGAAAAGCCACTCCATTGGCTCCATTGGCTGTCCAAAACTCACAGATTATCCATAGAAAAAAAAAACAAGCGTTTTGTCACTGGTTTTGTTCTTTTGTCGAGTTGTTAAGTTTTCGGCAAGAGAGACATGTATGTTTTCCAAAAACTTAAAATAGCAGCTGATTATGCATACAATTTACACCAAGCCAAATTCTTAAGAGGGATTAAAGCCACACAGGAGAGACCATATATGATCAAAGATAAGATATTCCTTGTTGATATTAAAGTAATGGCTAAAATAGCCAGTATTTTTTTAATCACAAAATTTTCCATGCAATCCCTTAAACCTTGTTTTTGTTTAGGCCAAGTTAATATTGTTTAGGCCATTGTTTTGTTTAGGCCAAGTCGGCCAAGTGAAAACAGCTTCTGATCAACCAGATTTGACTTTTCCTGAGTTAAGCAACTTCAAATGTTCCTGATTTTCCCTTGAACCCTTAAAAAAAAAAAAATAACTGAGACCAGAGTTCTCGGAAAAATTCAAAAAGCAATGGCGATTTCGGCTGAAAAAGCCACAACAAAGACACGCCTTTATCTAATGCTATACCGCCAGTCTTAATAGTTAGATTATTAGCTAGATAATTACCTTGATAATGAACTTGTTATTTTAATATAATTAAATTACAATAATTTTACTAAACATTAATTTTATTAAGTACTATTATTTAGTGATTGATTTACTATTTATCATTCTTTATTATTTATTTTTGTTGTATTATGTATTATTTAATTAATTATTAAATTACTTAAACAATAAATAATAAATGTACTAAATAATTAATTTAGTAAATAAATTTGTTATATTAACCTAACTATAAATTTAACAAACTAAATTTATTTAATTATTTTTATTACAATTATTTATTTAATATTAATTTCATTTAATTACATTAATTAATTATCATTATTTGTTTATTATCATCATTATCATCATGTTTAAAACATGATGCATAATAATGTAACAATATACGAAATAACGCAATAATACGCAGCAGCATATATGTAATAACAATTTAAGAGAGAACAGCTACACTTGCAGATACTTCTAGATATAAAGAGGTTTTTCAAGGGTGTAACAAAAAATTCTTGCAATGAGTGACAGAACAAGGGCTCTTTCAAAAGTTATCCGAATAAAAGGAAAAGAACTTTCCTTTTATGATTTCACATTTACATTCAGTATTTTATTCAAAATTTCAAGATAAATTATAGAAATACCAAATTCGTTTGACTCTTTTAATGATTGAAATACAATTAAACTGATAATTATGGAAAAGTTTTTTTTTGTAAAATAGTAAAAGAGACTTTCCTTCCCCCACTAAAGAAAATATAAATTTTCTATAGTTAAGTTTTATCCCTTGGGCTGTATTTTGAGTTCTCAAAATGTTTGTTTTCTGATCTGTTCTTTTTTTCGCAATGAGTCACATTTCCTTTATATTTTTTACACATATTTTAAACACCAAAAAAGGTTAATTGTTAAAATAGCCCAGGTTTTCAATTTCAAAAAGCCTCAACAGAGTTTTTTTTTTTAGTTAAGAAACAAAACTACCATCTAAGGTAATTTTTTTCTTGCTGAATCGATTCGTGCAGAACGTGAGTCAATTAGATATACACTATTTACAAAGACATTTTCCTATTGAGGTAGAAATTTCAAGTTTCACTGCATGAACGCAAGTGAGTATGACAGCACTAGACCCTTCCGGCGGTGCTGATCTCCGTTTCGTGGCCCTTCAGCCAAAAAGTGCAATGGGGGATGGAGGCCAGCCATCCTGTGCTTTCGCACACCCTTCCTCCTTACCTTCCCCATAATTCTCCTGGTACCCATTTAGAGCTGGGTCGACTCTGGCTCAGCTTACAGAGTCACACCACTGAGCCCCGTCCTAAACCAAATAACTGGCTAAAAAAACATCTCGAAACTACTATTTTACAGGGAATGTCCTATAAGAAGAAAAAGAAGAACTAGTTCATTTTGACAAACCCGGTTCTTAAACCGGGTTTAAGACAAGGTTAGCAAACATTATAAAAAGCACGGTTCTTCAAACACTGATTCATTATACTCGTGTAAGTTTATGTTACGTAGACATGAGTAGCCAGAGTCAATGAGATTATAGGACTTACTTTTCTTCTGCTTCCTTCATCCACTTCTCCAGCACCGGTCTTATCTTCTGCGCACTTTTGGGTGTTATATCCAGTCTTTCGAAACGGCAGATAGCAGACTGACTATAAGCAGGACCTGCAGCAGCACTTAATGCTTGTCCAACTTGGGTTTGAGTTAATCCAAGTGACATGCGCCGCATTTTGAAGGCTTTTGCAAACTCTTTGATTTCTTCGAGATCAACACCATCTACTATATGAGCATTTGTCTGGTTTATTGTGGGCTGACCTGAAAAGGTGAGTTCTAATGACAAACACTTTTAATTTGTATTTTCATTTTGATGTATTTTTTTTATTTCATATTTTTTTATTATAACTATACATTTTCATAGTGAACAATTTTTGTAGAAAAGTAATTAATCAGCTTCCAGGATAAAAATAGTGTAAAGGCATCTTTTCGGTTGCCTTTACGACCGGGTATAATTTTTTTTAGATGGTTGCCTAGCACTAGAGTGTGGCATTGCTTAATATGATGATCGGAAAGCCGTTATTATACAAAGACTGATAGTCCAATTCCAAATTTAAGAATATCGATATTCAAAGGTATCGACGGTGACCGTGCCCTAGTATGTGGCGATACTTAATATGCTAATCGAAACGCCAATATTATTTAAATACTGATGTCCCAATTTTAAATTACAAATATCGATATTCGACGGCAATCACGTTGCCATGCACTAGTGTGTGGCGATATATAATATTATAATTGGAATGTCAACATTTTTTAAATTCAGATATTTGAATTCCGAATTTACAAACGTCAATGTTTAGATACTTATATATTAAACGTACTCTTTCATATACTGCTAAAGAAGTCAAGTTTGGTTAATGCTAATGAAATAAAATAAGATGAATATATAATAGTTTAGAAACAAATTTGGGCTATATATTTGCAAATTAGAGGTGAGGGGGGGGGGGTAAAGCATACCATATATTAAATACGTAACCTAACCTAGGTACCTTTTTCCCCTAAGCCCCAAAAAAAACAACAGTTTAAATATCATAATCACAATGAAAACCACGCTTTGCATTGCATTGCTCTATACCGGTCTATTGTCTGGATAGACCCGTCTGGTGAGTTTTTCGAGACTGGTTTCGTGACTTGATATAAAAGAGTACGTTTATTACATAAGTATCAATATTTATAATATGGTCTGCTCTAGGCTCAAGCGTTCTTGCCGCTCCGTTTTTGCGACATTTTTGGGAAAATCCCCAAAAATTCGGGGATAGTGGAAGCACTTAATAGAACGCAAGAGACGAGCCAAAAGTAATGAAAGAGAGGTGATATCAAACTCTCAGCTGTGCATTCTTGGGAGATATCTGACAGTTTATAAGTAGTCACGAAATACCTGTGTTAGTTTAAAGTCACTTTTCTGTGAATGGGCAGCGCGGCGGCGGAGTGCACCTGGTCCTTTGACGATAGATCACATCAGCGAAGTTCTTGTTAATAAAAAAAAATCATTCAGTGATAATTCATTGCGCCCCCTGGCATTTTACACCCCTAGGCCCGGGCCTAGTAGGTCTATTGGTAAACCTGAGCCTGAAAGTGAGTGATACAGAGCTGAAGGGCGATTTTATCTTTCATTTATAATTAATGATATTTCATAGCATTAAGGCGATCTATTTTCATGGGGCTAGAGTCTTGATTCCCTACCTAAGACCCAGGAGGTCCTTTTTAGCGGGGCGGAAGGCCAGAGGCAGGAGATGACCTATGAGTAAGGACCAAGATCTGATCTATCACTGAAAGAAGCATTGCTGATTTTGAAATCCTATATATTGGGCAGGTGTGACAAGCCTAGACGAAGTTTCTTTTTGGACATGATAGCCAAGCCAAGCTAGCTTAGTCAATTAGACCTTAGTTTTCTTGATCCCAAAATCCTTGGAATATTAGAACTAGGGCTAGGATCCAGGGTACCAATGCACCTTTCTAGTATATTTTTTTAGGCACTGTGGTATATTTTTCTCTCGGCATCATGTGTTTTTTAATGTTTTCTTTTTTTGTTTATATTACTGCTTTTTTGTGTGCGATACTTTTACTAGGTCGATTAAAAATCAATTATTAACTGAAGAAGGAATCAATCACGGTCCTGAATCAATTTTAAAATAAAAAGCAGCTCAATTTTTACTCCCACTCCGAAAGCTAGTCGAATCGATTAACACTACTCTTCCCGAGAAATCCCGGGGATGCTGATTCAAACCTGCCAGTCGCAAGGCCTTCTTCCTCAAGAGCTGGTGACTCTTTTAGTTTAAATATAGCCATCAAACTGACAAATCATCATGGTGTCTTGGCTTCGGAGCCTTGAATTTTATTCTATTGCCTAGCCCCAATTTCGATCATGAGGCACCTTAGTGCTGAAAAGAGTTATCAGATTAGTGTTTGTCACACCCTCGAAAATTCATTCCCAAGAAAGCTATGAAATATTACCTAAATCTTCCGTAGAATCAGGAGACTGAGATGGAGGAGGGGCCATCATGACCTGTTGCACCGCCGGATTGGGGGCAACTACCATGAAAGGTTGAGTATTACCATCTGTTTGAGCTAAAGGAAGCATTTGACCTGAAAAAACATATTATAACCATAAGTTAAGTATTTTGATCAGTATCATTATAGGTTTAAAAGTTTCACATGATGCCCCCTAGTTCAAAATAAGATTACAGCCATATAAGTGGATAATACCCCCCCCCCCCCGTGACCGGTATGAAGGATATTTCTCTTATGGAAACTGGAAAACGTATGCATAAAGAAAAACGTTTAGTTTTAACTCCCTTTCAATGGATAAATACTGAGCTTTAACCCCATCTATTTCTCTTGAGGTTGGACCGATCTTTTTGTTTCAAAGAATTATTTTAAGTCAAGATCCAGTCTTTACAGAGTAGGACTTGGCTAGTTAGGGAATCTTGACAGATGACAGGTGGCTTGTCAACTTTTAGGCGGTAGATAACGTTCAAAATAAAAGTTCAAAATAAGACTATAGCCATATCAGCACATAATAATCCGTCTCTCTTTAATGTATGCTATTTATGCATACATTTTTCAGTATTCATAGGAAGGGGTTCCTTCAGACCCGTCACGAGGAAGGGGGATTATTATGTGATAATATGGCTATAATCTTTAGGTACTTTAATTTTTAACAAAAAATTGAAAAAAGAAAAAACAGGTTTAATTTAAATAAAGCAGTGGAACGAAAAGACAAGAAAGAACAAACAAATTTAAATAATAACAAAAATCCGAGTATTTATGTGAGTTATGTTTATTTATTTTTTGGTTATATTTATTTTTTTGGCTATTTTTGGCTATATAGTTATATTTATTTATTTATTTATATATAAATATATTTTTATATATTTATTTATTTTCATTATTTTGTTCTTTTTTTCTCGTGTTAGTTGTCGTTTGACTACTTGTATGATATAGCCCCTATCGCTGAAGTTGTTCATTCGTTGACGCATTATAGAGTCGGCTTTTTCGTTAGTTTCTTTCAGCTTAGCGTGAGACAAGACAGAGAGAAGTGACAGGATAGATGAAAAATATATAATTTGGGCTATATATTTGCACATTACGGGGGGAGGGGATAAAGTATTTGGACAGTGTGAAGTTAGAAAACAATTCCTACTTCATAATATGCAGAATAATATTTAGATGACTAAATTAAAAAAAAATTGGTTCATCTTTCCTTAAAGGTTTTTTTTCGTTGAAAGAGGCTCCCGAACGTTTATCCGAAATATTTGGATTTCTTATTATGTAAAGTTTTGTTGTTGTTTTTCTCTTGTGTTTCTGTTCCACTATTTTATTCAAATTAAAACTGTTTTTTTTTTCACTTTTCTTGTAAATGGAAAAGCAGTGTGATCTAAGAAATTATTTATATAGTTTTAACTCTCAGCCAAAGGACAAACACTGAGCTTTGACCCCACCCTTTCTTACCGAGGTTGGACTGACGTTAACCAATATTAATTACTATTGCAATAACTTGATCATTGATTGGATTTTCTTTTAAAGAAAGTCAAAACTAACGAAGAAACTTCAAACAAAAGTATTAGCAGTTCCAACTTGTTCCAAACAAACTTTGATTTAGCACGAAAAATGTGTAAATATAAATTCTTAATTACTGAAAAATTACCTTCAGTAACAACCTAAGCAGTGAATCATTTCTTATTTAGCGAAAAGAAAAACTACATAAGAGAAAAAGAGAACTAAGCGCATACTTTATCATAACTGCACATGACTATATACTAGGACTATAATATAAAACTGTAATCATGGAACCAAAACTAAAACTATATAGCTATGGCTATGATGTATTGTTGTCGCCAAAACAAAAGAGCCTTCCTCCTAGTATCGGAATTTACCTGACAGCAACAACAATGTATTTAAGATGTTCGGGGGAATAACTATTAGTTAGAGGATTTGACAAGGCCGTATCCAGGGGGGTTAGGAGGTTTTAACCCCCCCCCCCAAAAAAAGAAAGTTTGTCCGACTTATAAAAACGTAATAAAAATGAACATAAACTAATTTTTCAAGTGTTTTTTGAAGTTTTTTTGTAACCACTCCCACCCCCTGAAAAAATCCTGGATACGGCCACGGGATTTGAATTTCAAAAATGCTGTAAATTAATATTATTAGTCGTAGTTATTTCTGCAAAGTTGAAAAAAAAACTGACGTCCTAACTTATTCAAGACGACTAAATACAATTGAATGTACTTTAAATTGAAATTAAGCTACATTATTCACCAAAGAAAATATTCATATATTCACAATAATTTTTTGCATTCTTTATTAGAAGTTATCCAAATTATTAATATTACACCTACTTGAATAGTTGTGCACTTACATATTACAAAAGTGTACTTATGTACTATCTGTAACACACACGCCATATTATATAAGGAAGATACTTAAGAAACTAGTCAAACGGGTTTCTTTCAATAGACAATTGGATTGGAAACCGTGGTTTGTCATTGCCTTTACAATATTCAAACTATTGTTTTTTGGGGTTTAAGGGGGGGGGGAAGGTACCTAGGTTGGGGCAGGTTACGTATTTAATATATGCTATGTTTTACCCCCCCCCCCCGAATGTGCAAATATATAGCTAAAATGTATTTCTATACAATTATATTTTCATCTTATTTTGTTTTATTTCATTAGCATTAACCAAACCTCACTTCTCGCGTGTGTTACAGATAGTACATAAGTACCTACAAAAGTAACCAAGTCATTGAGGAGGGGGTAAAAAAAACTTTTTTTTTTCATATGGTTCTACGCAAACGACGTAAATTTTTACAATAAACAGCTGCACAGTTAGAAAATCACTTGCTGCACTGCTGCACACTCAATACAGTTGTTTATTGTGAAACTTTACGTCGTTTACGTAGAGCCATTAAAAAAACGAAGAGGAAAGCTGACCGCTGGCGTTGTTCTGATCCGTGGCAAAGCTCGTTCACATATTGCTGGTGCAACTCTACGGCTCAACGGCTTCTCGAGCAATTGCAATGCAACATTTTTGATCATACGCCACATAGCACCCAGCAATTAGCACCCAGCGACTTTCATCTCTTGCTGAACCGAAGACGTGGTTTTGAGGGATGTGCTTTCAAACCAATGAGAACCTCCAAACCAATGTGAAGGATCATTTGAATTCATTGGTGGCAACATTCTTTGAAGAGGGTATTGAAAAGCTTATGACAAATGCACAGCTGTGACATATGACAAATGTCCCAATCTTTTCAGTGATTATGTCAAAAGATATGTACAATCTACATTGCTTATGACATATGTACAGTTGCGACATATGACAAATGTCTCAATCTCTTCAGTGATTATGTCAAAAGATATGTACAATCTACATTGCTTATGACATATGTACAGTTGTGACATATGACAAATGTCCCAATCTTTTCAGTGATTATGTCAAAAGATATGTACAATCTACATTGCTTATGACATATGTACAGTTGAGACATATGACAAATGTCTCAATCTCTTCAGTGATTATGTCAAAATATATGTACAATCTACATTGCTTATGACATATGTACAGTTGCGACATATGACAAATGTCTCAATCTCTTCAGTGATTATGTCAAAAGATATGTACAATCTACATTGCTTATGACATATGTACAGTTGTGACATATGACAAATGTCCCAATCTTTTCAGTGATTATGTCAAAAGATATGTACAATCTACATTGCTTATGACATATGTACAGTTGCGACATATGACAAATGTCTCAATCTCTTCAGTGATTATGTCAAAAGATATGTACAATCTACATTGCTTATGACATATGTACAGTTGAGACATATGACAAATGTCACAATCTGTTCAGTGATTATGTCAAAAGATATGTACAATCTACATTGCTTATGACATATGTACAGTTGCGACATATGACAAATGTCTCAATCTCTTCAGTGATTATGTCAAAAGATATGTACAATCTACATTGCTTATGACATATGTACAGTTGCGACATATGACAAATGTCTCAATCTCTTCAGTGATTATGTCAAAAGATATGTACAATCTACATTGCTTATGACATATGTACAGTTGTGACATATGACAAATGTCCCAATCTTTTCAGTGATTATGTCAAAAGATATGTACAATCTACATTGCTTATGACATATGTACAGTTGCGACATATGACAAATGTCTCAATCTCTTCAGTGATTAAATAAAAAAAAAGTTTTTTGAGCTGAGAGAAAGGAGCGACATTAAAACTTAAAACGAATAGAAATTATTCCGCACATGAAAGTGGCTGTCCCTTCCTCAACGCCTCACTCTTTACGCTAAAGTTTTTTATGTTTTAAAAAATAAAGTTGTGAGACAGAGTCAAACTTTAGCATAAGGAGCGAGGCGTTGAGGAGGGTACAGCCCCTTTCATAGATGGAATAATTTCTGTTCGTTTTAACTTTTAATGTCGCTCCTTACTTTCAGTTAATAAAACTTGTTTTTTACTTAATTTCTGAACGTTTTTGAATTAATGCAGCTTTGATTTTGGCTCATCGTAAATAAATAATAAAAAAAAAAAAAAAATCATGTTAATTTTAATTTTTTTTGGCTAGTTTCTCGAAATTTTGTTCTGATGTAACTTACGAATTAACTTATGTAACGACCTTCTATATTCGTATATTTTTATGATGTATATTAGGGGGTTCGCCCCCTAGGCAATACCTCGCTCTTTACGCTAACGTTCAAATTCTATTCCAAATCTTTAAGAATGACCCCTTAATCACCAAGGCCGATCACAAAATCACACGAGCGAGGTAATGACTAGGGGGCGAACTTTTTTCCGCACCTGGAAAAAAGAAAAAAAAAGAAAAACAAATAAACACGCATTCGTGATCTTTCTTCTGGCAAAAAATACAAAATTCCACATTTTTATAGATATGAGCTGGAAACTTCTATAGTAGGGTTCTCTAATACGCTGAATATGATAGTGTGATTTTAATTAAAGTTCTATGACTTGTAGGGGTGGTGTTTCCCCCCCTTTTTTCAAAAATAAAACAAATTTCCTCAGGCGCGTAACTTTTGATGAGCAAGATTAAATTTGATGAGACTTATATATCTGAAATCGGCATAAAAATAAGATCCTTTTTTATGTATCTATTGGTATCAAAATACCGTTTTTTAGAGTTTAGGTTACTATTGAGCCGGGTTGCTTCTTACTTACAGTTCATTACCACAAACTGTTTGATTATGTCAAAAGTAACTGAAAGTGTACCAATCTTTTAGTAATAAAATTACTGTTTTATATGAACGTCTGTTTTATTTATAGCCTATCAATGGTTAAAAAAAAAAAAAAAAAAAAAAAAAAACACCATAAAATCCTAAATATTGTAGATGAGAAAGAAAAACGGTACCAGAAATTTGTACATCCGAATTCCCGGACAGGATTGTCCCACCATTTATGAATATTGGTTGTGGTAACCCATTCCCAGGTCTCTGCACCTAAAATAAATGGGGGAAAATAAGTATGTTATTGTTCAGACAATCCCTTAAGCAATTGACTCTGAAATATTTATTCAATAGTAACATGAATATAAAACATCTGTATGTAAGAACGGTATTGTCTACCAGTCACTCGGTCTCGTGGTTTTTCCACAGTTTCCATGATTTTTCATGTAATTCGTCATATTTTGATGTTTCAACAAATACCTCCTCTCCGAAAGAAATCTGCGGAAGAGACTGATAAGAAGAGAGAGAAAAGTAGTCATAATAATAGTAGCATCTAATAGTAGCGAGAATACAAAAAGAAAGAAAAAAAAATATCTAAGAAATTAGACGGCAAAGTCTAATTAGATTTAGATTTTTAGGCATAAGCAAATTGATAGGATATAATGAAAATCCGAAGCGTCAGCAGGTCCGACTCTTAGAGTTGGGAGGAAGGGCAAAATCTGGAAAAAGCATTTCCAAGGCAGTATCTTTCAATTATTCCAGGGGTTCGTTTGGACTATCTCAGGGAGGGAGATTCCCCTCCCTTGTATGTAGGTGACGATAAAAACGGGTAAGGTTTTATACGTAAATTTGAAATTTGAGGAGTAAAAACTGACTTAAAATATTTGACACATACTGTGTGCTTGTCAAAAAAGATAGCTCAAGAAATAGGGGCAGAATAAAAAGTAATTCCAGGAGGGGGGGAAAAGGTGGTGTTTTGAAAATTAAATGCCTATTATTCTTGAAAAGCATCAGTCTTTAACTATATGTTACACGTATTTGCACTTTTCCGTATTCTTTGGCTTACATAAGGGGAGGCAAATACCCAGTTTCTTCCTTCCTCCCTTGCAAGAAAGCGTGTCAAGTAGTATAGGCCTAGTATTAATTTTCCTGGGAAGGAAACGTAAAAACCTAATACACTTAGTGGCAAGCTGTAAATTAATATTTATCTTAAAATGTTTCTTACTTCAATTTTGCCTTACGGTTCTTTCACGCTGTGCCGTAGAACGGTACTGTTCTATTAGCTAGGCAACACGCGAGACAGCGACTCGAGAACATGGTTGCCACAATTAATAAAATTTTACTAAATTTAGTAAAAACGGATCTGAGTTAGTAAATTTAATAAATCGAGGTCAAGTTTAGTAAATTTTAGAAAAACAATTTAAATTTAGAAATTTTTTAGTAGCTTTCGGGCACCAAAAACTACCAATAGCAGTAAATTGCAATCTACTCAGACAGTAAATTACTGTGTAATATACGGAGCTGCACAAAGCAACAGAAGGATTGATTCATTCGTTACTCTTGATTGTTTCACCGGTGCCAGGACAGCATCCCGTAAGGAGATGGCAAGTAAAAGTCGTCAAGTACAGACAAGGCTTACTAGGCGGGGTGTCGCTTGCAATCTGTTTCCGGTAGAATCTTTTCTCCCAGTAAGATACTGTAGGGGTGATGAGGCAACTGTTGCCCTTTTGAATTCACTTTTTGCAGGTGCAAACGGACATATGTTGTTCGACTCGGTCAAGTCTGCAAGAAACGATTTGAAGAAACAGGACAGCAGTTTACCGACCGGTGAAAATTCACAGCAGGTTGTTGTTTCTCTTTCTCCGACTGTTGTCACCGACCCCCATGGAACAAAACTAGTCTAGTAACAGACTTATGAAGGAGTCATAAAAAAGAGACCCTTCAAGGTGGATATTGCTTCTGTACTGCACAAGCCCACGCCTACCCTCAACCAATCAGAAGTAGCTCCACGCTTTTTAGGGAAAGGAAATATTCAGCTTCCCCCAACTCCAACGACTTAATATTGTCAGCCTATGCAGGGACATCTGAATAAAAAAATAAAAAAATAAAATAATAATAAAATTCGAGTGACAAGCAACAGCAGTTGGTTTATTTAAAGGAAAACAAAAGAAAAGAGGAAGAGACAGAGAAAAGAGGAAAAGAGAAAAAAAGGAAAAAAGATTGTGAAAATACTATTGATTTTCCTCGTATTGTAAAAATCGATGCTTGATGGTGCGCATCCGGAGGTAGCCGCACACGTAAAAAATTTTTTTGGAGCATTTAGTAAAAACAGATGCGATTTCGTAAATTTTTCCTCTCAGATTTAGTAAATCCTTCCAGACCAGGGTGGCAACACTGCTCGAGAAACGCAAAGATCAAATAGGCATTACCCGGTAATTCCTATGAGACGCTGAATAAACAAGGGGTTTCTCACTCTGGGAACTATATTTAAACTTTAGTTTTTTGGGGTTTAGGGGGGGGGGGAAAAGGTACCTAGGTTAGGTTAGGTTACATATTTAATATATGCTATGCTTTACTCCCACCCCCTAATGTGCAAATATAGAGCCAAATTTTTTTTCTAAACAATTAAATCTTCATCATATTTTGTTTTATTTCATTAGCATTAACCAAACTTCACTTCTCGCATATTGCCTAGCTCATAGAACAGTACCCGTAGAACCTTTCAAACTTATATTACTTAACACTTTACGATATGTTGTGGTAATATTACGGAGCAAATTTTGTCCATAACGCAATCTGTTCTAAGTAGACTCGACCTCCACTTAGAAATTAAATTAAAAACAACTATTTTTTCCTACTGAAAGTAAGGAGCGACATTAAAACTTAAAACGAACAGAAATTATTACGTATATGAGGGGGTTTGCCCCCTAGTCAATACCTCGCTCGTTAGGCAAAAGTTTGAATTGTGTTTAAATTCTTTAAGAATGGCCCCTGAATCACAAAGGTCGTTTAATTAGAATACATAGCTCTTTTGAAAGTACTAAACAAACTTTAGCACAAAGAGCGAGGTATTGACTAGGGGGCGAACCCCCTCATATACGTAATAATTTCTGTTCGTTTCAAGTTTTTTTATTGCTCCTTACTTTCAGTTGAAAAAACCTGTTTTTTTTATTTAATTTCTGATCGTTCTTTAAATAATGCTGGGAAATCCTGCACCCTCTTTATAGAAATTTCCCTTCCATGAAAACATCCCCAATGGAAAAATCCTCCCACGGCCACGTTTGATTTGGCGCGAGTTTACTTCACTCGTATATTACATTCTTGAGAAGTCAATATACCTAGCAGGAACAAAATAGAATTTCTTGATTAGCAATCAATAAACTTCGAAAACGCATTAATAAACTTTTCATAGAAAGCCTGTCACCCATGATACGAGCTTGAATCTCAATCTCCATTCCACATTATTAAGTCTGAACAATTTACTTGTTATGTTAGACGATGAATGTGATGGTTTTATGGATTTGTACATTAGGCTAGTGTGAAAGGTTATATTCAACGTAATATAACTTAAACACTTTCCACATTGCATTGAGAATTTTGTACGTAGTGCGAAAGCCGCTTTATTCAGACTTGCAGATAAGAATTTGCACGAACTCTATGCGCATTTGCACGAACTCTCTTTGATTGTGCGCATCAAAGAGAGTGGTCTTTAAAAAAGGCACTGATGAATGGTTTACGGGTCATACAATTGAATAGGATTTATTTGCGCTTAAAACCCATAGGCCAAGGCAAAATATAAAAAAAAAACAAAGAAAATTACACAGAAATTAAAAAAAATCCTAACACAATCCTACATAAACCTAGCTCTATTTTCCATCGCGAGACAAAAAAATCTTGCCAAATTTCTAACACCCGTAAAACATTTATCCGCACACACTCTCACCAACCACTCAAAATCAAAAGCCTCCCTACCAAACACTTCAATTCTCCAATCATTCATTCACAAATCTTCACATTCACACAAAAAGTGATATGCACTTTCATTCAAACCTCCAGACATAAGACAAAAATATGGACATACTCGCATTGGGGTCACACCACAGTTTATAGAATTAGCAGTATGATCATACCCTGTCTCACCCATTATAAAAACCCGGACCAAGGTGTGAGTGCTCCAGAGAACGTTTTTGCAGATATAAACATAAGCGGCATTAGATATTTCCACGGGTAGACAAGTCAGATTTCTCTTGGACACGAAACAAGTGGAAACCCGCTATTACGAATAATGCACTTTGTAACCATTTCTCATTGATTGACGGAAATAGACTAACCCGCTAATGTAGAAATAAGTGGGAGGAGCTTTTTGTTCGTACCGAGAATGAAGACCAGAAATGATCTACGATAAACTTACTGGATAATTCTATAAACTGTGGGTCACACACATGACACATGGGACATACTCGCATTAGGGTATGGGCTTGAATTGCATCGCTCCACTGCCGACACATAGGGAATTGGGCTTTTCACAGAGCACTGCAGATTGAATAGCTTCTTTTTTGTACTTTAAAACTTGGAAACCTCATTTGATTAGCAACAACAAAACTGTACATATCTCATGGATTTTATCTGATCTAAACCGAAAATTATTTAATGGAAGTAACCAAAATTTATATTTAGCCCAGTGGATCATATCATATTTTTATACAATTTACATAAGACAATATAATATATAATTATATGGTCTCCTACTATTTTCCATTATTATAGCATTATAATGTCAAACTATTATCCCTATCATTTTATACGGCAAGTCAATAATCAATACAATTTATATTGTCTTCAACTTAATTTATTCAAATAGAATATTACCAGGTGAAGCTCTGTAATTCACAAAAATATATTGGTATATATATATATATATCTCTTCCCCAGCAATCTCATGTTTTATTTTATTTAATTTGTTTTTTTTTTAACCCCTCCTAGGCGGAATTAACGCGTGTAAGGGGCTGATGTCAGGACAAAAAGAAGTAATGACAATAATAGTAACAATATAGTTTCAAATATGTAACGTTTGCTACGTTTAAGATTACCTATAATGCTATTAATAACACTGGGGGCCCCCGACCCCTTCCCCCAAAATTCTTTCGGACACCCTCTTTCCTTGTTTTGTTTCTGTTTTTCACTCTTTTTAAAAAAAATAGATTCGTCAATTTGGTCAATTATTGGCGCCCTTGTCACATTGCCGCCCCCTCCCCCAAAGATTAGCTTATTGGCGCTCTTGTCATATCCCCCTCCCAAGATTTTGATCTAGATCCGTCCCTGATTAATAACAAAAATAGCAGTAGTATTAACCAAGATAATCACATTAGTTTTTATTATAAAAAATAACAACTCTTGTGGAAAAAGGTAAGACTAAGAAGTTTAAAATAGCCGCTGAAATTCAAAGATCATCTTTTTAATTAGCTTTTGTTCTCTATCCCATAATCAGAGCTTTTTTCTTTCCTTGGGTGTTTTAATTTTCACAAATTTCTGTGGCATTAATTCACGAATACATCGGTCATGGGTAGGCTTTTTTCAGATCAGAGTAGACGTGCTTTATTTATTAGAGATGAGAGGAATTTCCCAAGAATCGATAAAGCATCCCTCCCCAACAACTGAAATCGCCTAATGAACCATATCATAGTCCCTCTAAGTTTTACATCCCTTGACAACTTAGAGATCGATCAATCCCTCTCCGGGAAAAAAATTCGAGTGGAAATGTCAGCTGGATATAGCTGCAAAGAGGGGAGAAATGTATTATTTCTTTCTCAGGTACACACAAACAGTTTTTTAGTGAAGTTCCGAAGAATACTTTTCGGGGAGGGGTCCCAAAAATCTAAATTAAGAAATTTAAATCAAAAATCTACCCGAACCCCTCTCTCAAATACAGGATGAGAGTAGTAACCGTTCTATATATTTGACGATTACATTGACGGTTACAAGCCTAACCGTACAATGAATTGAAAGTTTACATACATATCTATGCCTTAGGCGTAAGTTTGAATGTATACTTTCAATGCATTGTACGGTTACCAGGGTCATTTGCCTATTACAATGAACTCTACATGGGTTGATAGACATGTTTTCTATTATGACACCCATTTTTGGAGGACAGCCAGAGAGTGAGAGCGACGGTCACACTAACTACTTGAGTAGTTGTTGTATTCTGATATATGTTAAAAGTCATATTATTAATATACTTTAATTAAACTATAATAGTTTTTTTTATTTGAGTGGATATTAGTGGAGAAAAAAAAAATGAGTGGTGCATTTATTCTTTTAATGTGTTTCATTAATATAACGAGTCATGCATTTGAAATGGGTAATTACTTCTTTAGTTTACGAGATTTGCGAATTTTTTTTTTTCGAAAAGATATTTGCGTAGACGCTTACAAGGGACATTGCTAGAAAGTATTCAATAGCTTAATTGAAAAGTAACGATAGAATGACATTGTGACTTGACCTAGCTTTACCTCGCCGATGTGGTCTGTATAATACTTAAGTAACTTTTGAAAAATATTGTCAATTTAAAAAGAACTGGCTGAAATGTGTTAGGAGGGGGGTGGGTTGCATAGAGGGGGGAGGTGCACGAGGGGTCAGTTACAGAGGATACAGTTGCACGGAGGGATGTCGGTTATACACGGGTTCAGTTACAAGGGGGGTTCAGTTGCACGGGGGGTATCCCTTTTTTTTTTCGTAAATCGGGCTCCCTGTTTTCAAAATCCCTTTTTCTTCTGAGGCTTGGAGCATTTGGTGACTAGATATTACACGTCCTGAAAGTTAGCCCGGAGGGTCAGTGGTACAGGGTTTTCAGTTCTAACGGGGGTCAGGTACCCGTGGTGTTCAGGGGACCGGGGGTTACCCCTTTTTTTTTTCTTAAATATGTATCCCGGATTTAAATATAAATGTTTATTATGAGGATTGGAGCATTTGATGACTAGATATTAAACGTAATTAAATTTAGCACGGAGGTTCAGTTGTACAGGGGTTTCAGTTATACAGGGGTTCAGTTACATGGGGGTTCTTTGTGTTAAATAGGTAGTTTTTGTATCTTTTAAAAGAACTTTACGGGGATTGAGAGACTCAGTTGCCTAATTCCGTGTGATTTTTATTTACTTGATGCTCATTAAAAACGAACTTTGTGTGTTAAATAAGTAGTTTTTGTATCTTTTAAAAGATCTTTTCGGGGATTGAGA
The DNA here is from genome assembly GCF_049724085.1 of Artemia sp. Qi Xiang Cuo. Lineage (NCBI taxonomy): Eukaryota > Metazoa > Arthropoda > Branchiopoda > Anostraca > Artemiidae > Artemia > Artemia sp. Qi Xiang Cuo. The sequence continues at coordinate 4,930,370 of NC_142801.1, forward strand.
GACTCAGTTGCCTAATTCCGAGTGATTTTTATTTACTTGTTTGTCATTAAAAACGAAATTTTGTTGTTAAATAAGTAGTTTTTGTATCTTTTAAAAGATCTTTACGGGGATTGAGAGACTCAGTTGCCTAATTCCGTGTGATTTTTCTTTACATGATGGTCATTAAAAAAGAAATTTTTGTGTTAAATAAGTAGTTTTTGTGTCTTTTACAAGAGCTTTACGGGGATTGAGAGACTCAGTTGCCTAATTCCGTGGGATTTTTCTTTAATTGATGTTCATTAAAAACGAAATATTTGTGTACATTTATTACATATATTAAATATTATTATTGATTAACGGGGCTTTATAGTCTAAGGTGACTAATTCATTTTGATTTTTCTTTACTTGTTTGTCATTAAAAACGTATTTTTAGTGTTAAATAAGTAGTTTTTGTATCTTTTAAAAGAACTTTACGGGGATTGAGAGACTCAGTTGCCTAAGTCCGTTTGATTTTTCTTTACCTGTTTGACATTAAAAAATAAATTTTTGTGTTAAATTAGCAGTTTTGGTATCATTTAAAAGAGCTTTACGGGGATTGAGAGACTCAGTTGCCTAATTCCGTGTGATTTTTCTTTACTTGATGGTCATTAAAAACGAAATTTTTGTGTTAAATAATTTGATTTTGTATCTTTTAAAAGAGCTTTACGTGGATTGAGAGACTCAGTTGCCAACTTCCGTGTGTTTTTTATTTACTTGGTGGTCATTAAAAACGAAATTTTTGTGTTAAATAAGTAGTTTTTGTAACTTTTAAAGGAGCTTTACGGGGTTTGAGAGACTCAGTTGCCTAATTCCGTGTGGTTTTTCCTTACTTGATAGTCATTAAAAACGAAATTTTTGTGTTAAATAAGTAGTTTTTCTATATTTTAAAAGAGCTTTACGGGGTGTGAGAGACTCAGTTGCCTGTTTCCTAGAGGTTTTTGTTTACTTGGTGGTCGTTAAAAACGAAATTTTTGTGTTAAATAAGTATTTTTTGAATCTTTTAAAAGAGCTTTACGTGGTTTGAGAGACTCAGTTGCCTATTTCAGTGTGGTTTTTCTTTAATTGGTAGTAATTAAAAACAAAATTTTAGTGTTAAATAAGTAGTTTTTGTATCTTTTAAAAGAGCTTTTAGGGGTTTGAGAGACTCAGATGCCGGTTTCAGTGTGGTTTTTATTTACTTGGTGGTCATTAAAAACGAAATTTTTGTGTTAAATAAGTAGTTTTTGTAACTTTTAAATTAGCTTTAAGGGGATTGAGAGACTCAGTTACCCAATTCCGTTTGTTTTTTATTTTCTTGGTTGTCGTTAAAAAATAAATTTTTGTTTTAAATAAGTAGTTTTTGTATCTTTTAAAAGAGCTTTACGGGGTTTGAGAGACTCAGTTGCCTAATTCCGTGTGGTTTTTCCTTACTTGGTAGTCATTAAAAACGAAATTTTTTTGTTAAATAAGTAGTTTTTCTATCTTTTAAAAGAGCTTTAAGGGGTTTGAGAGACTCAGTTGCCTTTTTCCGTGTGGTTTTTGTTTACTTGGTGGTCGTTAAAAACGAAATTTTTGTGTTAAATAAGTAGTTTTTGCATCTTTTAAAAGAGCTTTAAGGGGTTTGAGAGACTCAGTTGCCTAATTCCGTGTGGTTTTTCTTTACTTGGTAGTCATTAAAAAATAAATTTTCGTGTTAAATAAGTAGTTTTTTTATATTTTAAAATATCTTTAATGGGTTTGAGAGACTCAGATGACTGTTTCAGTGTTGTTTTTATTTAATTTTTTTTAAATAAAAACGAAATTTTTGTTTTAAATAATTAGTTTTTGTATCTTTTAAAATATATTTAAGGGGTTTGAGAGACTCTGTAATGCACTAGTTTTTCAGTAAAGACACTCAATATCCTAAAAGTGTTTAATTCAAACTTTTTTAGAACTTCGAAATTTCTCAACTTTATTTATTTCTTTATTTCTGTACATAACTTAAAATGTCAAAATATGATTACAGTTCTAACAATTGCGCTCTATGATTGGTCAGAGACACGATGTGACTTTCCCACTGGAATTCTATGACATGTTATTGACAGCGCTCTGTGATTGGTCAGAGACACGATGTGACTTTGACACTGGTATTCTATGACTGGTTATTGACACAACCTAATCTATTGCATGTATTAAATCAGTATTTTTTACGCAGTGGAACGATAAACACATAAGTCATATCTTTAAAAAAAGTGAAGATGGAACATTTTAATAAAGTGTGTTTACATAACAAGGTTATTGTAGCATTGAATGCCGACAAAAAGAAATATTTAAACTTTGAAACAAGTACAGGTGGTAGCACTATTGGAAATGTATGCATGCATTGTCATGACAGTAAGGAATTAAATTTCTTTGGAATACCGAAAAAATTCAACTCTTATGTTGGTGGTTATGCGAGATTGAGATCTCCAGAGATGATTGCACTCAAAGAGAATGCCAACATAAAAATAATCATTGATGATAGAGGACAACTCCTTGCTACTGTTGCAGGTAACACATGACCTACTGATACATCCAATCGTCACCTTTCAGGTATTAGCATTCAACGGAAGATCAATAAAAGAAAGGCCTACTCTTCTACTAATATCGTAAACCATATCTTGTCTACGTGCCGAAACTGTTACCTGTGTAAAAATAATGTGATAATAGACAGTGAAATTGACAGAAAAATAAAAAGGGCATTGTCAGAAAATATAACGATGGAATATAAAGATGAATCGATGAAAAACAAAGCACCAGCAAACGTTACTGACATTGGTCAAACAGTCATTGAACCAAATAATACCAAAGACGAAAAGCATATTGAGCCTTTTGATGAGACACCAGTAAAAATTGTGTATGACTCAAAATGGAATAATGATTATTCTACTGATTACGAACTAAGAGAAGACAATAGATATAATATCAAGAGAGAACATGGTGAACTATTTTATGGAACAGATTCAAAATGTCCAAAGTTAATTGTTGATATTAATAATGTATCATAATATATTTATTGTATTAATATTCTACATAGCATTATTTCATTAAAAATATATTTTGCATTACATTGTTATGTGTTCATTATTTTTAGAGTAAGCTAGCATATCAAACGCTTAGAATGTCTAATAAAACGTCGGAGATGTAAGAAAAGGAATTTGCATACATCTATTGTCAGACACATGAGGACAAATTTTTTCTTGAATTCACCTCCTGGATAAATAAAAAAAAGACATTTCATTCAAGAAATTATGACGAAACTCTAAGTAAGCTACAAACTCTGTCTTGAAGTTACCTCATGGATACACAATGCAGAAATTTCATTTAAGAAATTATCAAAAATTGTAAGTAAGTAGCAAATTCTTTCAAAAATATATTAATAAGTTTAATCAATAAATATCTTTTAGATTAACACTTCTTTATTATTTATAATATTTTTATTCATTTCATTAAATTATGAAGAAATTGTAAGTAAGTAACAATAGATTTCTTGAATTCGCTTCCTGGACACAATACAGATATTTAATTCAAGAAATCATAATAAAATCGCAAGTAAGTAATAAAGTCTTTATTGATTTCCCCCTATTGTATACACAATACTGAAATTTCATTCAAGAAATTATGTATGAATTCTAAATAGGTAACACACTCATGTTACCTCATGGATACACAATGCAGAAATTTCATTTAAGAAATTATCAAAAATTTTAAGTAAGTATCAAATTCTTTCTTGAATTCACCTCCTGGGTAAATAAAAAAGACAGTTCATTAAAGAAATTATGAAAAAATTGTAAGTAAGTAGCAAATTATTTCTTGAATTCACCTGCTGAATAAACAAAAAAGACATTTCGTTCGAGAAATTATGACAAAATTCAAAGTAAGTAACAAACTCTTTATTGTTTTCATGACTTAGATACACGTTGTAGAAATTTAATTCAAGAAATTATGAAAAAATTCTCAGTAAGTAGCAATTTCTTTCTTGAAGTCAACTCTTGTATACAAAATACTTAAATTTCATTTAAGAAATTATGAAAAAAAACAATTTCTTTCTTGAAGTCAACTCTTGGATACACAATACAGAAATTTCATTCAAGAAATTATGAAAATATTTGTAAGTGAGTAACAAACTCTTTTTGTTTCCACCTCTTGGATATACAATACAGATACTTAATTCGAGAAATTTTGAAAAAATCTAAAGTAATTAAATTTTTTTTTCTCTTTATCAAAAACAAATTTAACTTATCTACACTATTTATAAATCTAACTAAGTAAATTAGGAAAAAAAATTCTCAGTCAGTAACAATTTCTTTCTTGAAGTCAACTCAAGGATACACAATACGGAAATTTCATTCAAGAATTTCATGACTTAGATACACGATGTAGAAATTTGATTCAAGAAATTATGAAAAATTCTCAGTAAGTAACAATTTCTTTCTTGAAGTCGTCTCTTGGATACACACTGCGGAAATTTCATTCAAGAAATTATGAAAATATTTGTAAGTAAGTAACAAACTCTTTATTGATTTCACCTCTTGGATATACAGTACAGATACTTCATTCAAGAAATTGTGAAAAAATCGCAAGTAAGTAACTTTTTTCTCTTTATCACAAACAATTTTCACTTAGCTAAATGATGTAGAAATTTAATTCAAGAAATTATTGAAAAATTCTCAGTAAGTAACAATTTCTATCTTGAAGTCAACTCTTGGATACGCAATACGGAAATTTCATTCAAGAAATTATGAAAAAATTGTAACTAATTAGAAATGTCTTTAAGGAAGTTAGCTGCTTGACAAACAAACAAGTTAGTTCTTAAAATATTCTATTATACACGTATAAGTAAGGAAAACAATCCTTATTGATTTATCAATAGAGACATACGAAGCAGAAATAAATTAAATGACATACTTACAATAGTATAATAATCAGACTATCATTAGGTATTTAATTATAATGTTGGATAAAAAAAAAAAAAAACAAAAAAAATACGTTAAATAAATATTGAAAAAATTAAATTTAATAAAAAAAAATTATTTTTTTAACGATTTTTATATAAGATTTATAAATTAAATTCATGAAATTATTAAAAAAAGAATCCTTAAGTAACAATTTCTTTCTTGAAGTTAACTATTGGATACACAATACGGAAATTTCAGCAATACGGACATTTGATTCAAGAAATTATGAAAAAATTGTAACTAAGTAGCAAATTCTTTCTTGAATTTACCTGCTGGACAAACAAAAGAAATTTCGTTCAAGAAATTATGACAAAATTCTAAGTAGTAACAAATCTTTATTGTTTTCACGAGTTAGATATACGACCTAGAAATTTAATTCAAGAAATTATGAAAAATTCTCAGTCTAAGTAGCAAATTTTCTTGAATTCACCTGTTGGATAAACAAAAAAAAAAAAGACATTTCGTTCAAGAAATTATGACAAAATTTAAGTAAGTAACAAACTTTATTGTTTTCACGAGTTAGATATACGATGTAGAAATTAAATTCATGAAATTATGAAAAAATTCTCAGTAAGTAACCATTTCTTTCTTGAAGTCAACTCTTGGATACACAATACGGAAATTTCAATCAAGAAATTATGAAAATATTTGTAATTAATTAACAAACTATTTATTAATTTAAACTCTTGGATATACAGAAAAGATAATTAATTCAAGAAATTATGAAAAATTCGCAAGTAAGTAGCTTTTTTTTTTCTTCATCACAAACAATTTTCACTTATCTACACGTTGTGTGAAATTTAATTCAAGAAATTATGAAAAAAAATTTTCAGTAAGTAACAATTTCTTTCTTGAAGTCAACTCTTGGATACACACAAAACGGAAATTTCATTCAAGAAATTATAAAAAATATTTGTAAGTAAGTAACAAGTTCTTTATTGATTTCACCTCTTGAATATACAGTACAGATACTTCATTCAAGAAACGTGATTAAACACGTTTTGAAACTACATGCTATTTGTATGCCTTTCCTTGGCACCTTTCCAAATGAACAGGGATTCCCACTGGTTCCTACACATTGCAAAAAGTGAGCAGTACGAAAACTCCACGTTTTCAACCAGACTGGTTTTTAGGGACCAATAAGGAGAGATATGCAAATTCGACATAGCTTTATTTCATTTTTTTAAGGTTCATTTAGCCGACGGTACGGGGGCGCACGAAACGAGGGGTAAAAGTCCCTTAAAAAAAAATCATATTAATCTGTTTCGACTGTACATCTAGATCCGGATTTGTGACTTAAAAACCAGGCTGGTTTTCAACGTGGAGGTTTAGTACTGCTAACTTTTTTGCAAGGTGTAGGACCCAGTGGGGACTCCCTGTTCGTTTGGAAAGGTGCCAAGGAAAGGCATACAAAGAGCATGTAGTTTCAAAACGTGTTTAATCACGTTTCTTGAATGAAGTATCTGTACCGTGTATTCAAGAGGTGAAATCAATAAAGAGCTTGTTACTTACTTACAAATATTTTTTATAATTTCTTGAATGAAATTTCCGTATTGTGTGTATCCAAGAGTTGACTTCAAGAAATAAATTGTTACTTACTGAAAATTTTTTTTAATAATTTCTTGAATTAAATTTTCCACATCGTGTAGCTAAGTGAAAATTGTTTGTGATAAAGAAAAAAAAAGCTACTTACTTGCGATTTTTTCATAATTTCTTGAATGAAGTATCTGCACTGTATATCCAAGAGGTGTAATTAATAAAGAGTTTGTTACTTACTTACAAATATTTTCATAATTTCTTGAATGAAATTTCCGTATTGTGTATCCAAGAGTTAACTTCAAGAAAGAAATGGTTACTTACTGAGAATTTTTTTCATAATTTCATTAATTTAATTTCTACATCTTATATCTAACTCGTTAAAACAATAAAGTTTTTTACTTACTTATAATTTTGTCATAATTTCTTGAACAAAATTTCTTTTTTTTTTTTTTTTTGTTTATCCAACAGGTGAATTCAAGAAAGAATTTGCTACTTAGACTTAGAATTTTTTCATAATTTCTTGAATTAAATTTCTAGGTCGTATATCTAACTCGTGAAAACAATAAAGAGTTTGTTACTTACTTAGAATTTTGTCATAATTTCTTGAACGAAATTTCTTTTTTTGTTTGTCCAGCAGGTAAATTCAAGAAAGAATTTGCTACTTAGTTACAATTTTTTCATAATTTCTTTAATCAAATTTCAGTATTGCTGAAATTTCCGTATTGTGTATCCAAGAGTTAACTTCAAGAAAGAAATGGTTACTTACTGAGAATTTTTTTCATAATTTAATTAATTTAATTTCTACATCGTATATCTAACTCGTTAAAAAAATAAATTTTTTTAATTACTTATAATTTTTTAATAATTTCTTGAACGAAATTTCTTTTTTTTTTTTTTTTTTTTTATCCAACAGGTGAATTCAATAAAGAATTTGCTAATTATACTTAGAATTTTTTAATAATTTCTTGAATTAAATTTATAGGTCGTATATATAAATCGTTAAAAAAAAAAATAGTTTGTTACTTACTTAGACTTTTGTCATAGTTTCTTGAACGAAATTTATGTTGTGTTTGTCCATCAGGTAAATTCAAGAAAGATTTTGCTACTTATTTGCAATTTTTTCATAATTTCTTGAATCAAATTTCCGTATTACGTATAAAAGAGTTCACTTCAAGAAAGAATTTCTTACTTAATGAGAATTTTTCAATAATTTCATGAATTAAATTTCTACATCATTTAGCTAAGTGAAAATTGTTTGTGATAAAGAGAAAAAAAAGTTACTTACTTGCGATTTTTTCACAATTTCTTGAATGAAGTATCTGTACTGTATATCCCAGAGGTGAAATCAATAAAGAGTTTGTTACTTACTTACAAATATTTTCATTATTTCTTGAATGAAATTTCCGCATTGTGCATCCAAGAGACGAATTCAAGAAAGAAATTGTTACTTACTGAGAATTTTTTCATAATTTCTTGAATCAAATTTCTAAATCGTGTATATAAGTCATGAAATTCTTGTATTAAATTTCCTTATTGTTTATCCATGAGTTGATTTCGAGAAATAAATTGTTAATTACTGAGAATTTTTTTCCTAATTTATTGAATTAAATGTCTAAATCGTTTAGATATGGGAAAATTGTTTTTTATAAAGATAATAAAAAAGTGACTTAATTGAGATTTTTTAATAATTTATCGAATGAAGTATCTGTATTTTATATACAAGAGTTGAAAAAACAAAGATATTGTTACTTACTTACAAATATTTTCATAAATTATTGAATGAAATTTCTTTATTGTGTATCCAAGAGTTGACTTCAATAAAGAAATTGTTTTTTTTCATAATTTCTTAAATGAAATTTCCGTATTGTGTATCCAAGAGTTGACTTAAATACATATAGCTATACTGACTTAGAATTTTTTCGTTCTTTATCTACTTTAATTTCTACATCACTGATATACGTCATTAAATCAATAAATAGTTTTGGAAAGTTATGTTACGTTTTTAAGTATTTATCTGACAGCATGTCTTTTTTTGTATTCTCTTAATTCGACTAATAGAAATACTTTGAGCATTAATTACAATTTTTTTCATAACTTCATTAATGAACTGTCTTTTTTTATTTTCCAAGAAGGTTACTTCAAGAAATACTTTGACCATTACTTAAAATTTTTGATAATTTCTTAAATGAAATTTCTGAATTGTGTATCCATGAGGTAACACGAGTGTGTTACCTATTTAGAATTCCTTCATAATTTCTTGAATGAAATTTCAGTATTGTGTATCCAATAGGGGAAAATAATAAAGACTTTATTACTTACTTGCGATTTTATTATTATTTCTTGAACTAAATATCTGTATTGTGTCCAGGAAGCGAATTCAAGAAAGCTATTGTTACTTACTTACAATTTCTTCATAATTTAATGAAATGAATAAAACTATTCTAAAGAATAAAGACGGGTTAGGCTTAAAGATATTTATTGCTTAAACGTATTAACATATTTTTGAAAGAATTTGCTACTTACTTACAATTTTTGATAAGTTCTTAAATGAAATTTCTGCATTGTGTATCCCTGATGTAACTTCTAGACAGAGTTTGTAGAGTATTGATAGTTTTGTTATAATTTCTATAATAATCTGTATTTTTTTATTGATCAAATAGGTGAAGTCAAGAACAAATGAGTCATCAGGTGTCTGACCCTATATGTCTTCAAATTCCTTTTCTTACCTCTAAGACGTATTATTAGACATTCTAAACGTTTGATATGCTAGCTTACTCTAAAAATAATGAACACATAGCAATGTAATGCAAAATATATTTTTAATGAAATAATGCTATGTAGAATATTAATACAATAAATATATTATGATACATTATTAATATCAACAATTAACTTTGGACATTTTGAATCTGTTGCATAAAATAGTTCACCATGTTCTCTCTTGATATTATAGCTATTGTCTTCTCTTAGTTCGTAATCAGTAGAATAATCATTATTCCATTTTGAGTCATACACAATTTTTAGTGGTGTCTCATCAAAAGGCTCAATATGCTTTTCGTCTTTGGTATTATTTGGTTCAATGACTGTTTGACCAATGTCAGTAACGTTTGCTGGTGTTTTGTTTTTCATCGATTCATCTTTATATTCCATAGTGATAATTTCTGACAATGCCCTTTTTATTTTTCTGGCAATTTCACTGTCTATTATCACATTATTTTTACACAGGTAACAGTTTTGGCATGTAGACAAGATATGGCTTACGATATTAGTAGAAGAGTAGGCCTTTCTTTTATTGATCTTCCGTTGAATCCTAATACCTGAAAGGTGACGATTGGATGTATCAGTAGGTAATGTGTTACCTGCAACAGTAGCAAGGAGTTGTCCTCTATCATCAAGGATTATTTTTATGTTGGCATTCTCTTTGAGTGCAATCATCTCTGGAGATCTCAATCTCGCATAACCACAAACATAAGAGTTGAATTTTTTCGGTATTCCAAAGAAATTTAATTCCTTACTGTCATGACAATGCATGCATACATTTCCAATAGTGCTACCACCTGTACTTGTTTCAAAGTTTAAATATTTCTTTTTGTCGGCATTCAATGCTACAATAACCTTGTTATGTAAACACACTTTATTAAAATGTTCCATCTTCACTTTTTTTTTAAAGATATGACTTATGTGTTTATCGTTCCACTGCGTAAAAAATACTGATTTAATACATGCAATAGATTAGGTTGTGTCAATAACCAGTCATAGAATACCAGTGGGAAAGTCACATCGTGTCTCTGATCAATCACAGAGCGCTGTCAATAACCGGTCATAGAATGCCAGTGGGAAAGTCACATCGTGTCTCTGACCAATCATAGAGAGCAATTGTTAGAACTGTAATCATACTTTGACATTTTGAGTTATGTATAGAAAGAAAAAAATAAATAAAGTTGAGAAATTTCGAAGTTTTAAAAAAGTTTGAATTAAACACTTTTAGGATATTGAGTGTCTTTACTGAAAAACTAGTGCATTACAGAGTCTCTCAAACCCATTAAAGCTATTTTAAAATATACAAAAACTACTTATTTAACAAAAAAATTTCGTTTTTAATGACCACCAAGTAAATAAAAACCACACGGAAACCGGCATCTGAGTCTCTCAACCCCCTTAAATCTCTTTTAAAAGATACAAAAACTACTTATTTAACACTAAATTTTGTTTTTTAATGACTACCAAGTAAAGAAAAACCACACGGAATTTGGCAACTGAGTCTCTCAAACCCCGTAAAGCTCTTTTAAAAGATGCAAAAACTACTTATTTAACACAAAAATTTCGTTTTTAACGACCACCAAGTAAACAAAAACCTCACGGAAACAGGCAACTGAGTCTCTCAATCCCCGTAAAGTTCTTTTAAAAGATACAAAACTACTTATTTAACACGAAAATTTTGTTTTTAATGACTACCAAGTAAGGAAAAACCACACGGAATCAGGCAACTGAGTCTCTCAAACCCAGTAAAGCTCTTTTAAAAGATACAAAAACTACTTATTTAACACACAAATTTCGTTTTTACAGACCATCAAGTAAACAACAAGCACACGGACTTTGGCAACTGATTCTCTCAAACCCCTTAAAGCTCTTTTAAAATATACAAAAACTAATTATAGAACACAAAAATGACGTTTTTAATGACAACCAAGTACAGAAAAACCACACTGAAACCGGCATCTGAGTCTCTCAAACCCCTTAAAGCTCTTTTAAAAGATACAAAAACTACTTATTTAACACTAAAATTTTGTTTTTAATGACTAACAAGTAATGAAAAACCACAAGGAATTAGTCAACTGAGTCTCTCAAACCCCTTAATGCTCTTTTAAAATATGAAAAAACTACTTATTTAACACAAAAATATCGTTTTTAAAGACAACCAAGTAAAGAAAAAACACACGGAAACAGTCAACTGAGTCTCTCAATCCCCTTAAAGCTCTTTTAAAAGATACAAAAACTACTTATTTAACATAAAAATTTCGTTTTTAATGACCATCTAGTAATGAAAAAACACACGGAATTAGGCAACTGAGTCTCTCAAACCCCTTAAAGCTCCTTTAATAGATACAATCAATAATTATATCACAAAATATTTTCGATTTTAACGAGCACAACGTATAGAAAATTATCAGATTACTATTCGACGGAGTCTCTCAATCCCCGTAAAGTTCCGTTAAGAGATACAAAACTAATAATTTAACATGCAAATTTCGTTTTTAATGACTAACAAGTAAAGAAAAATCACACGGAGTTAGGCAACTGAGTCTCTCAATCCACGTAAATCTCTTTTAAAAGATACAAACACTACTTATTTAACACAAAAATTTAGTTTTTAATGATCAACAAGTAAAGAAAAATCACACTGAATTACGCAACATAGTATATAAAGAAAATTATAGTACTTTTAAAAGTTAAAACATATAATTATTTCACACGAATTTTTCGTTTTTTAATGACCATAAAGTAAAGAAAAATCACACGGAATTAGGCAACTGGGTCTCTCAATCCCCTTAAAGCTCTTTTAAAAGATAAAAAAACAACTTATTGAACAAAAAAATATCGTTTTTAATGACCATCAAGTAAAGAAAAATCACACGGAATTAGGCAACTGAGTCTCTCAATCCCCATAACGCTCTTTTAAAAGATACAAAACTACTTATTTAACACAAAAATTTCTTTTTTAATGACCATCAAGTAAAGAAAAATCACACGGAATTAGGCAACTGAGTCTCTCAATCCCCGTAAAGCTCTTTTAAAAGATACAAAAACTACTTATTAAACAAAAAAATTTCGTTTTTAATGACCATCAAGTAAAGAAAAATCACCCGGAATTAGGCAACTGAGTCTCTCAATCCCCGTAAAGATCTTTTAAAAGATACAAAAACTACTTATTTAACACAAACATTTAGTTTTTAATGAGCATCAAGTAAAGAAAAATCACACGGAATTAGGCAACTGAGTCTCTCAATCCCCGTAAAGTTCTTTTAAAAGATACAAAAACTACCTATTTAACACAAAGAACCCCCATGTAACTGAACCCCTGTATAACTGAAACCCCTGTACAACTGAACCTCCGTGCTAAATTTCATTACGTTTAATATCTAGTCACCAAATGCTCCAAGCCTCAGAAGAAAAAGGGATTTTGAAAACAGGGAGCCCGATTTACGAAAAAAAAAGGGATCCCCCCCGGGCCCCTGCACCCCCCTTGTAACTGAACCCCTGTATAACTGAAACCCCTGTACAACTGAACCGCCGTGCTAAATTTCATTACTTTTAATATCTAGTCACCAAATGCTCCAAGCCTCGGAAGAAAAAGGGATTTTGAAAACAGGGAGCCCGATTTACGAAAAAAAAAAAGGGGTACCCCCCGTGCAACTGAACCCCCCTTGGAACTGAACCCGTGTATAACCGAAATCCCTCCGTGCAACTGTATCCTCTTTAACTGAACCCTCGTGCAACTCACCCCTCTCTGCACCCCCCCCCCCTCAGCACACTGTTCAGCCAGTTCGTTTTAAATTGACAATATTTTTCAAACGTTACTTACGTATTATACAGACCACATCGGTGAGGTAAAGCTAGGTCAAGTCACAATGTCATTCTATCGTTACTTTTCAATTAAGCTATTGAATACTTTCTAGCAATGTCCCTTGTAAGCGTCTACGCAAATATCTTTTCGCAAAAAAAAAATTCGCAAATCTCGTAAACTAAATAAGTAATTACCCTTTTCAAATGCATTACTCGTTCTATTAATGAAACCCATGAAACGAATAAATGCACCACTCATTTTTTTTTCTCCACTAATATCCTCTCAAATAAAAACTATTCTCTTTGAATCCAATTCTCTTACTAATATGAATTGTACCTTATATCCGAATCCAACTACTAATCAAGTAGTTAGTGTGACCGTCGCTCTCACTCTCTGGCTGTCCTCCAAAAATGGGTGTCATAATAGAAAACATGTCTTTCAACCCATGTAGAGTTCATTGTAATAGGCAAATGACCCTGGTAACCGTACAATGCATTGAAAGTATACATTCAAACTTACGCCTAAGGCATAGATATGTATGTAAACTTTCAATTCATTGTACGGTTAGGCTTGTAACCGTCAATGTAATCGTCAAATATATAGAACGGTTACTACTGATGATTTCTGTCTGTATTAGGTTTTACATTCTGCTCTTTAGATGAGAAAAACTCGTTTTTACTCGTTTTTCTTTAATGCTTACGATCAAGGACGTATCCGGGATTTTTGACGGGGGAAGGGCTACAAAAAATGGGGGGGGGGGGGTTGAAACACGGTACCTCCCCCCTGGATGCAGCCTTGCTTGTAACTTATGGATGTTATATAATTATTAGGGTACAGTTGCGCTTAATGGTACACAGCGCTATAGATTGTCGAAGGAATGCAGTGATGGAGACACATAAAGCGGGTAATTGATATCTAAATGTATCAAAGAGCTTGTTTTCTCATTGAATTTACAATATTTAAACTGTTATTTTGGGGGGTTTAGGGGGGAGGGGGAAGGTACCTAGGTTAGGTTACGTATTTAATATATGGTATGCTTTAGCCTCCCCCCCCCTAATGTGCAAATATACAGCCCAAATTTGTTTCTAAACTATTATATATTCATCCTTTTTTTCATTAGCATTAATCAAACTTGACTTCTTCCGTGTGTACCATTAAGCGCAACAGTACCATTATTAGTATTAGTGTCAGCGTTTATTTAGTATCGCTATTATAATTAATTATTAATGTCGCTATAGACTAGGCTATATCATGACATGAATCTTATTGAAAAAGACGATATAATAAACGGAGATGTCAAAGTACTGCATACTATTTCGCTACCAAGAGCATATTCAGCAGGAAAGCACAAAGAAGAGGGTTTCGATATTTTTACAAGCATAATTTCTTAACATTACAAATTTACCCTACAATTTCTAGTATTTTCCAAATACTCACCCACTCCAAATCACCCACTTTTGAATTTAATTCTAAGTTGCCTGTCCAACGAAAAAAATACCGATACTCTTGCATTATATTGGCCTTTACAATATGACGTAGATAATTTCGGAGACCACACTGCCTTTCCATGACGATGAATAAATGTTCAAATAGGGATAAAATCCTTTTAATAGACAGTGATGATGATAACAGTGATAGAAATTCACAAAAATACCAGATATTTCGTCCGTCATCATATTGACCGTCATCAGTCTGTATATGTGACCGAAATATCTGGTATTTTTGTGAATTTCTATCACTGTTATCATCATCACTGTCTATTAAAAGGATTTTATCCCTATTTGAACTTTTATTTATCATTTATGGCCTTTACAAGGAAACCAGTCACGAAAAACCCATTTTTGACGGGTTAACCGCTATAGAGTCATATAATTGATAGCGTGGTTTTTATTGCGTATACAATATTTAAACTGTTGTTTTTTGGGGTTTAGGGGGGAGAGGTACCTAGGTTAGGTTACATATTTAATATATGCTATACTTACTCCCCTTCCCCCTAATGTGCAAAAATATAGCCCAAATTTGTTTCTAAACTATTATATATTCATCTTATTTAATTTTATTTTATTTCATTAGCATTAACCAAACTTGACTTTTTAGAAAGGCCCATATAGTGCAAGAGTGCCAAAATACCAGCATATTTGCCTGTGGGGGAAAGTATTTGACTACCGTCCCCCTCCTCAAAATTTTAAAACTACATAAAAACGATTTTTTAGTTATTCAAGGGTTAAATGCGGCTGAGCCCATCCCCTGATAAAGTACCGAGTACAGAGCACGTCACTCCTATGATTTGGAAGACACAGGTAATCTCATTCAATACCCCTTCCTCCCTAATTCAATACTCTTAACTCATGAAAAAGCCTGCGCCTCAGGATAATCTATTTCTAGAATACAGGGGCGTCGTTTGGGAGGGGCAAGGGGGCAGTTGCCCCCCAGTAATGTTGAGAAAAAATTATTATATAGCCCATGCTCCTTGAATATCTGAAAGTAGACCCCTCTTGGCGCCCCCCCCCCCCAATGAAAATGTTGTAGATTCGCCCCTGTCTAGAAATGTACTTCCTCAAATGAGTGAATCAATTATGCAGTTAGAGATAACAATGATTACCAATCTGCATAATTATGAAAATGCAATTCAAAACATCAGACCAAAACATGATTTGGCATTTTATAATCTGGATTTTAAGCGATTGTAAAACTGTATCCAAAAGCCATTCGTAAAAGGAATAGAATGTCTTTTGTCTGACAAATAAAACCGGTTTTCGATTATATCTATACAACCATAATAACGAGTTTATGACTATAGATCAATACCGGGGAGATAAAAAGCTGCTACTTTACTGAACAACTAAGTATTGCCATTGAAGAAGTAAAAAGTAATGGGAAATTTAAATCTAAAAGCCATTGGAACCATGAAAGTCACGGAATGGAGCGAACTCTAACCGACTCTTTTATTTAAGAGGGTTATCAGAGCAACAAGTTACTAGCACTAAATATCTCAGAAAAAAACACCTTTTTTCGTATTTCCAGCAAAACAAGTCGAAAAATACAGAACCCCTAGATTTACAAAACAGAATTTAGTATCTTCATCTTTTTTTTTAAATCGCAAGAAAATCCGGTACTTTTGTAAAAAGCGATAAGCGCGCGACAATGGTATTTAAAATCAAATAGGATAAAACCCGGTACTTATACGAGACGCTGTATAAAGATAGGCATTACAGAGGGTTTCTCACTCCAGGAGCTATATTTAATTTTTTTTTTTTTTTGGGGGGGGGGGTTTAGGGAGACTAAAAGGTACCTATGTTGGGTTGATTAGGTTAGGTTACGTATTTAATATATGCTATGTTTTACCCTACCACCCTAATGTGCAAATATATAGCCTAAATTTGTTTCTGAACTATTATATTTTCATCTTATTTTGTTTTATTTCATTAGCACTAACGAAACTTCACTTTTTGTGTGCTTACCGCTTTTTACAAAAGTACCAAAAATCCTTCTCCCCCTGCATTTTCATGAAATTCCACACTCTTTCTGTCTTAAAGCTTCATCTATTACCCCTTAAAAGATAGGAAATATAGCATTCACTTGCACTTTGCCATGTCTGCCATTTCCAACACCCGCATTGAATACAATTTTCTGAAGTTTCACAACCCTGACTCCCTCGTTTATTGCCCACAAGTGTCCCAACTTAGTGGTTTCTGCTGTTACTGAGAGGTTTCGAAGGGGTTTCTTCTAGTGGCGTATATACGTCAAAATCATGGGAGGGGGGGGGGCACACCGGAACCAATTTTCCAAAATCAGGTGAAAATGACATGAAAAATGAGCCATATAGTACTATAAATGTTAGGTACAGATATACTAAAGAAAACTGACCCGTTTATGTGGATGCTTGAATTATGCAGGCTTATCTAAGTTTAGACAAGATTTTTGAAGAAACTAAAATTTCAGCTGGGGGCGGCATACTGTGGCTAAGGGGGGGGGGGCAAACCGAGACCTGGGAAGGGTAGCTACCTCATGCCCCATAGCAAATTACACCCTTGGTTTTTTCTCCTTTATTGTGAAGCAGTCTAACAAGTCTTAGTTTGTTTCATAAATAAATACGGTTCCTTCGTCTCTTTGTTAGGTTCAATTACTGTTACTTCGTATGCTGCAAATTGGCTTTAAGTTTTTTTCTTTTATTTTTGCTCCTTTATGAGAAAGCCAGAGTCCTATTTGTTTCAATATTCTAGTTAAATATTTTTTCACCAAAGAATTCTTCCTAGATAGCAATGGTATTCCAGCCGTTTCTTTTATCCTTTCCGATTTTCGACTCATTTGAAGCTCTATTTTTTTTTAGTTTTTCTTTTTATCCCACCAGCCTTCCTCTTAGAGGCATTACATTTCAAACTTTTCAAACAGATATATAAAAATCAACTTTGATTACCACGTACTCTTAATTCTACTTTAAATTTTATTTACTGAAAATATGGGTTCTTTCGCTTTATATTGGCCTCTCTAAAGAAGTCCTACAAGAGATGCTACAGTCAAACGACAGAGACGCTTTGAAAAAACCCGTTTCTACAAGATGATTCAAGACACCGCCGAGAGAAATACTTTGTTTAGCGTGGTTTTAATTGCATATACGATATTAAACTGTGGTTTTTTGGAGTTTAGATGGGGGAAAAGGTACGTAGGTTAGGTTAGGTTACGTATTTAATATATGCAATGCTTTGCCACCCCCCCCCCCAATGTGCAAACATATATCCTAAATTTGTTTCTAAACTATTATATAGTCATCCTATTTTATTTCATTTCATTAGCATTAACCAAACTTGACTTTTTAGAAAGGCCAATATAATGTGGAAGTACCAAAATATGACATATTAAATCATCAAATATTTGATGCTTACGATTAAGTTTTGGTTAATACGAATTAGGCTTTTTTAGCTTGTGTAAGTCATTTGCTAAAAATGTGTTATATTGATATTAATAATTTCGTATAAGCTTAAATATATTTTATTCATGTATATAGCCCTGGGCTCGCCATTGTACTTTTTTCGTCATTGTACTAAATTCTTAGCTATCGCCTCTACCAGCGAAGGCAACTTGCAAAATTGGAATGGAAAGACGTGCAATATTTACACTGTAATAAGAGATATCGCAAACCAGAATCAGGGGGCAGATAGATCTTAAAAAGTATCTTATTTTAGTATTTTCATGAAAAAAAATCCTCCGCTAGAATTTGAAGAATAAGATTTTTTGAACCTTCATTGAGAATAAATTCGCATAAAATCCTTGCCCTTTTACATTTTTGCGAATTGCTGCCAGTGATCAGAATGCGATACAGCGATTTGCCACAGAGGCAGGTGCACTATAAGCTGAAGATATGAGTGATAATTCCCTTGGATGATTTATAACAGCCTCCAACATAACCAGAATGCTATTTGGGGGGGATTTCCCATCCTAAGTTTTCAGGATAGGGGCTAAAACTTATTCAGTAATTAAGAGTATGTCTGCGTTTTCTTGAAACTAATGTGGCCTTTCTCGAACATATGGCATGGAACATGAAATAGCAAGTGCAAGGCCAGACAAACAGGTTTTGGCATGAAAATGTTGCTAAGCCTGCATATCAACATGCCTTTGTGTCCCTAGGCCCAAACCATAATATTATCCGTGTGTTTTTGTCAGTGATTAAGGTTTAAGTTATCTTTGTTTCTGTGTATTTGATTTTTTTTTTTTTTTTAGTGTACTTTACACCGCTTTTTTTGTATAAAAGTGGGTTATAAATAAATTATTATTATTATTAACAGAAAGCGGCACTAGGAGGCCGGAATAAGTATGTGCTTAAACTGTAAAAACCTTGAATCTGATTGGTTCGAACCTTGAATCTGCTTTATTGGAAGTTTAACATTGCTGAATTCATGGATTTGAACCAAGACTAAGTCCAGCGTCTGAACGTCGTTTACCCCCCCCCTCCTGGCGATTACACCCCTCCGCAGAAAGTATCCCCCGTGGAAAACTCCCCCGGTAAATACTCCTCTGGAAAATACCCCGGTACTCTTCTATTAGCTGGACTCTTTTTATATCTCAAACTCGAGACACGTTGAAAAACCCGTTTTTCAACGGGATGATACAAGACGCCGCTGTAGAGAAATACAATCTATCGCGTGGTTTTAATTGCGTATACGATATTTAAAGTGTTGTTGTTTTTTGGGAGGGGGAGAGGTACCTAGGTTAAATTAGGTTACGTATTTAATATATGCTATGCTTTCCCCCCCCCCCTAATGTGCAAAATATAGCCAAAATTTGTTCCTAAACTATTATATAGTCATCCTATTTTATTTCACTAGCTTTAACCAAACTAGCACTATATAAAAGAAACCAGTTAATAGAAGAGTACCGATAACCCCCCCCCCCCGTAGAAAATAAGGCTTTCAAAATTTGAGAATTGTATTTGAGTTTTTTTTTTTTTTCCGTAGGAGGAAAAAATGTGGTACTTGTGTAATATGCGCCACTCACTGAAGTTTACGCTGTGTGTAAAACTCGAGAACAGACCAGCTTCTTCGTTGCTTTAGTCACAAATTTGGGCTATAGATTTGTATTTTAGGGGGGGGGGGGTAAAGTATAGCGGATCTGCATGCAAGATGTGTTAGGTACAATTATTCTGCATATTATGAAGTAAGAATTATTTTCTGACTTCAAACCACAGTAGACAGAATATAGCAGTATGATCATTCTCTATCTCTCCCATTATAAAAACCCGGACAGGGGTGCGAGTGGAAAGAAACAGGCTAAACAAGCTAAGGCAGAAAGAAGTGGGAGGAGCTTTTTGTTCACGATGACCAGAAATGATCTGCGATAAGCTTACTGGTATATTAAGAAACAGGCTAAACAAGCTAAGGCAGAAAGAAGTGGGAGGAGCTTTTTGTTCACGATGACCAGAAATGATCTGCGATAAGCTTACTGTCTATAAACTGTGCTTCAAACTGTCAAAATACTTTGCCCCCCCCCCCCCCTTATGTGCAAATATATATCCCAAATTATATATTTCCCATATATTTTGTCACTTGTCTTTGTCTTGTCTCGCGCTAAGCTGAAAGAAACTAACGAAGAAACCGCTTTGTTCTCGAGTTTTACACAGCGTAAAATTGAGTGAGTGGCGCATAATACACAAGAACCAAAATTCCTTCCCTATACGAAAAAAAAAACTCAAATGAAATTCTAAAATTTAGGAAGCCTTATTTTTCACGGGGGGGGGGTAGCCTATTTACCGCGAGAAGGTATATTGCACGGGGGGAGTATTTTCCAGGGAGGAGTATTTTCAGCAGGGGGGCAGTGGTATTTTCCGCGGGGGTATTTTACGGGGGGGGGGGGGTGATGACCGAGGGGAAGGGGAGGGTAAACGCCTAGAACCGTCCGCACTAGGAGTTGCACACTTTGCTAGATGGAGAGTTTTCTTCGTGTGGAATATTTTGTTCGTTTTTGCTACGGGTTGAAAAACCCGTTTTTCCAGATCGAAAAACTGAGCTTTTAATAAACGGAAAATTCCTCGTTATACAAATTTATATTCTCTTTAGAAGGGGATTCAAAGGAGTTTTCCTAAGGAATACTTCAAAAACTTATGCTTTCAATCAGACATACAAGACAGAATTCCCATGACGACGTCGCTTAATCGTGTTCGTTTGTTAAAAATGAAAGTCTAAAGAAATGAAAATCAAAAATGAAAGCAATGACCTTTAGTTTCTTTTTTTAGTTTTATTTTTCACTAAACATTAAAGCATTTTCTGCTTTATGTTCGATTTCATTTTTACTAGGGAAAATGCCCTTGCCCTTGCTTGTGCCACCCTTCCTGACCATACAAAATGTGGGAATTAATCAGTTGTTTAGTTTAGATTGAGTTGGGTGAGGGGTATCAGCTTTGACTCATTCTTATTTTTCTACAATATACCCTTGTTGTAGGGCCGTGTCCAGGACTTTTTTTTGGGGGGGGGGGGAGGTTACCAGAAAACTATTTTTCAGAAGGGAGGACACTTAAAGAATTTGGGTGGAGGTTAAGGAGTTTGTCTTTAGCTTCTTTTTTTTTGAAGAAATATTCTTATTACCTACATTTTACGAGTCAGAGAAGTATTTATAGGGGGCGGGGGCATAAAAATCTCGTACCTTCCCTCCCTAGATACCGCCCTGCCTTGTTGCGTTTTAACGAATTCTACCCTGAACTTTGATAATTATTTTAAATATACTGTGCTTCTACAGTTATTGAAATGACGGATAATTATTGAAGATATTTAAATTTGAAATATTTGTAGTCATTAATTACAGCATAGCTAGATTATGCATTCGGACAGAGCAGTTCAGTTCCTTGCCCAATGGTTCTTTCACAATAATACCGTAGAACTTTTCAAACTAGCTTAACTTAAAACTTTACGTTACGTTGTGTAATACAGCTTATACAGGATAGAATTCGTGGAAAACAATTAGTAAATTTAAAAAATAAAATGATTTATTATTGGTTGATTTATACAAAAAGCCTTTCATGCTTGATCAGGGGTTAATTTCCATTTCCATCCCTCGTTTTGAATTTTTAATTAGTTAGTTACTTAAAATTTTTTTAAATGATTGTAACAGTTTTAAATGATGATTATAATGGTTTTATGAATTTTTGCTTTAGTCTAGTGTAAAAGAACTTGTTTAAGTGTGAAAGGTTGTACTTTAAGTTACTTAACCAAATAGAATAGAAAATTACGTTTATAATATGAAAGCCACTTAAAGCGGTGGGTAACATAGGACTAACCCCTGTATTCTTTATTGAAGAATAAAGCTTACCATCTGAAGAGAAAAAGGCTGGGGCTGTGGTTGCACAGGCTGATCTTCTTTCATATTTGTTTCTTCTTTCAAGTCTTTTTCCTCTTCTACTTCTTCGTCGTTAGTGTACTCGTCGAAATCTTTCTTTTCTTCGCCATCTTCCTCTGATAAAAAAAAAAATAAAATAGCATTAAGCCTAATATTAGACATTTGTCAACAGAGCAATCAATGAAAGATCTTAAGCCGAACTGGCCAGCCATGAGAAAAAACCAACAGAGAGAAATAACTCAATGAAAAAAACAAACAACAAACGAGACTGCGGCCACAAAATTGTAAAACAACGCAGATATTTCGCCTGTACCAAAACAAGGCGTCTTCAGCACAAGAGAAACACAAGATAAAAAACAAAAATAAAACTAAAGACAAATAAAACCACCACCAAAATAACATACAATTGGCGCAAACTAATCTAATAGCTGCTTTCCCCTACGTGGATTAGTTAGCGCCAATTGTAGCCTATATTTTTTTGGTGGTGGTTTTATTTGTTTTTAGTTTTATTAAATCAACCAATTAGTAGCTATTTTTTCCAAGATAGTAATAAGGTGTCTGAAACTAAGTCAAGATTAAGATTGTTTGTCCTCTTAAGATCCCCCCCCCCTCTCCCCTAGATTTTTGAAAATGCCGTTTTGATATTGTCATTGAAAAGTCACTTTTTGGTATTTTCACTGAAAGAGTTAAAAAAGCTTTAAATTCCGCCGTGAGAGAAGCTGGATGTCGTTTGTAAGAAATGTTATCTTTTTAGCTTGACTAGATTCAATCAGAGGCACAATGAAACACTCGATTTAAAAAGGGAGACCGAGCATTGCATAAGAATTATAGAGGGATTCATTTAGGAAATAACCTTAGTAAATTATTTTGTAAAGTGTTAGTGGCTAGATTAGATAGTTGGCTTAAAGAATCAAATAAGCTAATAGAAATTCAGGCAGGGTTTCGAGAGGATTACAGTGGGGTAGATCAGATATTTATTTTGTATGTGCTTATTAGGAAGTATATGAGGAAAAGGGATGGTAGGCTATACGCAGCTTTTTTGGACCTGCGAGGTGCGTTAGATGAAGTTTCACGAGATTTGTTAGTAGAAGGACTTATAAAGTTAGGGCTGCCGAGACGTTTTGTAGGATTGGTTGTTAAAATGTATTTGGTTGTTAGAATGGTATTTAAGGTAGGAAAGTCTTACTCTAGGGCAATTGCCAGTAGTTTAGGGGTTAGCAAGGTTGTACAATTTCACCTAGGTTGTTTTCCCTGTATCTTAATGATATAGAAGATTATATGGTAGGGCAGGGAGCCCCAACTCTAAATCTGTCTGCAATGCAGGTGTTCGCTCTGTTATTTGCGGATGATATAGTATTGGTGGCTAAAGATGGGCCTGACCTTCAAAAACTGCTAGGAATGGTGTCCTCATACCTAGATGAGAAGCGTTTGGTCCTAAATGCCACAAAGTCAGTAGTTATGGTAATTCGACAACATGGAAATATAGAGGAAAGGTTTTGTGTAGGAGTAGAAGTGCTTAAACTAGTTGAAGATTTTGTTTATTTAGGATGCAAGTTTACTTCAAATGGTAGGTGGAAAGGGCAAATTAATTATTTAGCTAGTAAAGGTCTTAGGGCTATATGGCTAGTTTTAAAGAGTAGTGTTTTGAAAGTAGGCCTGACAGACCTTAGGCTTCAAAAAAGGATATTCCAGACTAAGCTAGCTTCCGTAATGTCTTTTGCAGCAGAGGTGTGGGGTATGGAGAAGGCTGATAAGGTTGACCGGTTACAGTTGATGTATTTTAAGCGGTTAATGGGGGTTAGTGATAAGTTTAATCATGTAGTATTAAACGGTGATTTAGGTTTGTTATCATTAAGGGTGGGAAGGTTAGTGCGGATAGTAAATTATTGGGAAACTATTATAAATCTGCCTAGTAGGAGGCAAGTAAAGAATGCATATGAGGAGATGCTAGTAGATGGCAGGAAAAGTTCTTGGCCAAACCGGGTTAGAGAGACTATTGATAGATGTGGTTTTAGTGAGTATTGGAATGAGGGGAAGGGGCTAGGTGTGGAAGTGGGGCTAGTTGCAGAAATGGTAAAGGATAGACTAATAGAGCAGGAAATTCAAAGGTGGCAGAATCAGAAATCATCCTCGGCGTCCCTGGGGCTGTATGGGCTGGCAAAGGAGGTTTGGGGGGAGGAAGTTTACTTTAAAGCGGGGATGAGTAGTGAGGATTTAAGATGGGTAATTTTGGTTCGTGGTAATTTTTTGGGTATTGGAGAAAGGAGGAAATACATTGGGAATTATAGGATTAAAAATGGTCCTTACCGGTGTCCTATGTGTGGAGAGGAGGAAGATCTTATCCATTTTATGGGTACATGCCAAGAGTTAAGAAATTTGAGGAGGGAAGTGCTTTCAACAGATTTTGGAGGGGTGGATTGGTTTGAAAAAAATTTAAAAAGTAGAAATTTTGATGATTTTAGAAGGTTGGGTAAATTTGTAAGAGTGGGTATGGCACATAGAGAAACTTTTTTGATGAATTGTGAGTAATTTAATGTGTTTTTTTTTTTTTTTTTTTTTTTTTTGTTATTTTTGCATGGCCCCAAAAGGGTTTTATTGCAATAAATATCTATCTATCTATCTATCTATACGATAGAACAAATACAATAGGACATACAACTCAGCAGTTGTGTAATTTTTTCGAAATTCTGGGGAGGAGGCGAAGTTGGAGCCAATTCTTACAAATCAAGTGAAAATGGCAGTGAAAAATGAGCCATATAGTAGGCTACCTCAAAGACGAAGATATACAGTACAAAAGAAAACTGACCCAGTTTCTCTGGAAGCTTAAATTATGCAGGCTTATCTTAGGTTTGACAATATTTTTGAAGAAACTAAATTTAAGCAGGGGTGGGGGTGGTGGTAAACTAGGGTCTGGTGGGGGGGGGCAGACTGGAGTCCGGGCGCAGTTGCCCCCTGTCCCCTAACAAATGACGCCCCTGCAGGTCATCTTCGGTAATTAATCATGCGTTAGGTGACATTAAAAAATTTTTTATTTTTTAATGCGTTATGTCCCTTTTTCGTCGCGTACAGAAATGTTTAGAAATTGGTGCTTTGGGTATCAAAATTACTTTTTTGTCATATCTTAGAAGCCAAAAAAATATTCCCTTAGGAAATGACTGCTTCCTAATAATATTAAAATAGGTTGTTCCGTAAACATTTGTTTACAAACAAAAATGTTGTTTTGTTTTTCTGCTCTCCTGAGAAATATAGGCTACCCTGTATAAAATGCCTTCAGTTGAACTAACTGACAGCAAGATCAGAGCTTAGGGTACGCTCAATGGCGGCAAGTGAAGGAGATTTAGGGGGGACTATGTTTTTGAAAATCTGGGAGTGGGGGCTATATTGTTGTTTTTTTCAATTCTTTCAGTGAAAATACCAAAAAGTGACTTTACAATGACAATATCAAAACGGTATTTTCAAAAATCTAGGGGAGAGGGGGGGAATCTTAAGAGGACAAACAATCTTAATCTTGACTTAGTTTCAGACACCTTATTACTATCTGGAAAAAATAGCTACTAATTGGTTGATTTACCCCAAATCTGTCTATCCTTGTATCTTTGTATATCTTATTGTATACCTTCGCATAAAATTATTCCGTTTCTTTAAGGGTGGTTTCTTGAAAAAAAACATCTTTAAGGTATCTTAGTATCCCCCTGAAGATATGGTTCAGAATATAATCCCCACCTAGTAATAATGTAATCGCAGATCATATTTTCAGCAAAATAACTTCTGTTGCTAAGATACTTTAAAGATATTTTTCAAGAAACCACCCTTAAAGGAACAAAATAATTTAATAACGGAACCATATCAGGAAAGAGAGGTTAGAGGCCCATCTTTGTATCTTGTTGTATCTTTGTATCTTAGACGTCTAGAAGATTATATGTCTATGAAGGTCAGAGGTCTATCTTTGTAACTTGTTGTATCTTCTTATATAGATAGATAGATAGATAGATAGATTTATTTTCCAATATCAGTAAAATTATTACATAACAATCTACAAATCCCCACAAAGGCTCCATGGCCTGTAGGAGGGGGTTTATGAAAAGATCAAATAAACATTACACATTTTCAGATTCAGTTTCTTAACACATATGTTTTAGTATAGTTAACTATGCATCGAATGTAATCAAAATAGGCCTAATTGTGCTGAAATTTGATATGCAATTACATTTTAATTAGATAGAAACTACATTCTTAACCATGTGTTCAACGAAACAAGTATTCATGTGGAGATAAAAATATAATTATTGAAGTGATATCTGAAATATCATAACGGGTCCTGTAGTGGGGAGGGGAGGTTAGGAGGACAGTCGAAAACTCTCTTAATGTCTCTAATGATGCTGTACAAAGAAGATCAAATCCAAGGGATGAAATATCATAACGGGTCCTGTAGTGGGGAGGAAAGGTTTGGAGGACAGTCGAAAATTATCTTAATGTCTCTAATGATGCTGTACAAAGAAGATCAAATCCAAGGGATGGTTTTAGGCCGAGGGTAGAGGCAGCCAAGCTGCCGTGCCAACGGTTGGTGGACCATAGCGTGGTAGAAAAAAAAGACTTCAAATTAAAAACAAATTGTCTGACTAATCTGGGATTTATTGCCTGAGATTTTTAACCTCTAAGGTTACCCAAAGGTAAGGTAAGCTTACCAGGACAGTGAGCTGAAATTCGAAAGTGCTTAAATTTGCTTGAAATTCTAGAGACAGGTGCCTATACCCAAATAAGCTTTCCGTAAGAATTTTTAACCTGCTGAACTTCACTCTCCAGGGACTAGTTAAGCTTCAAATTAACAGTTCTGAGAATCTCCTACGTTTCGAAATTTAAAGCTTGGTAGTATCTCAACCAAAAAAAAAAAAAAAAAAAAAAAAAAAAAAAAAAACCAGCGGTATGCGGGGAGGTCTACTTAACTGTAGATGCGTTATTATCAAATTCGAAGTGGATTCTAGTTTAGAAGTCAAACGGGGCTCAGAAGGGTTTTGGCAATTTAAATATCAGCCCTTCCATCCGTTTGCCCCCATATTCTTCCCCATAAGTTTCAAGCGGATAAGAGTGGTACAAATCAACTAAGAACCGTATGTCTCTGTAAATCATCATTCTCATATCCCATTGACCCAAGGTCCTTATCACGTAAGTTTTGAGCAGATTCGACGATAAAAAGCTTAGAAGTTGGGGGACGGAGTAGAGTTCTAGGAAAGGCATGCCGACTTTGTCTCTCCAGTCCCACAACCTGAAAACCCTTGCATGATTCTGATTCATAGAAGATGGCAACCAGCATATCTTTCATCTAAAACTTATAAAGTTATGTTTTTCTTCTTTTTTTTTGTTTCCTTTAAGCGATTTTACTCACAAGTGTCGTCAGTTTTCTTTGTTCATTTGACAGGAGAAGACAACACTGGACGAAGTGAGGAGTTTATGACAAAGAACACAGCCAGCTTCGGAAGAAAAGGTTTAGTAAAGAAGCAATGGCGTAGCTAGGGGACAAGGGGGGATGGATCTTGCCGGGCACAGCATATGAGGGGGCACCAAATTGAGTTTATGTTTTACAATATCCAGATCGAATTACATTGTGGTAATGCTGGTTGAGGGGAGGGGGCCAAAACGGTCATTGTCCCCGGGCTCTGAAAACTTTAGCTACGCCCCTGTATAGAGATAGGTTTTACCTCCTTCGTCGAACACTAATTCTGTTTTGGAGAACGGCCATCATTAGGGACTTTTGCTTCTAATTCAACTTTTGCCGTATCTTAAAGCACTTCGGTCCAATTTGACTTCAAATACGAATACCAAAAAATTGCAGAATTTTTCCAATGCAAATGAAGAAACATAAGAACCGAACGATTAATATCCACTTTCTTAAGGGGGGAGGAGTTAAGAGGATACGGTGATTGATTTCTCCGATTGAAAGGTTGTTTTACCAGGAGGGATCGGAATTTCTGTAAGAATTAATTCTACAATAGATTACCAAGGCTTCGATTAAGAATTTTATTATCCCCACTCGTTTTCTCAAAAACACGGGCGGGGACCTTCCAACTGATAGAGTAGACAAGGCCGTACCCAGAGGGGGGGGGAAGTTAGGGGGGTTTGAACTCCACCCAAAATGTTTGTCTGACTCGTCAAAACGTAACAAAAATGGATATAAACAAGTTATATATGCATTTTTTGTGTGTACCCCCCCCCCCCCCGAAATTTTTTTTCAAGTAAAACCCCCTCCGAAAAAAATCCTCGGTACGGCCATGAGAGTAGACAAATGTTTATTAACAAATGTTGATTCTTAAAGTTGTATTTCAACAATTAGTTTTGTTCTAAGTAAAATCTAAGGATTTTAAATCCTAATAATGATTTTGTCTTATTTTTTCGGAGCCAAACTAGCTCCCGAATAAGAGCCGTAATAGCAGCCAAATTGCTAAGGCTATCTGTAAAAACTTAGCATTACACCTGTTGTTTACAATCTTCCAAAATGACAAAGATTATTTTTTTGGGGGGTGGGGGGTGGTGTGGGGGTGGGGTTGTTTGGGGGATGGGAAAGGCAATGTCAGATAACTGCACCCTATGCTTACCATTAGGGTCCCCCCAGTCAAGATAGTTCAAGGAAAGGGTAAGTAAATAAGGTGGATTTACCTTGATCACCAAACACTACATCTGGTTTGGGAGATCCATCATCATCTAGCTCTTTTATTTCTGATTCCACTTTTGCCGAATCTTGGACCAGTTCCTGAGGTACATTTTGAGGAGGCACGAATTGTGGTTGAGTTGGCTGACTTACAGATTGGTCTTGGTTAGCTGCCTGAAGAGATGGTTGAATAATTTTAATCATTGATTGAGCTGCATTATTTTGAGGTGGCGAGGCGGATTTATGAGGAAAGGCGATCACCTGGTGTTGTTGAGGCAAGGTGAAGATCGGCTGCACAACTAAACCTAAAAAATATATATAATTTAAATGGTACTCTAAGCGTCTTCCTAATGGTATTAATAAGCATAAGTCTTGGGAGGGGGGGGGGGGTATTGTAACGGAAGATTTTTCAAGGTGGTTAAAAAACATGTTTATGCACCTGAATTTTAAAATGATCTTGGGGGTTCTTTAAACCAGTCGTAGAGGTCAGGCCCTCAATCCGTGACTATCCACTAAAATCTTGAGAATTGTACGATTCTTCCCCGAATATTCTAAATTTGCCAAATAATTTACCAGTTTTTCGACTTTTATTTTGTTCATGTCCATCAAGAAATGCCCTCATCCCAAAAAGACACCATACATACCTGCCTTGGGCGTAAAATCATAACTTTAGGCAAGTAGATTAGAAATTGCTCTTGGGAGAGGGCGGAGAGGATATGATGTTCTGCGGAAATGTCTTTTTCAAGAAATATTTCAAGTGGTTTCCTTCGGAGGGAGATTCTTTTGCTTAGAAATATACCTATATCACCTCGATATGGTAATGAAAAGTTCTATCTATTCCCAAGGGTAAATCTAGGATATTGAGACAGAGTCGAGGGGGGGGGGTACAAGTATGAAGCATTTTATAAGCAGAAACTCCAAGCGCTTATCTATATTTTTAATTTTGTTGTGGCGAGGACCAGTTGCCTCCCAGGGTCTCTGTATATCAAATATCGAAGCAGAATCCAAACAGTGCCATACAGTGCCATATTTAAATCCAAACGTTTGAATTTATGCACTGAATGAGCACATTAATTTTCGAAGCGTGTAAAAAAACGTGTGACGTCAGCGTGTAAAAAAAAAATATTTCAGAGGCAACGCTACAGCGTTGCCTATAGTAAAGGCCATAAGGCTTCAATGTTTTCTTTTTATTTTTTACTATTTTTTTCTCAGAGGCACTTAATAATGTACAAGGGATGGTCGTATAATCTGCTCCCTTCCCTAACTGTAACGTCCAAAGCCTAATGCGTCATTGGCGCTTTACTAAAAACAATATGCGTTAACAGTCTTGGAAATTACTAATACAATTGGACTGAATGTTTGATATGTAATTATATTAATTTCTGAAAGCTTATCAGTTCAAGATTTAATTTCACTGTAATTTTTATTTTTATCAATGTTGTAATAAATACAAAAGAAAATCATATGCAATATAATTCGTTTTCAGTAAATTGCCAATGACGCAGTGGGCTTTAGACTTTTACAGTTAGGGAAGAGGGTTGTTGGTAGTACTCTGTGGTTATCTGTAGAATTCTTGTTGGTAGTTTTTGTTTTGTTTTAAGCTTGATTTACACATTGAATGTAAGTTTTACTTGTTTTAAAATTTATTTATTCATTTATATTAGTACCTGTTGTATGTTTGTTTGCTATGATAGTTTATGTAATTTGTACGTTTCATGGGTGTAAGAAAGGGAGTGTTTGTTTGACCCACCCCCCAAATTTTTGTCTGACTCGTAAAAACCTAACAAAAAATGGATATAAACAAATTTTGTATGCGTTTTGGTAGTTTTTTCTGTGTAAAACCTCCCACGAAAATTTTTTTTGCGTAAAACCCCCTCCGAAAAAAATCCTGGGTACGGCCTTGGTGTCAAATCACATTTATGGTGTTTGTTTTCTTGAAATTGGAAATAGGATAGTGGGTTTATTATATTATATTATTGCAAGAATATAATAAGAGTATCAGGTAGTAATCCAAGAAGATTAATGCTAAAGCTAATTGATGATTTTTGGTGATTATTGATAATTAAAGATTTCAAAAGGCACGATAGAGCTTGCTGGAGATGTGAGGTTTGTCAACTGCCGATATAACTTCAGCCCCCCCCCTCTCCCGTCACAGAATCCGCTGCCCAACCTAGACAAGATGCTGCCTACGCCCATGGTTCGTTTTGAGTTTGAATTGTTATAGGAATTTCTGCTGATCTCAAGTTTAATATTTCAGTACTTGGGCACTATATTGACCTTTACAAGGAAACTAGTCACGATAAAATCGTTTTTGACGGGTTAACCGCTATAGAGTAATATAATGATAGCGTGGTTTTTATTGCGTATACGATATTTAAACTGTTATTTTTGGGGGTTTAGGGGGTAAAAAGGTGCCTAGGTTAGGTTACGTATTTAATATATGCTATGCTTTACCCCCCCCCCCCTAATGTGCCAATATATAGCCCAAGTATTTTTCTAAACTATTATATATTCATCCTATTTTATTTCATTTGCATTAACCAAACTTGACTTTTTAGAAAGGCCCATATAATGCACAAGTACCAATATTTCTTTAAAAAACAACTTTTTCAGAATTTTTTAATAAGGGTACACCTAAATGACCCCTCTCACACTTAACGAATCATATTAAAAGTAAAAAGTTTGAGCAAAGAGCAGGAGGGCAATTAGGGGTAGTGGTAGCCCATAATATTTTGGACAAACTCAGTTCATTTTAAGTTTTAGTTTAATTCAAGTCAAATTTAGACGCTTAGATCTACATACTGATAAGAAGGAAAACTATTTGAAGATGCTTTATAATTAATGCATTCTCTTCAGTGGGTTTGCCATCACCATTAAACTGAAAGCTACCCGAAGCTAGACTATTTTAGTTTTTTTTCATCCTCCGTGTTCTTTTGTTCTCAGAGGATGCCGAACGAACGGATAATTGGTTTTTGGATGGGCGATTTGAAGGAAGGGAACTACTTTTGTGATGATAAGCAAGCAAGCGGACAAGC
Organism: Artemia sp. Qi Xiang Cuo; assembly: GCF_049724085.1. Taxonomy (NCBI): domain Eukaryota; kingdom Metazoa; phylum Arthropoda; class Branchiopoda; order Anostraca; family Artemiidae; genus Artemia; species Artemia sp. Qi Xiang Cuo. Next base: position 4,961,948 of record NC_142801.1, read on the forward strand.
GCAAAACAGACAAAGTCGGTGTTTGATGACGGCATTTAATATATATTTCATGACTGATGATTCAAATGACTATTATTATCTTTGTCTTTTTGATTACTCCTTATGTAATATACAGGGGCTACCCTATCATCACTTTGGATCGCTAGTCCTGAATTTGACATAAGGCAAAAATAAAAGGAACCTATGTAGTATAGCCACCACACTCAAGAGGTAAACTTGGGTTAATCCTAATGAAATATACCTTAATGTAAAATATAACACTTTAGTAACAAAATTATGGAAATTACAACAGAGAATTATGGAAATCAGGCCACCTACAACGCATTATATTAAATGGTATTTAAATTGTTTCTAGCCTAATCAAAATACTAACTCAATATATAAACATTTAATCAAAATATACCTATATTGTAGTTTATCTCTCGCAGTCTAAGCTGATTATCACCGAGTACATATTGAAATACAGAAAGAAACCTGTTCTACTCAGACGCAAAAACCGTGAGTGTGGTGGCTATATTACATAAGTACCAAAAAAATTATTTTTAGACTTGTGTGATACACACTAGGTACAGGAAGGGAACATCCTTCCAAATTTTGGTCTAACGAATCCCTGGGCCAGAAAAAATTTGACAAATTTGTGTCTACAATTTCTGGATTTCGAACCCTCTCCCTCAAAGCAAAAATACTGATACATCTTCTAAATTTTAGCTGGACGTACTCATACGGCAATATTTCAAGTTTAAGGGTGACGACAGCAGGTGAAATACCGTCATTTCTTGTAATTTTGTTTGTACCGCCATTTTTTTTAATATTTATCTTCCAGCAACTAAGAGAATATTTTTTGGGATAAATTCTCGATGACAATCATATATCGAACAAACACTACCAACGAAACCGCGTCTCCCAAAATTGACAGATTGATTTCTACCAATTTAATTTTTTTAAGTTTTCCAATCAGCCCCCCCCCCCCCCACCAAGAAAACATTGTTGTATATTTTCAAATGTTTTAACTGTATGAACTCAAATGCCAAATTTCTTTATGCAGGTTTCACGGCGCAATCAGCTGGTAATACACCGCTAGTCCTGACAATTATCTGTTTTTGATTTTAACCATTTCTTATACGTTATCTTGCAGCAACTAAGAGAAGGTTCTTCTGGGATACCTTCTGCTGAGAATTTATTCCAAATGATGACAGCGCGCCCAACAAAAGGCCCATTCTTTTGCACTAAGATCTTACATCTAAGATCTCACATCTTTCTGAAAAGATTTCCGTTCTTTCAACTCATCTTTTTTCTAAGGTCTTACAGCTGACTGATGTTTAGCAAAAAGTGTGAAAGACGCCATCTTTCTGCCATATAGAACAATGATGAGAGAACTTTGATGATATGCTCATCATTGTTCTTAGACCGCTGATCAGAGCAGAATAATGAAAGACGTTTGCAAAAGAACACCATAAGATTTAAGATCTTAGTGCTAAGATTTAACTTTTAAGCGTTCTTTTTCAAAGGATGTAAAATCTTAGCACAAACATGAGTAAAGGAACAGCCCTAAAGCTTTCTGAGGTTCTCCTGGATGGAAACTACCTACTGTTGGTAGCAGGGTTACCACCTGAGGAAAAATATTCACCAGATTTTAGTGATTTTTTCGTTGATTTAGTGATTTTCTTCAATAGTCTAGTGATGTATGTGCTAATTTAGTGATTTTTTTTTGTTTAGGTAATTGAAAGAATCACTAGAAATAGTGATAAATCACTAGGGGTAACAGTAGTATGTACATATGGAATTTGCTCACAGGTATAGCAATTCCCATGTTATTTGCTCACAGGTATAGGACCATGCTATTTGCGTACGGCCATAGGACCATGCTATTTGCTCGGGTATATAGCAATTTCTACATTATTCTATAGAAGCTCTACACCTTTTCAAAGAGATTCAGAGCGCCCTCATATGGCCTTATACTTTGCTCGGAGGTATAGCAATTTCTACGTTATTCTATAGAAGCTCTACACCTTTTCAAAGAGATTCAGAGCTCCCTCACATGGCCTTATACTTTGGGTAGACTATGTTCCATCTTTTGCTACTTGGGAATTGCATAATATGTTATGAAGGACAAGCTTTTCTGACATAATTTACATAGACTAGATTTCTACTTCATGATCTATATTGTATACATGTCTTTTAGAGCAAATCCATGTCAGAAAACCGGTGCGTCTTGTTTAGATGCCAATATATTCAATTATTTTTTTTTGTATATATTCAAGTTCCAGATTATAATTTTCTACAGTTTGAATAGTTCATTAAATCTATCAGTATCAATATTTTCGCGATCAATTACATATATATGGAATATTATAAGTGAATTCTGGTGAGTATAATTTCCTCATTATTATAATAAAAAGAAATCTATTTTTTTGTCTCTTTATTAAGTTAAGGAAGAATTTCTTTCCTTAATTACGCTTTTTTTTCACCTTGCTGTTACCTCTTTTAAAAAGCTTCCTTCTTTTGAATGTTAATTAAACACTCCACGTGTTTCAATTTTCGGAAATATTCAAAAAAGAGAGGCAGGTTCACTTTGATTTTGGCTCATTGTATATGAAAAATATAAATATAATTTGCATATTAATTTTGGCAGACATGAAAGGTTGCCCCCCTCTTAAATATCATGCTCTTTACACTTAAGTTCGAATTTTGTTTGAATCACAAAGGTCGGGTTAATTAGAATAGATATCTCTTTTGAAAATGCTAAAAAAAAAAATAAGCGTATAGGGTGAGATATAGGCTAGAGGGCGAACCCTTTATATACCTAATAATTTTTTAGTTTATGCTATGTCCAGGAGTCTTTTTCTTCCTTTTTCTGTGATTTTACTTATTTCGTAATTTAGGTATATAAGTTTTAAAATCTTTCCATATAAGTGTCAACTTTTCGTGTTTGATACCATGGAATTGAAAGCCTAATGCCATCCATTAATATTCGTAATTATTAAGAATTGAGCAAGCTAATCAAATATATACTTGTCAACTTTTCTTTTTTCATACCATTGAATCGAAAGCCTATTTCCATCCATTAATATTAGGAATTAGTAATAATTGAGCTAGGTCATTAAATAGCATAATTTTTTCAACTTTTGGGGGTCTGATATTAAAGGGGCAGTACCCTCCCGTAAGATAAATAGTTTGAAAACTGAAACCGATTTTTATTTTAGAAGGCTATTGATCAGCCATCGCAACAAAACGTGCAAAATTGAATGAAGCCCACGACAACGCTGAGACAGGAGTAATCAAGCCAAGTGTCAGCTCTGCAAAAACCACGTTGCAACCGGGCAGGAAATTCCAGAGGGAATGAATGCTTTCATATAATGCTTCAGCCTCATATGGTCAAGATGGGGGGGGGGGCGCTCTTCTTCATGCTTTACCAGGGACTTCAGTTGTGCAAGTGCAGTCAGAATTTGTAAAGGTATATAATTTTTTTCTTTCCGCATTTTCAAAAATAAGGCAAATTTTATCAAGCGCGTAACTTTCGATGATTAAAATTAAACTTAAGTTTGTTTCTAAACTATTCTATAATAATACTATTTCATTTTCTTTCATTACCATTAACCAAATTAATAGTATATAAAAGAGTGGTTATAAAACAGAAGTAGCAAATAGCTTATCATACTTTTCTATAAAACCTTACCTGTAATTTCTCTTTTAAGCAAGATGTTTTCTAATGCAAAAATCCGATATTTCATTAAACAAACTCTATATATAAACAAAAAAAAACTACTATTTCACTGTTGACAATTGAACAACCGTTCTTAAACTGGGATATGTTTTTGCACTTAGCTTTGTGCGTATCTAATTCTTATCAAAATAATCTATCAGGAAGGTTGAATATTAATCCGACAGGTATAATTTGAACGTTAATCGCTCGTTATAAAGTGGGTTTCAAATAACTGGATGTGTATCTTAGATAAGATATTAACACAGGAAGAAAGTTCTTAATAATTCCAAATGTGACAACGCAGTGTTATCAAAAACATTATTTTGGCAAAACTGATTTGGACATTTCAGCAAAACAGTTAGAGACATTTTAAAAGATGATTTTAGAATATATTTTCGAAAAGGATTTGAGGCTGAAACTCTAGGGTCGTTATAATACACAAGTTCTATTTGAACAGCGTTGTGAAGTCCTCTACCCCAACTCGAAAGGGCTCCGATCCTCCTATTCCAACCCCGAAGGAAGCTCCCGGGTGTGTGAGTGTGTGTGTGTGTGTGTGTGTGTGCGTGTGTGTGTGTGCATGCGTGTGCGCGTGTGTATGTGTGTTATTAAAAAAATTTGTAATTTATTATTCATTGTTTTGTAAATAATGCTATAAGAAAAAATTTGTAATTTATTATGCATTTGTTTGATAAATTCGAATCAAATTAATAAAAAAAAATTATTTGATAAAAAAAAAGAAAAAAAAAGAAAAGTGTGTTATAATTGTGATAAAACTTTCGTCAAAGAAAAAAAACTTAATCCATTCATTTTCTATTTTAAGGGAGAAGCTGTGAAAACTTCTGCCTTCCCTGGCCCGGGATTTCAAAGTATCATGGGTAATTGTCCCCTCTCGCCGAATGATGATGTTAGTGAAGGTATGTTATTTGATATCCCCCTGGATTTTCAATTTACAGCTGAAGAAATGGACAGTCTTATGCAAATTGTTGGACCTAATTTTCCCGGGGACACTTTTGATGACAACTTTATTACTAATGAACTGGATTCTATGCAAATAGGAGCAGAACAAGAAAATAGTGTCACGTTCTCAGAGCTGTATGCATTTTATGATTTAGAATCGTCTCTAAGTCACATACAAATAGTTAGCGTAGATTTTGAGCTTCTCGAGTAAACCGCTGTTGACGGGGGTATTTTTTTAACTGACCCCGTAAATGTTCTCCATAGCTAAATCGACAGAATTTAAGTACAAATTAATATTCAGATTCAGAAATGGGGGGGGGGGGGGTCAAGGGGGAGTTAAAGCATCAGTGAATCAAAAAGTTTATTTACAAAAGGGGACATCTGGGGATATTTTTTATTTTAATGTTTCAAATGGCAACCAGACTTTTTACCATGGTCTAAACGAATTTGAGGATAAATTTTTTAATTGGGTGAATAAACTAATTTCAATTTTGGACACATTTAATGAGAGGGGAAGTGGGTCCACCATTTTATACATTGAACACATGGATCTGAATCTCAGTAGATTAAAAAAAAACTTTATTTTAAGGGGGGCAGGGGCTGCTCGACGAATAAAATGCCACCCAGATTTTTCGGCTACGGGAGGGGTTCAAAGTTTCAATTTTGAAACGGGGTTGCAATGCTTTAAATATGCATTTTTAGCAGCAGTCCATAAAACATTAAACAAAGAATCGTCAATGAAAAATCTTGACAGCCTTGCACGTAACGGTGGAAAACATTTCCCTAACGTAAATTTTGACTGTTTAGAGGGGAAGTATCTGGTATCCTTGAAAGAAATAACCATATTTGACAAAGCAAATGAAAATCTTGGGTTGGGGGTGGTTGTTCTCCAGTATGACACGGAATTTGTAGATGGGGGGAAAAAAACAAATAAAAAAGGGGTTTTGTATTCAGTGAGGACACCGATGGTGGAAAATGTAAAAAATTGGGTTTGGGTTATTTACGAGCCTCCCAAAGATGTAAATTCCTATGGTCATTTTTTCCCCGTTACAGCAATAAGTCGACTCCTATCCCGAGGCACGAAGAAAGGAGAATGTCTCTATTGCCCCATGTGCCTTTCCTCATTTAGATCTGAGCGAACATTCTCAGATCACATGGGGCATTGCAAAATTCATGGCAATCAAAGAATAGAAATGCCGGCAGAAGGCAAAGATACTTTACAATTTAAAAATTTCCAAAATTCCCAGCTTAAAGTTGATAAAGTGGCTTTGGACTGTGAATCAAGACTGTTTGAGATATCAGACCCATCAAGGCCAAATATAGTCAAAGAACACAAACTAGTTGCGTGTTCCTATGCGAATGGTCGTCGTGATTCCAACAATAAAATGCAGTTGTAAGAGTTTTTTTTTGCTCTGGATGAGGAGGTTAGTTTGGAAAAGCTATTGGTACCTTTAACAAAAACAGGATATGCTATAATTTCAAGATTACGTCACACCAACTACCCAATGAACTTATCAGATAAAGAGGTGCTGGCATTAGAAAAGGGGACAATTTGCTGGGTTTGTAGGGGTACTCTTGCCCCAAAAGACGCGGTCCAGGATCACGACCACCTTATTGATCCCAATTCAACGGGAAAAAGTAACTTTCGGCGGTGGGCTCACAATTCATGTAATTTAAAAATTAAACAGCAACTTTTTCTTCCGAGTTGTATACATAATACTAACTGCGATCTAAAGTATGTGCTACCAGCAGCGGCACATCTTCAAAGAAATGTAACCGTCGTTAATGAATAGTCGATACATAGATTCACCTAAGAAATCATTACTAAGTAATCGGAAAAGGTACTGGTGTCGGAATTTATGTGGAAATTTGTTGAAGCCGACATTTAGTACAGGAATAAAATTCGCTTTTTAGATTCCTAGAGTTTTTTTCCCCACATCATTCAGCGAATTAATTCAGGTACAGAAAAACGATGACGGCTGCAATGCTTTCCCCCTTCTCAAGCAACAATTTCCAAATGATTTATATGATTTGTTGACGGTCAAGGGCATATATCCTTATGAATTTTTATTATTCCATGTCGAGATTTGCCGAGGAAACAATTCCTCCGATTGAATCATATTACGATAGTCTTCATGGTCGTAGTTGCACCCCCGATGAAGACAGTTTATCTAAAAACGTGTGGGCAGAGGGAGGGTGTAAAAATGGGTTTGATTATTGCAAGGTGTATTTGTCGAGTGATGTGTTAACTGTTGGATATTACATGTAAAAATACGAACAAAATCTATGAGTAATTTAATTTTGATTTGGGCTATTATTTTTCATTTTCTCATCTAGTGATGGACCTTATCCTAAAAATTATCGGGGACAAAATTCGGCTAATCACAGACATTGATCAGTATCTGTTCATCGAAGGATCAATGATGGATAGTTTTTTTTTGAACGGGGATCGTATGTTGGAAACTGATCCAACAGGAGAAAAAACGGGGACAAAATTGGATGCAGTTTTCCTTGATATGAATTCTCTCTACCCCTCAGCCATGTCCCATTATGCACTACCTTGCAGTGACAATAAATGGCTCAATGACCTTCAAGCTCCCCATTTCCCCAACATTGACGACGACAGTGTTGAGGAGAATGGGCCGGTTGGATGGTTTTTTGAAATTGATGGGGAGATACCAGTCGAGCTTCACGATTCCGTAAAGGATTTTGTTTTCCCGTGCATCAATAGACCTGTGACTAGGGAATCTTTGAGCCCTCGCAATAGGCGTTTAGTCGAGGTGGAGAGATTGCATTGGACACCTTCAAAACAAAAACTTATTGCTGATCTTTTGCCAAAAAAAAAACAGGATGGTACATAATGTGGCTTTAAAATTGAGTTTCAACAACAGTTTCCACGCCAAAAACGCTCATCGGGCACTCCAGTTAATTCAAAAAACCTATTTAAAAATGTTTGTTGACAGTTTTGTCAACAAACGTTCTGCAGCGCAGACGAAAGCCGAAAAAGAAATTTATAAACTCATTTTGAATTCGGCTTTCGGCAAAATGTGTGAGAGTGTTCGCCAATAGGAATCGTTGTGACGTTGTGACCGATCCCAAACAATGTTCTCGAATTATTGCAGATCCAAATTACACTTCCTTTCCAATCAATGGCCCGGACATGGTACTATTGAATAGAAAAAAAACACACATTGTCTTGAATAAAAATATTGCTGCAGGCAGTGCCATCCTGGAGATCTCTAAAAAGCTCATGTTGGAATTCTACTACAATGTGGCTAGGGTACAGTGGCCGGAAAAGGGGCAAGTAGAGGTCTGTTACGGGGACACGGATTCTCTACTGTTAAAAGTAAAAACCCCAAATCTAATTGATGGTTTGGCGCACGGTGAAATTATCAGCTCACGGATGGACTACACCAATTGGAGTGGTTTTTACCCAGAGCTAGTGAAACATCGGGCACCAAATCAGCTTTTATTTTTTAAATCAGAAATGGTAAGTGACATGATTTCTAGTGGTATGTTTGTGAGTCCGAAGGTGTACTTTATGCAGACCAAGACGAAGAAATCAAGAACCTGTGCAAATGAGTGCCCACGCGCTGTGTGGCTAAGAATTTTGACATGGATATTTTTAGGAATCGTATGGTACAAATTACTGTTCCACGAACCAAATTGCTGGCAATTCGTTCTCAAAACCACAGGAGCTTTACTGTAAATATAGAAAAAATTTCCATGAGTTTCATTTCTGACAAGGTCTATGTTTGTCTTAAGACGGTGTGACCACCCTCCCCCTCGGTCTCTATTTAACTTCAGACCGGGCCGAGTGTGTTGTCCATAGGGAAAGTCTCGGTTTAAATAAAGTCCCTTAAATTATTTCCTAAAACCTTTGGGGGGGGGGGGCCTCGCAGCCTTTGGGGGGGGGGGGCTCGCGGCCCGGGGGGGGATGCCGGCCGCCAGCGGGGGGCGCACCGCCACTATCAAAGTTATCTTTTTTTTTTACTTAGAGCAGATTTTTTTGTAAATGTTTCATTCAAAAAAAAAGTTATATTTTTTCAAGTGCTTTAATCTAATGTTGGATTTTTTTTCTATAAACAAAAAAAAAGTTTATTTATTTAAGTGTTTTTTCTCTGTGTGCCTATATAAATGTTTTATTTTTTATTATAGCTAAATTTAAAAAGAAGTGTTTTTTTTTATTTTTAATTTGCTTTTTTTTCAATGTATTGTTACTTTTTTATTCATATAATACAATGAAATATTATTATTTGTTAGTCTTCTTCTTCTTCTTATTATGTTTGAAAGGAGTAGTAGGGAAATTACTTATTCATTCTAAAATTGTGGTCTACAGTTAGTTGTTTAGGTGAACTGTTGAATGGACCATCTATCAACTTAAAACACCATTCAGATCGTTTCTGTGTGGGCCCTCAATGTCGGGCAAAACAACACTCTTAACCAAAATAATTAAAAATTGCGATAAAATGTTTGTGGAAAAACTGAAAAAAATCTACTATTGTTACAGTGTGTGGCAAGAGTAATGCGATAAAATAAAAGCAACTGTTGCCACCATGGGTTTGGTGCAGATACAATTCATACAGGGACTTGATGTTTTCAGCATTATTGAACCAAACTCTTGGCTGATCATTGACGATCTGGCTGAATCTATTGAACAATGGTCCCAGCAAATGCTGCAATTGTTCACTGTTCGCTCTCATCATGAACAGATTTCCGTTTCTCTGGTACTACACGACTACGGTCATCAAAGACATGGCATGTAAGCAATTGAATTGAATTGCCCCTACAGTATACACTGCAAAGCAGCCTGTGATTTCCTTTTAGTCATAACACTCATAGAACAGTCCCCCTCGGATGCTCTTAAATTTCAGCATACGGCACAAGAACAGGCAAACAATAAACCCCACAGCTGCATCCAGATGATGATTAACACAAAAACGCACGACGATCTACTTGTAGTCACAGATATTTTCGACAATGAAATTACAGTATATCTCCCCGTGAACACTAAAAAGACCTATTAGTCGCTATCATGACACTGAAGAGACTACATGAAAAAACACATTTGTTTTCAGTTCTAAGCGCTTCAAAACCTTCGCTTAGGAAAGCAATACTCAAACATGGTATTGACAATGATTTCATTAATCTAATATCTGAACTTTGTTTAAATTTGACCGAGGGTAATGTTCAACTGCCATAAGAAGTTAAGCAACAGGCAAAGCAACATCGTTCCATCGTATGTACATCGGCCTCTCAAAAGAAAGGAAATAATTTTAAAACGAAATGACTTCTTCAGGCAGGCGGTAGCTTTTTCACCCTTTTACCGCCAATTATGGCTGGACTTGTAAACAATTTTTTCTGCATTTCGAGATCGTATAAATTCACTCAAATACAACTTGCTCTATCGCCCATAAAAAACTTTGAGAACAATCTCAGTAACTTCTTTGACAATGAAAATATTGAGGATGATAAAACACTGCTCTTACTTCAAGATTCACTTCGCCGATTGGACAAACTCAAGTCCTATCGATCGAAGTCCACTGGTATTGATCACAAAAAATAATCATCTTCTCAAGATTCTGCTGCTGCTGCCGGAACACACTTAAAGAAGGAGGAATTTGATTCAATTTTATTTAAAATTGTAATTCTAATGCCCCAGACATATCGTTAACAAATTAAACGACTCCTAACCTATCTCTTGGAAAGTGGTCAAGATCATATTCAAGTTGAGAGCAATGCGAAAGGGATTATAATTCAGGGCAAGAGCTATAATCTACATGATTTAATCTATGACATGGTTACAAATCGTAAAGGACTATTATCATTTGACGCTCATCTATACAACTTTCTAAATACATTAAATTTCCCCAGAAGTCTTATTAGCAATAGACAAATTCTAAAAAATTAAATGAACATGCATCATCATCATCATCAACATTGAAATCGTTAAAATATGAACATGAAGAAGAAGAAGATTTTAAATCAATTTTGGAATATACTAGCACACCACTGATAGCTAGACAAAAGCGAAAACGTATCAAGTCAACGTCACCATCACCACCACCAACAACCGCCAGTATAAAAAAGGGTAGCGGACGTTACACAACGTGTTTACATTCAAAATGGTTGAAGTTCTGAAAGGTGTTTATGAAGATTTTGGTGGGGTGGGGATTTTAAGTTCCCCCACAACTCTTTACAAGGTCAAAGGTTTTCAAAATAAAAATTTACAAGACAACCTACAAAATTAATGGAGTAACACTATTCACAGAAATTAGATACTTCTCGCTAATCAATATCTAAAAACTAAAGCCTTTTACCAATTGCATATAATGCAAGCAGATCTCCTGACTCTAGACGAGCTTCAAAGACGTCACAATACACCGTACAAGTACATTCTACTTGCAATCAGTGTTTTTAGTCGCTATGCATATGCTATTCCATTGCGATCAAAGAGAGTTGTTGAAGTTGCCCGGGCCATTGAAAGAATTCTCGAACAGGGTTCATATAAAAAAATTCAAACGGATCGCGGTAGTGAATTTGTTAATCACCATGTTGCAAAAGTACTAGATAAATATATTACACTCCTCTATTATAGTCACAGTCCTATAAAAGCTGCATTAGCCGAACGATTGATAAGAACTGTTCGGCTTTTACCTTCAAGATATTTTACACTGAAAAACACATCGACTTTTATTCATTATATAGATAAAATCATGTTGATTTATAAACAATAACCTCATCAATCATTGTCCAACTCTACGCCAACTGAAGTTTATCAATCTGATGATGATACAATTGACACCTTTCTTAAACAGTATTCCAATGAAACGATTATCGAAGAAAAATAAATTCAATGTTGGTGGTACTTTTCGAATTAATAGGACAACTAATGTTTTTGAAAAGGGGAATTACTTGTGGTCCACTGAACTTTTTAAAGTGGCAAAAATCCAAGACACTAAGCCCAAACCTTATCGCCTGCGTGATACCAAAGATGAAGAGATTCTTGGCGGCTTTTATGACTATGAACTGCAAAAAGTTAAAAATGCTAGTGAAATCTATCAAATTGAAAAGATATTAAAGACACGTACTCGCAGGGGTAAGAAACAGTTACTTGTTTGGTGGCTAGGATACAACTCTGATTTTGATTCTTGGATTGGTGTTGAAGATATTGACAATGCCCAATAATTTCTATGTAACTTTCATGTCCAACGTTTCCGATCCTCTCTACAATGACTTGAATACGACAAGTGATTTTTGGACAAAACTCTCCCCCGCCATCAAATTTGACGGTGCGTATGAAGTGGCTCTTGTCGACAGTATTCTCAAAAATACCTATGAGATCCTGAGAAAGGATCGTGTGTATGATATAAAAGTTATACCATTCGATTGGACTATGACTGGGTTGAACTATGTCGACTATGAATGGGTTGAAGCACTTAAACCTAGTGACTATCCACGTACCAAATTGAAATATATTGAATACGATAATATGGCAGATTTGTGTGGTACAATCAATAGAAAAATCTCATATCGTAGGAATGGTACATTCCAATTTAATTATTGATTGGAACATGATAGGATTTACAGTAGCTCTCTTGTTGACACTGAAACCATTATTCTCAATGACAATATAAGATATATTCTTGGATTTAAACAGAATATGATCAATGGCAAAAATGCTGGCCCCGTTTATGGGATGGATCGAGTTATTTTTGTTGATTATCAACCTTGTTTCACCTTGGACTCTTGCATATTTATCAATGCATCCTTTGTGGAAACATCGAGAGTCGGTAATTCAAACGTCCCCCTCCTACGTGTTTTTGAACGAAAAACAACTCATGAACTAGTTCATCACTATAATATAAAGCATCTTCAGTATGTTCCTGTAAACACTTCGTATTTGGAACTCTGCCAGTTAACACTAAGAAGTGAATTGGGTGATCCTCTAGCAATAAGAAACGGGCTTAACAGTTATTACTTGTCATTTTCAACCAATTGTCAACCACGGCACAATCATCTAAAATGAACAATAGAAGAATTCCATTTGTCTGTCCCGATATTGATTGTTATGTTGGTGCTTTGAGTCCACGTCAAATAGGCAATGGATTGGACTACTACAAGGGTCGTACTACAATGTCTGGCTATGGTCTTGGTAGCTGGTTTGCTAGGCTATTTCGTTCTGCACTACCCCTTGCCAGATAATATCTTGTACCTGCTGCATCAAATTTTGCTGCCTCCACACTACAGGACTGGGGGTCGGGCAAGAATTTCAAGGAGAGTGTTAAGGAAAATTTTAGATCTTCAGCAAGAGCCGTTGGTGAGCAACTAAAATCTCGACAAAATGGGGAGGGATTGAAAAGGATGCGTTCGCGTCATTCACTCATCAGTCTCCACCCAGGCAGGAAGCAAAGAACATCAACAAGGACTTTGAGGAAATAAAACAACGAAGGCCAATAAGCAGAAGAAGAAAAAGAAAAAGATTGTTAGATCAAAGAAGGATTTCTTCTCTTAAGACGACTTATCTCCCCCACAAGGAATCATATCCATCAAGGAGTCAGTTCCTCATTGAATCTATTCAATGCTGAAAATGTTGATGTCAGTGTCAAGTATGGCTACTATGAACAAGTCCATCCCCGACAACCCCTCTCGGAGAACCCACACATTCAAATATTTTCTAATGAAGAATATTTTATTGATTTGTCATCAACATTTATTGATTTAAATGTTGTGGTGAAGAAAAAGTCAGATAATACAACTCCAAATGCCGGCGATGGTCTCTCCTATGAAGACAGTATTCTACACAACCTATTCAAGCAAATTAATGTGTTTATTAATGGAATATTGGTGGGCACTAGCAATAATTTATCAAAATATGCAAGCTACATACAATTTATGATGATGACGCCAAAGGCGTACAAGGAGTTGAGAGGACAATCATTGGGCTATGAATATCGATCAGGTGTTGATACTGACGGTGAGCTGACTACTGCAGTGACCAGGGAATGCTATGGGGAAATAGAACTAATTCTTGAACGATTCGAGGTTTCCTAAGTCTTACCCCCCAGTATCCAGATTTATATAAGTCTAGTGCTTGCACTTTCTAATTTCATTTCGAGGGAAACACTCCCAGATTCACCTACGGTGCATGCTCGTCTTACATCGGCACTTCTCCACGTCCGAAACAAGTTATGAGCTCTGTTGCATTGGCAGTGGAAAAGCTAAGAGCCAATGGTAAAAACATTAAACTTCTTGTCCCCCATACAATCACCAATCAACGTCATTGCCACCGGTTCTCGTAGCTATAGCGATTCATCATTTATCAATGGAGAAATCCCATCAAAATTGGCTTTGGCCTTTGTGAAGAGTGGCAGTGCCGTTGGATCCTGGACTGAATCCTCCCATGATTTTAATTTTTTCGCTGTATCTAGCCTTGTGTGCAAAGGAAATGGTATTCCACTGTTCACTCTATCATTTGACAAAAAATCCTATAGAACTCTGTACGAGTTGACCATACAATCCCTAGATCATGACTCCCAACTATTTGAAAATGGAATAACCGATTCAATGTTTTCAAAAAATGATGGAGTTATTGTTTTGGACTTGCCTGGGACACAGGATATGAGTATAGTACGAACAGGGAATGTACGTTTAGAGTGTACATTTGCCGATGCTCTGACTGAGAGTATCACGCTAATATCACTGAGTCAATTTGAAACCTATTGGGAAATCACACCCGACGGCAGTGTTCTACTAGACCTAGCACCATGAACACAAACCAAATAATCTATGTATTTAGTATGGATCCATACATGTCCCAGTACAAGTCCTATTGCATACCATCGGACTTCATTGAAAAAATTCCAAGTGTTAACAATACCCTAATCATTGTCAATAGCAGTCCATCGACTTTGAAGACCGGTCATTGGCTATGCATCGTTCTAACAGAGAAAAATATTGAATTTTTTGATCCTCTTGGACTATCGTATAAATTATACGCTCCATACATCAGAAACTTTATTGAAAGCAGTGGGAAAACCATTATTCAAAATCAACGAAGAGTACAGGATTTAACGACTAAGACATGTGGCTTTCATGCACTACTCTTTTTCATGTTCAGATGTCGTGGTTACACCTACAAGCAGTTTCTCAACATCTACGTTGACTTACTTCGATTGAACGACTTTCTAGTGGAGAAAATACTTACAAGTGTATTTAATATTTATTTTATTACCCTAAGATTACACTGTTCAAAAAATGATTGTGACATTGTTCATTAATAAAAAAAAAATTAATGTGAAACATAAAAAGACTTTTCTACTCTTTAGATTTCATACACTAATAGTTATTTGTAGACAACAACTAGTGCAGGTAGATTATCTGAATTCACAGTGTTCTGATCCTGATGTACTGTAATGTCAGGGTCACATTTTCTACAGTAGAGTGTAACTTCACTCTTGTCATATCTTTTTGTATAGTCAATGATACTATTCTCATTCATTCTATAGAATTCAAATGTTACAATTTGCTTATTTGAAGCAATTTCACAAACAGTGTCCTCAAGTGGCGAATCACACTCCGTCACAGCCAAATAAAACTCAGTGGGCTTATAATCATAACACCCATTGTCTTTACAACGATGACGTAGAAACCATATTCTTTTGTCGTTCCAACTGTTAAATCGTTGACCCGGTTTCTCCTCCCAAAACAATCTAAAACCACAACCATACCAATCTCGTAGCAATAAACTAAAATCACGGTTAGAATTCTTTCCAATCATACCGGGATATGTATTCTCCCACTGATTACATTTATCATAGTGACAATTGGAGCATACGTGACCTCTAGGACGAGAGTCACACACCTCTTCAAGACAGGAATTACAACCTTTAATTTGTACAGCATATCCTCTATGCAATTTACACGGGTTGCATAATCTACACTTTTCATCATACTCATCAATCAGAGTGCAACTCTCACATGATGACCAGCTGCCCAGTGTGTACATACATAACGGACATGTTTGGAATATTTTGTTCTGTGTTACCACTCTCACAGCCACAATTAAACTGAGCTAGCAAAATCACGAATTTACTGAGATAGAGAGAGAGAGGAGTAAATCATCCTTAAGCACCATCTTTCTTATTAAAAAAAGTCCTAAATTTCTAAACTAATGTTTAAAAGCATATCCACAATATTATTGTGCTGTTTTGTAATCAATATATCAATAAATTGTGTAAATACATTTGGACAACGATGTAGAAGCTTCATACAATAGTGTAATGATGGAGAATCAGTTTTCATTATATCGACAAGCATTCCCCGAGAAAATATCTTCCTTTGAATAGATAGCTCTAGAAAATTGTCATCTAGAATCAAACGTTTCTCGAATCTATCCATTTTTTAGAGTCCTAACTCTCTCACAACCAACTTCAGACTAACCAGAATTTTTTCTACTCTAAAAAATATATGCTAGTCTACTATAGAAAGAAAAAAATACCATTGATTTAGAAACAATTTTATTGAATATAATTACAATAATAATATTCACTGATGCATTTTGTTCTCATCAATATATTTTGATAGGACATCTAATGCTGACAGAAGTTTATTTATATGGAGAATATTCACTTTTCCAGCAAAACATAGCTGCTCCTCCTGCTTAAATTTGCTTAATGATATCACGTATCTAGCATACATAGTGTCCCATTCAAGACATAATCTACAACCAGCGGTTATTTCCACAGCCACATTGGGTACTCGTATATCATTGCTGCTGTTGTCAGCTCCATCATTAATCTCCAAAAATGTAAATGCACCACTAATTTTGCCTGCACTAACATCTTCGCAAATAAACTATTCTCTTTGAATTCAAATCTATTTCTAATATGAATTGTCAATAAAACTGTTCATTTTGTTCAAACAACAATCATCCATAAAGTTATACTCGTTCTCTTTGAAAAGGTGAAAAACTTCTATTCAATAATGTAGAAATTCCTATATCTCCGAGCAAAGTATAAGGCCATGTGAGGGCGCTCTGAATCTCTTTGAAAAGGTGTAGAGCTTCTATAGAATAATGTAGAAATTGCTATATACCCGAGCAAATAGCATGGTCCTATGGCCGTACGCAAATAGCATGGTCCTATACCTGTGAGCAAATAACATGGGAATTGCTATACCTGTGAGCAAATTCCATATGTACATACTACTGGTAACAACCCTCTTTGGCAATCCTTACGAGCAGCACCATGCACCCTTAGCTTATGAGATCTTCCTACGAGTATAAGCTACTATTCCTAACACTTTGGGGTGTGGCGAAGAATAGTGTATGCACAACCTTTTGTAGTTCAGGGCCAACAGAAAGATGGAGAAAGAAGGGAATAAGGGCAAGAATTTTTAAAATACATAAACTTTAAAGCATAGAAGCTAGGAGGATAATTTGCAAATGGCTAGACTGTAAGGTTTTGACTCCTAGGCAAAGTGACTATAAAACTTTGATAGTCGCTAAGGCTGCTTCAAACTATACAGTCTTGCAATGGGAGACAGCTAATATCGTCTCCCAATACCCTCCCAAACAAAATCCTAGCCATATTCTTATATAAAGGAAACTCGTTTTGTATTTCGACGATCGAAACGTTTATTAGGACGCCTTACCTATGAAAAAAAAAATATTACAATAATCCCTGGCAGGCACATACGAGGGGATTCTTAAGTCTAGACCAGTGATTCTAAACTGATTTTTGGGCCATGCCCCACCAAGGCATTGCTAGAATCCTAATCCCCCTCGTGATGTTTAGATTTTGTTGTACAAAATTTTACGTGTTTTCCTACTCTGAAATTCGCGATTCTGGACATAGTCTCACATAAAAAAAGCTTAAAAGACCATTCACTTGTTATCTTATTTATTTTTTGGATCGTCTTCTAGGCATATTTTATGATAACGAAAACTATTGTCTGTATAAAACACCTTTTATACAATACATGACGTTATTGCAAAACTATGATGTATCTTTGTTGGTCTTGAAATGCCTAAGAATCTGACGTCATCCACATGGATTTTTTTTAAATTAAGGCTCTAAAGCATAGTTAGCCAAAGGGTGCACGATCCACCCATAACCAACCAAAATATTGCCGCGCCCCACCGGTGAGGCCTGCACTTCATGTTAGGCATCACGGCTTTAGACAATCGACAGAAATGATAAAATCCGATGAAGTACTGGCCCAAAGCCACTGTTCTCCTCTCCTCTTACTTACTTGCCAAGTCACTGTTCCTCTTTTTCTATTCTAGTTTTCTCTGCCAAAAAACATTCTGTCCCTACTGCCAAAAAAAAAACATTCTGTCCCTGCTGCCCCCCTATTGGGATACTATTAACCCTATTAGAAATAAGGCTACCTCATCGGGATAACTGACTGCCGCCCCTGACCTAACTTTCAGCCAAAATGCAATCTTCTATCATGATTGAAAAAACAACTGACGTGATGACATCCAAACAGCTTGTGCCTTCTTTCATGTTTTCAAATGATTCCTTTTAGATAGATGTTGATTTACTAGATAATGTTGACTGTCTTGATAGCAGTATTGCTTCGATCTTCCAAAGTCCCCCCAGAAACTGGAAAGGATTCTACTGAGACGAGGCGAATGTGATAACTGACGAGAATCATTCAGCGATATAAAATCTTTAGGAATAAGCACCATGGATGAAAGCATTCAGGTGATTGTTTGACATGATGTATTTGGCTACGACTTATGCCCACAGAAGCTACTTGGCGAACTTGACGATCTTAAGCAGGGGTCTACAATCATTTTGCACACAGAGGGAGAAGGCACAGTTCGTTGAAAGAATTTCAAGTAACTGCGGATTGCAAAATACACTACGGTCTTGTGCCAGGACAGAACTGTTGGTTCTGTTAAAGCTTCATTTTACTACACTTGTTTTTCTGGAGATACTTCAGTAGCATAGTGCCTCGTCCTTGACAGCCTCAACAACAGATTTGCACTTTAGAGCTATACTTTGGCTATAATGACTTCTTTTTGGTCATTGATTGACTTTCAAGTTTCTGCTGATTGCAAAACACACAAAATTTTTGCATCAGAAAAGAGATGTTGGTTCTCTGTCAAGCAGCATATTGAGGAGCACTTGAAGAGTAGACTCTTCTAAAGCTTCATTTTACTGCACATGTTTTTAAAGATCCTTCGGCAACAAAGTGACTCCTCCTTGGCAGTCTCAACAACAGGTAAACAAGGATGGTATTTGGAATTTAGAGCTTTGCTTTGGCTATAATGATCTCCTTTATCGTACATTTGAAGGTTGGGAAAATTGTTAGAATTTTGCTTTTAACTACTTCAGCAGACATTAAGTGAAGTTGGTTCATAATCTAGACATCTGTGTAGATTCTACCGACATATATATATCTTTTAATCAGGCGTATCTTAGGGTTTAGGGTTGTTATAACTCACTAAATCTTTTTTCCTTTTACAAAGTGGACAGCAAACTACCAAATGAAAGTGTAAGAAAAATGGTTTTTCGATCAAAGTCATTTTTCTAACACTTTGTTCGTTGATTTGCTCTCCAATTTATCTGTAAAATGTCAAATAAAACGGAGATACTTTTGTCACTTATGTATCGACGTACAACTTCCACATAGAATGGGTCTGTTAGACTCGACACAGATTTTTTTTTCCATCGATTTTTTGTACAAGAAGATAAAAACAATAGCCACAAAAAGTGCTCGAAATTTACAGCCTAGCAGCATTCCTTCCATCCTAGTTGGGGCTATCTCTGAGGATTATCTCTGTCTGACGTTGATGAAGAATGTATAGTCCAAAGCATGGTTGATCTCCCATCAGGAATGCAATTTCTCGTTGCAAGCACTGGATGCAATTTCTCGTTGCGAGCAGCTGATGCGATTTCTCGTTGCGAGCACTGGACGCAATTTCTCATTGTGAGCAGCTGATGCAATTTCTCGTTGCGAGCAGCTGATGCGATTTCTCGTTGCGAGCACTGGACGCAATTTCTCATTGTGAGCAGCTGATGCAATTTCTCGTTGCGAGCACTGGAAGCACATGCTATGCAGCAGGACATCTGCGAAAGTTATGATTTTCCAATTTGTGGAGTTTTGAAGCTGTTCGTTTTCATTCCGTTCTCAAGCGAGTGGCGTCAATTCACAGAAATAGAGGGGTGAACGTGTTTTTCAAAATCTAGGGGGGGGGGGGGTAAAATTGTAGTTTTTTTAATTTTTCAATGAAAATACCAAAAATAGACATTTTTAATTAAAATACCCCAAAAAAGATGTTTTCAAAATCTAAGGGGAGGGTGAAAATCCAGATCCTCACTCCAAATTGACGCGGCAAAAATGACAAAAAATGGAAAATGACAAGCGAGAAAATCTGCCCGTAAAAACATTAAAACCGCGATTCAGTGCAAGTTTCAAACAGTTCGTGGTAACCAACTGTAAGTAAGGAGCGACTCGGCTCAATAGTAACCGAAACTAAAAAAAAATTCAATACATCTAAAAAATACATCTTTAGATGTATTTAATATCAATAGATACATCAAAACAATCAGCTCATTATGCTGATTCCAAATATACAAGATTCGTCAATTTTAATGTTACCCATTAAAAGTTACAAGCCATCCCCTAAAATCAATTAAATCTTACTGAAAATCACGCCATCAGATTCAGCGTACCAGAAAATCCTACTGTAGAAGTTACAAGCTCCTATCTGGAATTTTGCTCTTTTTACCAGAACACAGATCACGGATGCGGTTTTTTTTATCCAGGGGTGATTGTATCGAAATAATGGTCCTAGAAGATCGGGAGAGGGTGCATTCAAACGGAAATTAAAGTTCTAGTTCCCTTTTTTAATGAAACAGTTCGTGGTAACGAACTGTAAGTAAGGAGCGACCCGGCTCAATAGCAACCGAAACTCTAAAAACCGGAATTTGATATCCATAGATACATCAATAGAATCAGATTTTTATGCTGATTTCAAATATATAGGTTTCATTAAGTTTATAGGTTAATGGGAAGTATAAAGACGTTTCAGGAGGGATTTTTCTTCTGATTGGGGGGGCTGTCAGAGGAGGGGGTTATGGGGGCGGATCCTTCCATGGAGGATATTTCCTGGGGGGAAGGGACATTTCTATGAAGGGGGCGCCGGATTTTCCAGCATTATTTAAAAACCGGTCAGAAATTAAATTAAAAAAAACTAGTTTTTTCAACTGAAAGTAAGGAGCAACATTAAAACTTAAAGCAAACAGAAATTATTACGTATGTGAGGGGGTTCATCCCCTCGTCAATACCTCGCCCTTTTCGCTAAAGTTTTTTTTTGTACTTTCAAAAAGGGTATCTATTCTAATTAACCGGCCTTTTTGATTCAGGGGGTTTGTGATTCGAACAAAATTCGAACTTTAGCGTAAAGAGCAGGGTATCGACTAGGGGGCAAACTCCCTAATATACGTAATAAAATATACGAATATAGAATTTCGTTACGTAAGTTAATTCGTAAGTTACGTCAGAACAAAATTTTGAGAAAGCCATTTAGCCAAAAAAAAGTAAAATTAATATGCAAATTTCGTTTTAATTATTCATATACGGTGAGCCAAAATCAAAGTTGCATTAATTCAAAAACGTTCATAAATTAAATACAAAAACTAGTTTTTTTTTAACTGAAAGTAAGGAGCAACCTTGAAATTTAAATCGAACAGAAATTATTACGTACATGAAAGGGGCTGTCCCCTCCTCAATAACTCGCACTTTAAGCTATAGCTTGAATCTGTCACTCAGCTTTTTTTTTTAAAACAATAAAAAACTTTAGCGTAAAGAGCGAGGTATTGAGGAGGGACAGCCCCTTTGATATACGGAATAATTTCTGTTCGTTTTAAGTTTTAATGTCACTCCTTACTTTCAGTTAAAAAAAAATCATTTTTTTATTTAATGACCAAAAGGTTGGAGGGAAACTGGGCCCACTCTCATGCCCATTGTTACCCCACAACTATCTGATCAAAATTTTGAAATGGCCATTTTGTTCAGCATAGATGAAATGTCAAATCATTATGTTTTTATTTGTAAAATGACCCCCCAAAGTGTGTGGGAAGAGGCGTATAATTCATAAAGTTTGCCCATTTTTTACATACATCATTTATAACTGGGTATTATACAGACATTTTTCTTTGGAGGGGGGTTGTGCTTGGGATGGATTTCAATAGGTATAATCTTCCTTGAAGAGGGATATTCCTGGGGGGTGAATATTCCAGGGGAAATGTTACACTGGGTGGATCTGATAGAATTCCTATACGAAATTATTTTTAATTGTCTTACATTTCTTTGCCAAATTTTTGATGTGGAGATAATTGGGGGAATTACCCAGGGGCTTTTTTCCGAGTGTTTTGCTTTCCGAGAAACAATATCCGCGGAAGGAGGGGGGGGATTTCTGGACTGATCGAGAAACCGATTAGAGATTAGTCTTATTCAAATGAAAGAATGATAAGGAGAATTTTCAGGCTGAATAGTCCACAAGCAATTTTACAGGGAGGGGGATTCTCAGCAAGGATGGAAAACTCCGGAGAGAATTCTACAGGGGGGGGGGTCCGCTTTACCTTGGATGAAATTTCTACGGATGAGTTTTCCGCGAGGTGGAGGGGTATATTTCATAGAGGATGAGCCAGATTTACCGGCATTATTTGAAAAACAAACAAAAATTATTCCATATATGAAGGGTTCCCCTCCACAATACCTTGCTCTTTAAGAGCGTCAACTGAAACATGGGGGCCGTTTAATTAGAATAGGAAGCTTTTTGAAAAGCGCAAACAGCTTTAGCGTAAAGATAGAGGTATTGAGGAGGGAGCAGCCCTTCATATACGGAATAAATCTTCTAAGATTAATATAAAAAATTTGTTTTATTTTTTAATGTACGGTGAGCAAATTCGAACCTGCATTACTTGAAAAACATTCAGAAACTAAATAAATTTGTTTTTTTTTTCTAAATGAAAGTAAGGAGCGACATTAAAACTTAAAACGAACAGAAATTATTACGTATATAAAAGGGACTGTTCCCTCCTCAATGCCTCGCTGTTTACGCAAAAGGTTTTATCATAGGCAGCGGAATAGTGCTGCCTAAGTAAAGAACGATGTTTGCACATGTATTATTTAATTTTGGTCTTAGAACATGGCACTTCGTATCGAAGGAGTTGTCGTAGAAACTTCGAAAAGGACTCATTCGATTGGAAATTGGAGTGGCTAGTGCCCTTTTTAATAGTCGAAAGTGATTGGAAGGCAACTAACACCCCTTCCACGCCCACCATTTCCCGAAACACATCCAATCAAAATTTTAAGATAGCCATTTTGTTCAGCGTAGTTGATTACCAGATAAAATTATGTTTTTGAGGAGGACACTCCCCCAGAGCTCTTAGGGGAAGGGCTGTAAGTTATGCCCCAGGGGCATATAAGATTTCTATAGAAAGTGTTGTCGTAGAAACTTCAAAAAAGGCTCATTCGACTGGAAATTCAAAGGGCTAGTGCCCATTTAATAGTCGAAAGTGATTGGAGGTCAACTAACCCCCTCTCACGCCCACCGTTTCCCTAAACACCCAATCAAAATTTTGAGATAAGCCATTTTTTTCAACGTAATTTAAAGGTCTGAAAATTAGGTCTTTAAGGATGAATCCCCCCCCCCCCAAAGCCTTCAGGGCAAGGGGTGTAAGTAATGCCCTGGGGGCATATAAGGATTTAATAGAAAGCGTTGTCGTAGAAACTTCAAACGCTCATTCGATTGGAAATTGAAATGGCTAGTGCCCTTTTTAATAGTCGAAAGTGATTGGAAGGCACCTAACACCCCTTCTGCGCCCACCATTTATCCAAACACATCCAATCAAAATTTTGAGATAGCCATTTTGTCCAACGTAGTTGAAAGTTCTGGAAATTAGGTGTTTGAGGACGATCACCCCTTTAGAACCCTCAGGGCAAAGGTTATAAGTTATACCCTGAGGGCATATAAGGTTTTTATTGACATCTTTGTCGTAAAAACTTGAAAAAGGGCGCATTTGATTGGATATTCAAAGGGCTATTGCCCTTTTTAATAATCGAAAGTGATTGGACGGCAACTAACCCACTCTCACGCCCACCTTTTCCCCAAACACATACAATCAAAATTTTTAGATAGCAATTTTGTTCAACGTAGTTGAAAGTTTTGGAAAATAAGATCTTTAGGGAATACACCCCCCACAGCCCTCAGGGCAAGGGTTATAAATTATGCCCTGGGGGCATATAAGGTTTTTATAGAAAGCGTTGTCGTAGAAACTTCAAAAACAGCTCATTCCATGGGAAGTTGAAATAGCTAGTGGCTTTTTAATAGTCGAAAGTAATTGGAGGGCAACTGACCCCCCTCTCACGCCCACCATTTTCCCAAACCCATACAATCAAAATTTTTAAATAAATTGCCATTTTTTCAACGTAGTTGCAAGTCCTGGAGATTATGTCTTTGAGCATGACAACCCATCCACAGCCCTCAGGGCAAGGGTTATAAGTTATGCCCTGGGGGCACATGAGGTTTTTATAGAAAACGTTGTCGTAAAACTTCAAAAAGGGCTCATTCGATTGAAAATTGAAATGGCTAGTGCCCTTTTCTTAGTTGAAAGTAATTGGAGGGCAACTAACCCCCTCTCACGCCCACCATTTCCCCGAACACATCCAATCAAAATTTTGAGACATTCATTTTGTTCAACGTAGTTAAAAGTTCTGGAAATTAGATCTTTTAGGAAGACAACCCAATCAGAGCCCTCAGGGCAAGGGTTGTAAGTTATACCCTGGGGGCATATAAGGCTTTTATGCAAAGCGTTGTTATTGAAACTTCAAGGAGGATTAATTTGATTGGAAATTGTAGGGGCTAGTGCCCTTTTCAATAGTCGAAAGTGAATGGAGAACAACTAACCCCCCTCTCACTCCCACCATTTCCCCAAACACATTCAATTAAAATTTTTAGATACCCATTTTGTTCAACGTAGTTGAAAGTTCTGGAAATTATGATTTTGAGGATGACTAGCCCCCCAAACCCCTCAGGGCAAGGGTTGTAAGTTATGCCCTTGGGGTATATGAGGTTTTTACGGAAAGCGTTATCGTAGAGACTTCAAAAGGGACTCATTCAAGGGGTGTCCTTTTTAAAAGTCGGAAATGATTAGAGGGCAACTAGCCCCCCTCTGATTCTCACCATTTTCCAAAATACATCCAATCAAAATTTTGAGATAGTCATTTTTTCAACGTAGTTGAAAGTTCTGGATATTATGTCTTTGAGGATGATTAACCCCCCCCCCACCTCTCAGGGCAAGGGTTGTAAGTTATACCCTGGGGGCATATAAGGTTTTTATAGAGATCGGTGTCGTAGAAACTTCAAAAAGAGCTCATTTGATTGGAAATTGAAAGGACTAGTGCCCTTTTTAATAGTTGAAAGTGAATGGAGAGCAATTAACCACCCTCTCACGCCCACCTTTTCCCCAAGCACATTGAATCAAAATTTTTAGATAGACAATTTGTTCAACGTGGATGAAAGTTCTGGAAATTATGATTTTGAGGATGACAAATCACCCAAACCCCTCAGGGCAAGGGTTATAAGTTATGCCCTGGGGGTATTTGAGGTTTTTACGGAAAGCGTTATCGTAGAGACTTCAAAAGGGACTCATTCAAGGGGTGTCCTTTTTAAAAGTCGGAAATGATTAGAGGGCAACTAGCCCCCCTCTGAATCTCACCATTTTCCAAAATACATCCAATAAAAATTTTGAGATAGTCATTTTTTCAACGTAGTTGAAAGTTCTGGATATTATGTCTTTGAGGATGATTAACCCCCCCCCCCCCACCTCTCAGGGCAAGGGTTGTAAGTTATGCCGTTGGGGGCATATAAGTTTTTTATAGAGCGTTGTAATAAAAATTTCGTGATAGCCATTTTGTTCAATGTAGTTGAAAGGTCCGAAACAATATCTTTGAGGATGACACTCCCCCTACAGCCCTCAGCGCAAGGGTTATAAGTTATGCCCTGGGGGCATATAAGGTTTTATAGAAAGTGTTATCGTAGAAACTTCAAAAAGGGCTCATTCGATTGGACATTGAAAGCGCTAGTACCCTATTTAATAGTCGAAAGTGATTGCAGGGCAACTAACGCCCCTTTCAAGCCTACCATTTCCCCAAACACATCCAAGCAAAATTTTGAGAAAGACACTTTGTTCAACGTTGTTGAAAGTTCTGGAAATTAAGTCTTTGCCAGTGTTGTCGTAGAAACTTCAAAAAGGACTCCTTCAATTGGAAATTGAGAGGGCTAGTGCCCTAATTAACAGTCAAAAGTGATCAGGGGTGAATACCCCCCATATCCATCATTTCTCCAAACCCTTCCGATCAATATGTCGATATATCTATTTCGCTGAACGTAGTTAAACGGTCCGGAAATTTTGTGTTTTAATATGACAACCCACCACAGCCTTCAGAGTTAAGGTTGTAAGCTATTCCCTGGGGGCCTATCATGTCATATAGAAAGTGTTGTCGTAAAAAATTCTAAAAATACTCTTTAGATTGGAAATTGAGACGGCTATTGCCCTTTTTAATAGTCGAAAGTAATATGACGGAAAATCCCCCCCCCCCCAGCGCCCATCATTTTCCCAAACATTTCCGATCAACATTTTGATGTGGTCATTTTGTTCAACGTAGTTGAAAGGTTTGGAAATTATGTCTTTGAGGATAACAACCCTCCCCCCAATGCCCTCAGGACAAGGGTCGTAAGTTATACCCTTGGACCATATAATGTTTGTATAAAACGTGTTGCCATAGTAGCTTCCAAAGGTACTCATTTAATTGTAAATTCAGAGGGCTAGTGCCTTTCTTATTAGGCGATAATTACCCGAGGGAAAATGTCTCCCTCCCCGCCTATCATTTCCCAAAGTACTTCCAATCAAAATTTTGATATAGCCATATTGTTAAGCCTATCAGAAAGGTCTGGAAATCATGTCTTTGAGGATAACAAATCCCCCCAGCCCTCAAGGCAAGGGTTGTAAGTTGTGCCCTGGGGACATATATGTGTTTTTTTAGAAAGTGTGTTCATATAAACTTCAAAGGGGGCTCATTGGATTGGTAATCAGACGCTCTAGTGCTCTTTTTAAGAGGCAAAGTGATCAGAGGGCAGCTACCCTCTCACCCCTACACATATGTCATATTAATAGAAATTTTGAAATTGCCATTCTATTCAAAATAGTCTAAATATCATATAACAAGGCTTTTGAGGTTGAAACAAACCCCAAAGATTAGGGGCAAGGGTTGTAAGTTATGCCCAGCGGTATTAAAGGTTTTTATGGAAGGGATGGTTGTTTAACTTCGGAAGAGGCTCAGTCTTTCTCCCTGAAAAAGACTATCTCAATATAAAACGATAAGAAATTAATCAGAAACACATTTTTCACAAAATAAGTTTTTAAAAAAAAAAGTAAAGAACTCCATTAAACCAAAAATGAACAAAAATGAACAAAAATAGAATCAAATAATCTACCAAGCATACAACTACCACAAATCAGTATTAATAAATAAATGAAACCCAAAACAAACAGAAATTAAATTAAGTCAAACTCAAAACCAGCAGAAATCAGTCTGAGTAGGGTTCTAAACCCTATGCTTTCTAAAAGCCAAAATATAATTTGTACTTTACTGAAAAAATTCTTTTCAATGTTTTCACTTATAACTTTAAGAAAACATAAATTAATTAAGATTTTAAGGAATAAATATCAGCATATGTATATTAAACTGACAATGCACATTTTTTTCCGAAAATTCATTAGAATTTTTTTCATTGGCCTTGGCCTTGGAATGGTTTAGGGGCTTTGCGTCCTACTCACGTTATTTTCAGCTCGTCTTGAGCTTGATTCGGTTATTTATTGTAATTTCTGTTCGTTTTGGGTTTCATTTATTTATCGATGCCGATTTTTGGTAGTTTTACGCTTGGTAGATTATTTTATTTCATTTTTGCTTATTTTTTGTTTAATGGGGTTTTTACTTTCTTTGAAAAACTTATTTTGTGGATAAAGTTTTTTTAATTAATTGTTTTAAAAAGTAGAGCGTAATAGTGCTAAAATAGCACTTTCGTGCTACATGTAGACACTTTGACTGCAGAGATTCTACAACGGATGCATTTGAGCTTCCCAGCTTCAAAGGATATAATGCTGTGTGATGGCGTATTTGTTCCTAAAGTTGTACACAGTCCATACAAAATAATTTGTTAATATAATTCATTTTAAAGCTTCATTTAACCGAGTTGATTTTTTTGAAGTTTCATAAAATTATACACAATGTAGTATAATTGCACATTAGCTATCGTGAAGGAACGCAAGTGGATATTTGTATGATTTCAGAGGGGGACTGGAGACAAAAAGTCTCCTGACTCAAAAAGTGCTTTTTTATGCCTGAATTTCAAAATTTTCAGTGAGCCTTTAGATAAATATAGAAAAACTGATGGGAGAGTAGGATTTTACGTCTTATTCGGCATTGATTTGCGTCGTGGTGCCAGGTCTTTATTTTCATTGAAACATCTGGGCCCAACTGTATGGAATGACCTACCATTGAAATTGAGCATCAGGGCGGCGGAAAACGTACCTCTGTTTAAAAACAATTTAAAATATTATTTTTTTTGGGGGGGGGGGGGTAATTGTTCAATTTTATTATGGGTAGTAGGGTGGGTAGAGGAGGAAGATAGGCTGGAGAGGTAAGAGTGGGCTGTGAAGCTAAGAGTGGGCGGTGGGTTGGAAGGGCAGGGTGTTGTGTAAGAGGGAGAGTTGAGAATTGAAGGGTGATGGGGACTGGACTTGTTATTATTATTTTTCTTTTATATTTTTATTTATCTAAAATATTATTTTTAATTATTTTTCAATATATAGTTTATAGTTTATTTACTTTTGGTTTATTTATAATAGATCTAATTAAATAGTTGAGGTTTTTTTTACATAGTTGAGTTCATAGGTAAGTAATTACGCCCGACCGGAAACCCTCGTAGGTTTTCTCCAGCGCAAAAATGTTGTTTAGGTTATCTATTTAATTGTGAAAATAAAAAACATAAGACTTAAACTATGACTTAGACTCATTTCGTGGATTATTTTTAGACTAATATTTGTGCTGCGGAGTGATAGCTTTCCTTCTTTCTGAAATATTGGTTCTATCCCATTATCAGGGCCTCTCGACTTAATCACTATACACTGACAATGATAAAACCCGTTTTGTGACGTCTTCACTGTTGTACAGCAATGATAACAAGGTTTTCATTGCGTATACGATATTAAACTGTGTTTTTTTGGATTCCAAGGGGGCGGGGGAAGGTACCTAGGTTAGGTTAGGTTACGTATTTAACATATGCAATGCTTTACCCCCCCCCCCCCCCCCTTAATGTGCAAATATATAGTTCAAATTTGTTTCTAAACTATTATATATTCATCCTATTTTATTTTATTTCATTAGCATTAACCAAATTTGACTTTTTAGAGAGGCCCATATAATGGGATAGTACCGAAAGATTTTTAGTGCAAAATAAGATGACATTCATATTATTACCTAAACAAAAGGGGGAGACATGGGAGAAGGCATCTTGAGCGCCACTTGTAAATTTCCCCGGGGAGACGGATGTACTCCTCCCCCCCTGCCATGCGGTGCGTCCCTACAAAAAAGACTCGTTGGAAGAAATACCCTTGAAAGTGCCACCTTTAAAAATTTCCATATTTCGAACCCACGGCCCCTAAGAAATATTCAATGAGGAGAACTTTTTTAGGGATGATAATCATTCTCGGCTAATTTTCATTTGAATATTAAACTTATAGTTAAAGCATGGGGATTAAATCAGGAAGTGGTAGTCTCCTTGACATTTTAGGGGGGCTTTGATTAGTTCGCAGTAATTAAGTAAAGAGCAACCCTCGTTAATAGGAACCGAAGATCTAAAAAGCGAAATGTTGATAGCAATATCAATTTCTCTAAAGCTTTACGGAAGACCAAAACAAATATCGGTTATTTTATATTTTTTTTATTATTTTATCTTTGACGAAGAGATTTCAAACCCTTTTTTCTTTAATTTCCCAGGGGTTCCTTAGCGCTGATCTTACGCTATGTGAGGGGCCCCCAGTATAATAGGTAGCCTACTAGTCAAGTACTAGTCAAATCCCCCAATGAGGATAGGGATTCATTGAACTCGTGTTTCTCTTTTATCTCAAATCAAGCAAAAGTAGTAAAGCTTACCTTGAGGTGTTTGTATAAGTAGCTGTGTAGACTGAAGGGACGGCTGGCTTGGAGGAATAGGAACCATAATTTGAGGAGTAATTGTGTTCGGTTGTATAATCAAAAATTGGCCGTTTCCCATAGAAATCATTTGAGGTAACTGAGATTGACCTTGCTGTTGCATTGGAATTAATATAGTCCCTGGTGGTTGCTGTTGAGCTTGTACTAACTGCTGAGGTTGAGAATTCGTAGCTGCTATAAGCTGCTGTTGTCCCTGGTTGGGTATGATATGTTGAGCAGGGATGCCACTAGCAAGCACTTGCTGTGGGATATTATTGGTAATTAATTGAGGTTGGGTGTTATTTGCTGGTAAGGATACCATGTGAGTTGGAATGCCTGGGTTAGATATTAATTGGGCTTGTCCGGGTATTTGCTGGCCCGTATTGGTGACAATTTGAGCTCCATTTGTACCTAATACCTGTTGAGGACAGCCACTTTGGAGAATATTAGGAAGAGGAGTATTACTCGCACTTTGTTGATTACAAGTCACAATTTGTTGCTGGTGCATTATTTGTTGTGTTTGGTGACATTGTTGTTGTTGCTGTGCTGGAAGAAGGTGATTACTTGACGATTCTTGATGTATTGTCTGTGATACACTTTGAGCATGTCCTGGCATTTCTTGCTGAACTAGCGATCGACACTGTTGCTGCAAATTTTGTCTCTGTATATTATTTTGTAACGATGGTATATTTGCATTAGGTTCTGGTCGTAGTGACTCATGGTGCAATTGCACAACTGACGGTGAGTTTTGTACACACTCACTAGGTAACTGAATATTCTGTGTTGGGGTACGCTGAGAAAAAGGGGAGGCTTCACTTGATATTAAGAACTGGTACTGATTAGGATTTTGCTCCACACGCTGCTGATATTCTGGCTGTTGCTCACTACAATGCTGAAACTGGTTTTCATACTGATTATACAGTAAATTCTGCTGTTGCATAGTCTGTTGCTGCACAACAAAATCATTCTGACTTTTACCTTGAAAAGCAGCATAATTATAATGATCACTTTTCATTTCTGCACAATTATATGGCTGCACAAACACATTTTCACTGGTTTGAAACACCTGCTGACCTTGCTGGAACTGATGCTGGTAATTCACTGAATTTTGTTGAAACACTTCATACGGACTATTTATATTATTTGGTACTTGCATATTTTGCAAATGAGCAATACTTTGACTAGTAAATACAGGGGGCACCCTTTGATCACTTTGCATTGATGCCCCCATATTTTGCGACACCCCAGTCCATTGTTGCTGTTGTTGCAACTGATGATGGGGATTCTGCAGGTTTTCTTGTTGTAAATACATCTTAAATTATAAAAAAGTTGTTCTTTCAACAAACTAAATTTTCTTTCTATCTGTTTTGTGATGGAGTTCTCTGGGAACTTGGAGCACGCGCTCTGTTTCTCATGATTAGAATGACAATGAGTGTTTGCCAAGTTTGGTTTCCAAGAGATCTGTAACAGACAAAATGAAAAATTATAATTTATGCTTATAAAACTGATAATGTAGAATGTTGTTTATCAATTCTCTCCAATAAGAGAAAGACAAAAACGATTAATGGCTTTGAGCCAAAAATAGCTATTGGCTTAATTCCTAGTAAAATATATTAAGTTGGAAAATGTATTTCCTGAATTTGTAGATATAAACGAATCAGCAATTTTTTTTTTATGAGCTTGTCTTGTATATGCATAAATAATAGAATGATGATTTAAGTATGGTTTCTTCGAAGAATATAATAGATCATTACGGCAATAGTCAAAATCAAAATGATTATAAAACTAATAACTTGAATCTTGTTTAGCTAATTGCTCCAATAAGCGGAACATTTAAACAATTGATGCCTTTGATCCAAAATAACAATTCGCTTAATTCCTGGAACATGATTAAAAATTTTAGGCTTAAAAATATACATCAAAATATTGAGTTAAAATGTATTAAGTGGGAATATGCATTTCCTGAATTTTTAAATAGTAAAAAGCAAACCAGTAAATTATTTCTTTTTAATTAGATCGTCTTATCTATGTGTAACTACAAATAACGGATTCCAAAAAAGAATAAAAACAATGGTAATAAAATAAAACTTCTAGCTTTTGAGGTGAGATGCCTCCGTCGCATTTCTAGATCAAATACACTGACCGAATCACAAATGTGGAAGTACGTCAAAGGCTCCAGTCCACTGAAACCATACTCAGTAAAATCAAGAAGCGACAACTACGCTGGTTCGGCCACGTCAAGCGAATGGAGCCGAGCCGCCTTCCGACAATCGCCCTTGAAGGATCCCTCCATGGCCTTCGTCCACGAGGCAGACCACGAAAACGATGGATGGAGAACTTCGACTTCGACAACGTCAAGATAGCCCCGTTATCACGTATCGCACCAGATAGAGCAATGTACCGAGCCCTTGCGCATGAGCTAGCAAGAGGAGTGGCCCCAAAACGTCCCACGAGGATGGCCGGGACCTAAGTGAGTAATAAAATAGTGATTAAAGTATGGTTTCTTTGAAGAGTACCCCACATTAGGAGATCTGTAATAGCCAAAACAAAATTAGAGTTTATGCTTATAAAACTGAAAACTTTGAAACTTGTTCAAAAATGGCTATTGGCTTAATTTCTAGTAGAATATATTAAGTGAGAATATGTATTTCCTGGATTTGTATGTAGTAACAAACAAATTAGCAGCTACAAATAGCGGATGAAAAAAGAATAAAAACAATGGTAATAAAATAGTGATTTAAGTATGGCTTCACAAAGTATAGCCTAATGGATGTAAAATTATAATTTATGCCTACATAATTCATAGTTTTAAATGTTACTAATCAATTCACTCCTTTACGAGAATTACTAAACAAACAAGTTTTTTCAACTGAAAGTAAGAGATAACATTCATACTTCTTACTTAATACTTAAGAGGCAGCCCCCTCATATACCAGATAATTTTTGTTTGTTTAAAGTTTTGATGTTGCTTCTTACTTTCAGTTGAAAAAACTTGTTTTTTATTTAATTTTTGACCGTATTTCGAATCATATCAGGAAATGCCTCTCCTTCCCTCCCACCCAAATAAAATTCCTCCAACAAACCTCCTCCAGAAACTCTCATCCTCACGGAAAATAATGCATAATTTACAGCCCTTTACCAAGGTGTGCAAGGGGTCATGTCATCTTTAGAGGCATAGCTGTTGGACCTTTCAAATATGCCAAATCAAATGGCTATCTCAAAACTTTGATCACATGTCTTTAGGAAAATGAGGCACGTAGGAGGGAATCTAGTTGCCCTCTAATTTTTTTTATCACTTGAAAAGAGTACTAGAGCTTTTGATTTCGATTCGAATGATACTTCAGTATTGGTGTTTTAGGCGGACACTGCTATATATTGTACCAGGAAACCAGTCACGAAAAACCCGTCTTGCAAGAGACCGCTATAGATAAATGACTGCAAAGCCGTGGTTTCTTAATGAGCTACAATATTTAAACGATTGTTTTTTGGGGTTTAAGGGGGAAAGGTACCTATGTTAGGTTAGGTATTCAATATATGCTATGCTTTACCCCCACGCCCACCCCTAATGTGCAAATATATAGCGCAAATTTGTTTATAAACTATTATATATTCATCCTGTTTTATTTTACTTCATTAGCATTAACCAAACTTGACTTTTTAGAAGTGTCCGTGTAATGCACCAGTACCGACCTTTCAACTATGCCAAATCAAATGGCTATCTCAAAATTTTGATCACAGGTCCTTAGGAAAATGAGGGACGTAGGAGGGAATCTAGTTGCCCTCTAATTTTTTTTGGTCACTTAAAAAGGGCACTAGACCTTTTGATTTCGATTCGAATTATAGCCCTCCTGGTCTTCTAGGATGATTGGTTTGACACGAGTACGCTACCCAGGGAAAGAAAAACGGGCGTCTATAATCTTCTTCTGGCAAAAAACACAAAATTCCACGTTTTTTAGATAAGAGCTTGAAACATCTACAGAGAGGTTCTTTGATCTGACGGTGTGATTTTCATTAAAATCGCTTGACTTTTTGGTGATTTCCACCTCTTTTTTATAACAATCAGGCCAATTTTTCTCAGGCTCGTAGCTTTTGATAGTTAACATTAAACTTAAAAATTTCATATATTTTGAATCAGCCTAAAAAGTCAGTTTTTTTGATGTATCAATTATTATAAAAATTCCATTTTTAGGGTTTGGTTACCATTTGGTCGAGTGGCTAATTATTTACAGTTCGTTACCACGAAATGCTTGAAAGACATGATCGATTAATGGCTTTGAGCCAAAAGTGATTTAAGTATGGTTTCCTTGCAGAATATAGCCTATTAAGGGGTCTGTAATAGACAAAATGAAAGATTACAATTTACGCCTATAAAACTGATCATTTGAAATGTTGTTATTTTACTCGTTCCAATAAAAGAAAGACATAAACAACTAATGGATTTGAGCCAAAATGGCTATTGACTGAATTCCTAGTAAAATTTATTAAGTGGGAATATGTATTTCCTGAATTTGCAGATAGTACCGGCAATTTTTTTTATTTTAATTAGGTAGTCGTATCTATGCATAACTACAAACAACGGACAAAAAGGATAAAGACAATAATAATAATGTAACCAAACCAAAAACTTGTAGTTTATGCTTCATCATTTTTATGAAGTGTTAAAATTTTCGGTACTTGTTTAGTATCCAGTAATCACGCGATAAGTGAAGTTTCGTTAATGCTAATGAAATAAAACAAAATAGGATGAAAATACAAGTTTAGAAACAAATTTGGGCTGCATATTTGCACATTCGGGGAGGGGGGGGGGGAAAGCATAGCATATATTAAATACGTGACCTAGCCCAACCTAGGTAACTTTTTTTGCCCCTTCAACCCCAAAAACTAAAGTTTAAATCTTTGTCACGAAGTGAGCAATACTTCACTCACTAGGCGGCGAAAAACTGTTTTTCATATAGCATCTTTGAGATTTCGATGCGGTATTTCTCGCGTGTTAACTGGAATCTAAGCAAGTACCAAATTTTCCTACAGTTTTCAGAAATTGTGTCTTTTTTTTATTTTAACGAGTTACCCCCTCCCCCCCCCTTAAAAAATCCTGTGTATGCTCCTGTTTCACCTCTCTAACTGCACATTGTTATGAGAGTGTTTTTTGGTACATCTGTTAGCCAGTGTACACTCAAGAATTTAGATCTATAAAATTAGACAATAACCGGTTTATTGATGTTCGTATACAGAGACAATTAGCTTCGACTCAGTGAAAAACTACATTGTAGCCTTATTTTAATAAATATTTAGTTGGTATTTTCGTCAGGTTGGGTTACATTTTGCATGCAGTCCCGCTATACTTAACCCCCTCCCCCCTAATGTGCAAATATACAGCCGAAATTATATATATATATATATATA